>NC_042618.1:458549466-458871448 GCF_901001135.1 Rhinatrema bivittatum | reverse complement strand
AACTGGTGGAATAGATGTGACTCACTCTGAGTGTTTGGAGGAGCAGCAGCAGCGGAGGAAATCTGGCAGCCACATGTGGCAGCCAAGGTAACTAACCGAACCAGTTGTGCACACCATGCTGGCCTCGCCTTTCTCCTGCACTTCTGCATAGAAGGATCTGGCCCACTGTGACAAGTTCGCTTTGCATCTCTCCACCATCTCTCTTCCTTTGTTTTAGAGTTTCAGCACTTCCCTCACTCTTCCGTTTGCCATGTGAACCCTCTCCGTGACCATGCCGCCTGCTCCTTGGAGGCTGCTGTGCCACACAACATTTTTGTTTACATAGGTGGGCATTGGGCTTGAAAAGCTTGGGAAAACCCCGTTTTAACCACATCTCCCATAATCCCCTATTGTAACTGCACAATCATGTCGTTTTTACAGCTGTTCTCTGCTGAACCAAACAGTTACAGATTTCTGGCATGAATCACACTTTTTTTTTCTTTAAATATCACAGAGTAGCCGCATAGACTTAGATTTCCAGTAAAAGGCCCTGATGTTAAGGCCACTCTGTGTCTGAGGTGTTTATGCGTGAGCAAGCTCTGGCAGTCTCAAACAAGCATCTTGGGTGCACAGACTTTGAATCCCCTACCGCCGTCTCTGGATTTTGACAGCCACCCCAGCAAATGATGTGTTGCTGTGTATCCCTGGCAGCTTCCTGCCTACCCTTCTGGCAACAACGTTCTGGCAACTCATTAAAATTTTAAATAAATAAATAAATAAAAACACAGCTCTGCGGCTATAGCTAATGCTTTAAAACTGACAAAAGAGAAAAGAATAACGTGTTGGACAACTGCAATCACAATAAATAAGGAATGCAGCAAAAATGACTGATTTTATTCAGCTCATTTAACCCTTAATCAGCTGTCAAGCCACACGTTCTTCCCAACTGACAGCCTCTGTTAGTGAAGTAAAGTGAATCCATTTCTCAACTGCATGCCACTCTCTTTTCCAATCACAAGCCAGCGAAAGCGAGCTAATTGCTTATCCCTTATGCAAAGTGAGGATGAGGCCCATCCTCACTTCTGATTACTGCTCAGACTCTGCCCTTTTTATTATTATTATTATTATTTGTATTCGTTTGTTTCATTTTTAATGTGATGATCCTGCACTTCATCCACGGGAGGCAGCATTGTAACCTGCTCCAACCGAGAGTGGAATCCCTGTAGGGTATTTTGGTTTTATTCTTGAATTACCGCAGAATCAGTGCGGCTTATCAAAGTGGATTGCGGAGAACTAAAGCAAAATAAGTAGCACAGGTGGCCCGAGGCCTTAAAGAGCATGGCGTGTCTTTCAACGAGGGGGAGGAGGGAGGCCAGGCCAGGCCAGGCCAGCAGGGCACTGAGGAGGAAAGCGGCAGCTCCCATCGTATTCAGAGACTCCAACCTACAGAGGCAAAATCACTTGGGGGTAGGGGACCATTTTCAAAGTGCTCCTGGCTGATTAACATTTCCTCTCCTCAATGCAGCTAAAGTCTGTGCCTGTCCCTCCAACAAACACGCAGAGGAGGCAGCCCCAGGGACAGGTTTTGGGTCGGGGGGAAAAGAAAAGCTTCAGGCGTGCATTCCCAGCCAAAAAAACAAAAATGCCTACCCGAGAAAAAAGCATGCACAGGCCCTTTCACTTTGAGAACCGATGCATGGCCCATGGGTAAAACGCTGGGGGTGGGGGGTGTTCAAGGCTGCAGAGCCCTTGCAGAGGGCTATGGGTTGAGAAGGGTGGAAAGGTTTAGTATATATTGTGGTGGGAGCAGAGCTTCCTTGGGGGCACAAGTTTTAAAGCGCACTAAAATAATCTAGAACAGGGCTTCGCAAACTTTTCAAGCTCGAGGCACACCTATTTAAACAAAAATATTGTGCGTCGCAGCAGCCTCCACGGAGCAGGCAATGAGGCAAACGAGTTAGGGACGTGCTGAAACCCCTCTCCCCAGTCTCGCTTTCAAACTTTAAAACAAAGGGAGAGAAGGAGTGGAGGCACAACATGAATTCCTCACAGTTCTTTCTAAACCAGGAGTGTCAAGCTCCAGTCCTCGAGAGCCACAAACCAGGCCAGGTTTTCAGGATATCCACCCTGAACATGCATGAGAGAGATCTGCACGCACGGCCTCCACTGTATGCAAATCTATCTCATGCATATCCATGCTGGATATCCTGAAAACATTGGCCTGATTTGTGGCTCTCGAGGCTGGAGCTGGCCACCCCTGTGCTATAGAGAAGCGCAGGAGAAGGAAGACGTCAGGGTGGTGCTGATGTGCCCAGCTGGTTGGGTTAGGTACCTTGGCTGCTACATGTGGCTTCCAGATGTCTTCCATTGCTGCTACTCCCGGCACATCTAATACACCATTAGCACTCTGCCTGTCTTATTCTCAGGCTAGCAGGACTCAGAGGGGGGAAGATGAAGAGAAGCAAGCAACACTGGGCCTGGCTGTCCACGCCCTGCATGCGGCCCATTGATTGACCCACTGCGTGGCTCATGCTGTAGCTAGGAGGCAGCGGTGTGCATGATGCCACAGGCTTGGAGAAAGGAGCTCCTTCCCGCATGTTTAAGGGCTGCCGCTGAGAACGAAGCCCAGGGGCTGGTATGGTTTTGAGCATCAGGCAGCGATGACATTTTTTGGGGGGGGCATAGATGATCCGGTCTGCAGGCACCCTGCTTGGGAAGCACTTATCTACGACACATTTTTAAATGGAATAAGAAAAATGAAATAGCCCCCCCAGAACGAAAAGAAACCTAAATGAAATGAAAAGGGGAGCAAGAAGGCTTCTATTATTAATTCCTCCATAAGTCCCGACATCTCCTCTCATTGCTCAGTGGGAGCGCTGAGGGGAGAGGATCTCCTTGCTGGTGGCTGGAAAGAATCAGTAAGTACTGCTTGGAGAAAGTTTCAAAACTTAAAAGTATTTGGGAAGGAGTAAACTACCGGGGTAGAATATTTAGTGCATTCATGTGGTTTGTTTCAAATAGGTAGTCAGAAAGGCAGGCAACAAACAGAAGTCGGAGGCCCCAAAAATAAAATTAAAAAAATTTAAAATCTGCCCGCGGCCCGGAAAACGGACGCTCAATTTTGCCGGCGCCCATTTTCCGAACCCAAGGGTGTCAGCGGGTTCGAGAACCGACGCCGGTAAAATTGAGCGTCGGCTCTCAAACCCGCTGACAGCCGCCACTCCTGTCAAAAAGGAGGCGCTAGGGAAGCACTAGTGTCCCTCGCGCCTCCTCTTACCGCGGGCCCTCATTTGCATATTTTTTCTTTCTGAGTCGCGCGCTCAGGAGAGTGGCCTGGGTGCGCACCGAGAGAGCGGGAACCCGCCGGCTCTCCCTCGGGTTTTTCTGTATCGGCCCGTTTGTTTGGCTCTAGAAAGATGTATTTCCTTTAAGAAGACTGCTTCCCGGTTGCATAATGTTACACTTTTTTTTTTTTTAACATTGAGGCACAGCTTTGAAACCCAGCAAAAGAATTTACATTGAAAGGATTAGAAACTCATCTAGGAGATGTTTCAGATCACTGAAACCAGAGAAAGAAAATGGTCAGGGAGGGAGTAATTAGCAAATGTGATGAGGGTGAAGAAGGTCAGAAAAAGTGGGGACGTGCTGAGATAGAAGAAGGGATGCTTGATTAGATTGCTAGTATGATGGGCTGGGACAATATGGTATTATTAGCAAGCAGTGCAATGACACCTTTGTCTCTTGATCTACAGTTTTTGCACTGACAAGATTTAACCAATCCATTTGGAGGGCAAAATAGATTCAGGAGCTAATACAGGACTCTGCTGTCTCCTAGGTGAAGGAAGGATGATATACAACTTTTCTTTGCTATTAAAACAAACTGAACAAGTTCTTTCGAATCATCTCACTACTATTCAGAATTGGCTATCTCAAAATCAGATATCATTGAACATCCAAAAAACTGATATAATACACCTCACAAAATTTCCATTATGCAATGCCCATCTGAACTTACTATTAATGGTCAAAGTATTCAAATGATGAAATCTGTTCGAAATCTTGGCACATACAAATTGATCCATCATAAAGCATGAATGTTCAAATTAAAAGTCTAGCCCAGACTTCTTATCACCAATTGAAGCTATTATGACACCTCAAGCCATTTCTGGATCCCATTGAGATTTCCATACAGCTTTACAGATATTGCTATTCTCTAGTATAGATTACCGCAATTCTTTATTCATTGGCTTGCCTAAACATACTCTCCGCCTGTTACAGATTATCCAAAACTCTGCAGCTCGCTTACTGACTGACACCCCAGTTCATGAGCACATTACCTCAATTTTACAGTAACTCCACTGGATACCAATAGCATTCAGAATTCAATACAAATTTGCCACAATCGTCCATTCTCTCATGCATAACGTTCAATCACCATGGATAAATGCCATCATGAAAATACATTCCCCGGTAAGATCCCTCCGATCAGCAAATCAGAATATTCTGGATATCCCCTCCCCTAAAATCATGCGTCTAGACAAAACTAGGGAAAGAGCACTTTCAATAGCAGGTCCAGCCTTTTGGAATTCGCTACCAAATGAACTGAAAAACCTAGAAGATCCTAAGGGGGTCATTTATCAAATCTCGTTATGGTGTTTTCGCATGCGTTAAGTGCCTTTAACGCATGCGAAAATGCCTTTAAGGCCTGTGATAGCACCAACTGAAAAAGAGGAGGAGTGGGCTCACGGCTTTAATGCTGATTTTAACTATACCTTTTTCATTAGTGTTAGGCTGGAGAGCCAGCCTAGGAGAGAGAGAGAGAGAGAGAGAGTGGTTGTATGCAGGAAATACAACAATTCCAAAATGTATCGCAACGTGTTAGCGTTTCACATAGGTATTAGTGCACGTTGTGATAACTGCCTATTACCATAAAACACACCCTTTTTCCTATCGCATGCGATATTTTTCACATTTTGATATCCAGGCCTAAGTTTTTAAAGAAAACTTTAAAGATTTTTTTAAATTTAAACTCACTTTTATTATTAAACGTTTTTTATTAGCATTTTCAAACTAAATTACAAACATCTAGGAGGTGGTTTGTCCTTTATCCCCTCCTAGCCATTACAGAAGAAGAACAGACAACAGAGATACCCCCAATACTCAGCCCCCCCCTCCCTTATCCCATCCCCCTGAGTCCCTGATGATAGCCGCACTTGATATCTTGCAGTTCCTCTCCCCTGAGACGAGAGTCTAGTCCAAGCATCTCCAGGGTCATTCGCCGGGCAGCATAGTGTTCAATCATTCCGTACACAACTCCGAGCTCTGTGCGGAAGTGATTGAATGTAGGGCTCCCACACTGCAAGAAACTGTTGCCATTGTCGAGGCGAACCTCGAGAGGAAAGAGACTCCATATGCATTAGGGAATAAAAGAGATTTCTCCAAACCCAGAAGGAGGGCAGATCCACCTCTCGCCATCCCATTAATATAACCCGCTTCCCAACCAAACATGCCTTTTGAACCAGTAGGCGGGTACCAGGATCTCATAACCTCAATGGAGGGATATAGCCAAACAAAAACCGCGAAGGGGCGAGCGGTATAGAAACCCACAAGATAGTAGCTAAGTACTTAGCAATTCGTGCCCAGAAACCCTTGGTAGCCAGATGGAATAAAAAAGCATGGGCCAGGGTGCCCAGGACTGCCGGACAGCGGCCACAGAAGGCAGAGCCAGCAATACGTTGACGATTCACCAGCTGCGGCGAAACATATGCTCACCCTAGAAATTTATACTGAAGTTCTCGTTAAACTCGCTTTTAATGTCTAAATCCAAGTGTATGTTTGTTTGACTACTCCCTGCTATGCAATTTTATTTTATATGATTTTGTCGCCATGTTTTAAAAAAAAATCTGTGAATGTGATATTATAACCCGCCCTGTACGGAGGAAGAGCGGGCTAAAAATGTTTTAAATAAAAAATAAATAATAAAAATATATAATCAATCAAGAACAAAAGGCATACTTCTATGAGAGACTGTGACATAAAGTGACAGGACTACTACCATCTGAATCCAGATTATATGGAGCAGGTAAGATGGCCCTGGTTTGTTTGTTGGTTTTTTTTATCATCTGTATTTATTCAAATTTTCAGAGAATACATTCTCAAATTTTTGTCAATAAAAAAACACCAACCTTAAAACTAAACAGTGAGTGTTGTGCTGGCCATTATCACAAAGGTTGTATACATTAATACATCTGTATTCTCATATTCTCTCCCCTCACCCCCATCCCTTACCCTTTGAGCCAAGATCTTAAGGAAATGAAACCAATGAAATAACAGAAAATGACCTAACGTATAACCCATGTGCTCTGGATATTAATTAAAGAAATAGCCATATATTTCTATAGTAATAATATAGAATTTTGATCTAAAAAGGGTTGCTATATCTGAAACCAGTTCTTTGATTTTTTAAGGCATAGTCTTAGATTTGATTTAGATTTTTTTTTCTATTCCGCTTTTCACACTTTTTTCAGCACTTCAAAACAGATTATATTCAGGTACTGTAAGTATTTCCCTATCCCCAGAGGGCTTACAATCTAACAGGGTCATTTTCATTTTTGCATGCGTTAAGCACCATAACACATGGTGCAATGCAAATTTTTAAAAGGGGAGGGATTGAGGAGGAGTTGGGGTGGGATTTCCACAATAGAGGGCTGGCTTCGCGAAGCCATAATGCACGATATCGCACAGTTTTAACGCCAAAAATAACTACACCTTTTTCAATTACGTTAAGCTGTGCGATCTCATGCGTTATACCCATAACAAAAACTCTATTGGGTGCCAAGTAAAATTGCCAGATAAATTTGTATTGCATTTCCCTCAATAAAACATTTTCTGAAACATCCAGTATATGTTTAATATAATATAATATAATATAGCAAATCTTCTTGTGACAATCTAATCTCCAGCCATCGAGACCATCTTGTCCAAATCTTGGAAATTGCATTATGATCGGCTTGGAGAGGTTGCATCAGAATTTGAAGAGAAAGCCTTTCTTTCTTTGCATTCCAAATACAATTTTTAATACAATTATTTATTTCTAACAAGTCAACATGGGTTAACCAAGTTGGCAACAACTGCATTAAGTAAAGCCATTTGGGGATTTCAATCATCTTTAACAAGTGTATCCTTCCTGTGATAGATAAAGAGTGTGTTTTCCACTACTTCACTCTTGCTTTCAAAGAATAAAGCAAGGGGGAAACAATTTTATATTAATTCTTAATATCAGTGGGAATAAGAATTCCTAAATATTTTATAGCTGATGATACCCATTTCAAAGGAAAAGTACCCTTCCACTGCTGCTGCAAAGCACCCATTACTTCTAGGGTTTCAGATTTATCTTGGTTTATCTTTAAGCCTGCAAAAGTTCCAAAGTTGTTCTGTAGGGCTAAAACTCTATCCAGAGTTTGTGCGGGATCTGTAAGGAATACTAAGATATCATCTGTAAAGGCTGCTATCTTAAAGGAGTGGTTCCCAACTTTCAATCCTGGAATGGAGCTATCATTTTGGATTTTTCTGAGCAAGGAGTCAATAGCAAGAATATATAGAAGAGGGGAGAGGGGGCAACCTTGCCGCACTACTCTATTTATAGGAAAAGCAGAAGATCGACCCCCATTGATTAAAATATGTGAGACAGTTTGGCGATAGAGAAGGGCAATACTTTTAAAGATATTTCCTGAGAACCCAAACCTCCGAAGTACTGAGAACATATAGGGTCATGAAATTTGATCAAAGGCTTTTTCCGAATCAAAGCCTACTGCAATAGCAGGAATCCTTTTCTATTTACAATAGGAAATTGCTGTAATTAATTTTACAATATATGTTCCTGCCGATCTTCCCTTTACAAAGCCAACTTGTTTGGGGGAAATAAGTGAGAGGAACATTAAACTTAGTCTATCAGCCAATATTTTCACATATATTTTTAAATCGCAATTAAGTAATGAAATGGGATGATAAGACACAGGCAAGGTAGGATCTTTCCCCAGCTTAGCTAGTATAGTTATATGTGCCATATTGAATCCATCAGGAAACTGATCCTGCCCTACAACTTGAGTATAAAAAGCATGCATCGGTTCTACAATTTGAGTTTTTAGAATTTTATAATAATTATACGAAAAGCCATCAGGGCCTGGGGTCTTCTCAGATTTGCTCACATTGATATCTCGTAAAATTTCTGAAGGTTATATCGGCCTGTTGATAAACTCTGAGGGGTAGATTTTCAAATTGCGCGATTTGGCGTACTTTTGCTGGCGCATCAGGCGCCAGCAAAAGTACGCGGGATTTTAGTAGATACGCGCGTAGCCGCGCGTATCCTCTAAAATCCTGGATCGGCATGCGCAAGGCTATCGATTCCGTATAGCCGGCACGCGCCGAGCCGCGCAGCCTACCCCCGTTCCCTCCGAGGCCGCTCCGAAATCGGAGCGGCCTCGGAGGGAATCCTCTAACGCCCTCCCCTCACCTTCCCCTCCCTTCCTCTACCTAACCCACCCGCCCGGCCCTGTCTAAACCCCCTCCTTACCTTTGTCGGGGGATTTACGCCTCCCGGAGGGAGACGTAAATCCCCGTGCGCCAGCGGGCCGCTAGCGTGCCGGGACGCGACCTGGGGGCGGGTCCGGAGGGTGCGGCCATGCCCCCGGACCGCCCCGGGCTGTAACCACGCCCCCAGGCCCGCCCCCAAAACGCTGCCGACACACCCCCAAAACGCCACACGGCTCGGGCCCGCCTCCCGACACGCCCCCCTCAGAAAACCCCGGGACTTACGCGAGTCCCGGGGTCTGCACGCGCCGGTAGGCCTATTGAACATAGGCGCACCGGCGCTCAGGGCCCTGCTCGCCTAAATCCGCCCGGATTTAGGTGGATTTAGGCGAGCAGGGCTCTGAAAATCCGCCCCTGAGTATTGGAAATCTGAAGAAGCAAGAGATTTTGAAAAAAAGATTTTCCTCTTGGTCTCCCCCACTTCTATCTTTGGAGTACAATGATTCGTAGAATAATCTCAATGATTCACAAATATCCTGTCTAGATGTAGCCCAGGTGCCTCTTTGGGTTTGGAACCTCTCTATAAAAGTAGTTCCCTTCCACACTTTTCCAGTATTTTCCAGTATCTTTCCGGCTTTATTTCCATATCTGAAAAAATTATGTCATGCTTTGTAGCATGTTTTGTGCCCTCTGATGAAGGTATGCATTGAAACTTTCTAAAGCATTCTGGTATTCTTTCATCGTATCTTGAAAGGGACGACATATCATTTTATCTTTAGTTATTTTTAATTTCTCCTCTAAGTGCAAAATTATTTTTATTTAAACGAGAAGTTCGCCCCTTAATATAAGAAATTATTTTGCCTCGAAGCACTGAGATGTTCTTTATTATGCAAAATATATTCTTTCCATTTCTCCTGGAGAAATACTTGAAAGTCTTTGTCTTTCCATAAATAAGCAAGAAATCTCCACAATGCGACCTCTCTTCCTCTCTCCCCCAAAACTAAGTCAACCCAGGTTGACTCTGGATCTCGGCTGCCATTGACCACATCTCCTGATTCTGGCTCTGTCCCTTGCCTTGTCATTGCCTATGCTGTTCTGGTCTTCCTTGCTCCATCAGACCTACAGCCTTGAGTCCCACTGCACTCCCTTGCTGTCCATGGGCACGCCTGTCTACTACCTCTCCAGGAGACCCAGCGAGGCCCACCTAAGTCCAAGCGGCCTGGGTCCCTACGGGCTCCACCCGGGGGGACCGCGGGCTTCGAGTGGTGAAGCTCATCCTAGCCTCTGTCTCCTCCAGTGCTCCACCCCCTGGGGGCAGGTGCTTCCTGGTCCCCTACCAGGGAGCCGTTCTCCACGGCTCCAGGACAAGGGTCCACTTCCAAGCGCAACATTTACTTTATTACAGAGATCCCCATGAAATTTCAAACTAGAAGGACAATTCTCAAAGGGTATAGGAGTTTACTTTTAGGAGTTAGGCTTCTAAATTGATCATTTTGAAAAATTTACTAGTATTAGGAACCTACATTTAGGTGCCTAAAAAAAAATGGGCAGCTACAGGAACAGGACGGGGAAAGAAAGAGACAATTAACACAGATTTTCAGCACTAGGCACCTTTGTACACTGCCTTGGGTGAAAGTCATAATAACTTTGAAGGCCTAAAACTAGGAAAAAAAAATAGCAGGCCTCAATTTAGGACCCTAGCATGAGAGTGAGAATGTGAGAGAGAGAAAAAGCCCCTGTATAGAGTCAATTAACTTGGGGGGGGGGGGTTTACATACACAATCAAAGGTATTAACTGCAAATTTGATATAACTGATGAATTTCTATCATTTGAATCAATAAAAGGTACCAACAAGAGGAGCTGATTACTACAAAGCAGCCTTTACTGCATTGTACAAATCAACTCCTCTTTTACAAACCCACCCTGAGCTAAAACTGTCTTCTCTTACATTGGTATATATATATATATATATATATAACATGTCACATTGACTCTACAGAGGGGCTCTCTCTCTCTCCCATTTATCACTGGCGCTCTTTCCATTACAGGTGCATAAACTGATCTTTACTCATGCAAAAAGGCTTGGCATGCCCTGGCAAAAGGATGCACCAGATCCTTGGCATGCGTACTTTTGACCAAAGGAAAGAGAGGCATTCCTGTGGGCGTGTTTAGGGCCTGTAAAAACGTGATTTTCAAATCTACACACGTGCGCTATTTTTTGCCCTCACTCAGTCACCTCCACAAATAAGCATGTGCCAAGTGCACGGGTGCTTCTATCGGGCAAACTCTGGACTTGCTCATATTGGAAGGGAAACTACCCTTTGAAAATCGTCTTCAGTACATGTGAGCTAGAAGCGCCCCTGTGCAGGCCGCTCATAATTGCTATCATAACGTCCTACATAGCAACATTATCAGTACTACAGAAAGACACCGAGCTGATGCTGGAGCTCTGCCATCCATTCCCATGCTTGGGTGACTCAGTAGGTGTATTTTTCCCTTTAGCTGGGGCCAGTAACTTTCTGAGTCATTTTCCTGCCTTTCCCCTTTAAAAGCAAAGGAAAATCATTTAAGAGGTGAGGCCTGGATTATGGTCTGGTTCAGAAACCATCACCAAATCCTTTTAGCCTTGCCCAGTTCTTGCCAATAAGTAATGTTGCTCTGGAAAGGTGACCTGGGGGGGGGGCCTCTCAACATGCAGAATTACCCTCTACCTTTTTTCACATGGCAGCCAGACTTGTAAGTCATTTAAATTCCTCTGTATTTTTTTGTGCAATGGGAGGCGAGCACAGCCTTTCATGGGGGATTCTAGAGGAACAGAAGAATGTGCCGTGCTGGCTCAGAGCAAGTGGTTGATCAAGCGCAGCATCCCATGTCCCACGGGGCACCACGCCAGCCGATTTGGAAGTCTGCAGCAGATGCTAACGAGGGGATCCAGTTCCTCTTGCTCCCTCCCGTAGGTAAGAGGTAAAGAGCTCCAGGGCTGCCTGCCAAAGAGTTGCTAATGCACCTGTCCCTCCAGGAATGTGTCCAGACGTTTTGTAACCCAGCTGTACCACTAGCCTTGTCCACATTCAAATGCAGTCTGGAAACAGGATTCTCAGCCCACCAGAAGATGGGGGGTTTTTTAGTTCCTTTTTTTTTTTTTTCTCCCTGCAACCTTATTGGCAATTTTATATTGAAGGAACAAATAAAGCAAAACATCAGATGCTCCCACAGAAATATTGCAGTCGCCTAGAATGGGCCTCTACGGGATAGAGACGGGATGCTGCGTCTCCGCCCATGCTGGGGTTTTTAGAATCAAATTGTGAGCCACCCAGCCATACAGTCTAATTCTGAAGAAGCCCTAATGCTGCATAGAGATGTGGGCTGCCATTTGCCCCATGTACAGAGAATTTCCCCTGGGTAGAGTCTGCAAAACACGTCAAACGCACGATAGAATTTAAAATGTTGGCCTAAGGCGCTCATTAAACTGCTTGATGGGGAGTTC
The DNA here is from genome assembly GCF_901001135.1 of Rhinatrema bivittatum. Lineage (NCBI taxonomy): Eukaryota > Metazoa > Chordata > Amphibia > Gymnophiona > Rhinatrematidae > Rhinatrema > Rhinatrema bivittatum. Next base: position 458,859,452 of record NC_042618.1, on the reverse strand, counting down.
TGTGATTGTGTGCCTGAAGCCTAAATTGGTCCTTTGCTTCAAAGCACCACAGTTAACTACGTTACCTAGCACGTACGATTGCTCTGCTGTGCTGTCAGAAACCCATCCAGAGGGGCAGTGGTGGTTTCCATCACCAGGCAAGCATCCTGAAATAGTGACAATATGCAGACTACCCGTGTACCTTCCACCAAACATTGCATGGGGGGTTTTTTTGTCGCTAACAATATTTTTTTGATTTTTTCATGTTTGCTTTTTAAAAAAAAAAAAAACTGTGCTTCCTAGTTGAACTAAGAAATTTGGAAGCAGAGCTGTGTAATGAATTTTACAATGTAATTCGCACTGGCCATAAAAAAAAACAAAAAACAGCAGTATACAAAGCGCAGCCAAGGACTGTCGTAACTCCTCGCCCCTGAAGAAAAAGGTTACGAGATCCCAGCCAGGAAGAGTTTACAATCCAACGCCTGATTTACATCTGGAGACCTTTCTCCTTCTTCCAGCCAACCCAGCTCCTGCTGCATAAACTCTGTCTGCTCTGATTCATGGGATGGTCAGCTCTGTCCCCCCCCCAGAGATTTCTAATTCTTTTACAGATAAACAGAGGGGTTGTTAAGTAATTAAAAGACTTGGGGAACAGGCTCTTATGGTCTCCCAGTGAGATTCTGATCATTCAATTAAAAAAATCACACTCAGCTTCCCCTCCCCCACCCCAAGAAAAATCCTGTAAAAAAAAAAAACACCAGACACTAGTTTCACTGAGATCCTGCTGGCCTTACGAGGACAATTTAAGAAATCAGCACCAACCACACTGGAAGGGCCAAGGGGATGAGCTGTACTGGCAGAGTCTCTCCTGATCAATGATCCTTTGCCAGCTTCTTATCAAGGGGCTCTCACCAGCTCTGTTCAACTTGGTGAGGCACTCACTGCTTCCTTTCACATTATTTAACCCTCCATCACCTCTTTCCATATAACAAAAAAAAAAAAATGTTATATAGTACATCCAACACCACTGAAAATCGCATTCCAATCATGGGATTCTAGGCAGGTTCAGAAACCTTATATTATCTACAAATATTGTGCATGAGCTTTTGAAACCACAGATGTCCCTGTTTCATATTATTCACATCTGAAGAAAGGGCCTATATGGTCTCAATAGCTCATGTACAACATTTTTTGATAATAGTTAACACTGATCCAATAAAAGCCTGCAGAGAATCCCATTTGGTCTAGGAATCATACAAATACTAAAGCTCTGAGTTACATATTACAGTCACTAGACTGAAAATGAAATGCTTTTTCTTTCTTTGTTATCTGGGCGGAGTTGCTTTTCCATTGGTCTCTCTCTCTCTCTCTCTTTTTTTTTCTTGATGTCTTTGTCTGTCTTCTCCTAACTTCTTTTCCAGACTCTCTTTTCCATTTCACTTCTCTCTCTCTCTCTTGTCCTCATATCTTCCTCCCCACCCTGACATCTGTTTTTCCGTCATTTCTCTCTTCTCTCTGATTCACTCTCATCACCAGTGACTCCTTGCATACTTCCCCCTCACTCCTTACTAGCACCAGTAGCATGGAATAGACTTAGTTTTTGGGTACTTGCCAGGTTCTTATGGCCTGGTTTGGCCACTGTTGGAGACAGGATGCTGGGCTTGATGGACCCTTGGTCTGACCCAGTATGGCATGTTCTTATGTTCTCTTTGGTTTTCTATTTTCCATGCTTCTGCATCATCCCTTATGGCACTTACACACTAACCCCACCACCACCACTGCCATCATCCTTCTTTCAAAACTCTTCCTCCTCCCAATTTCTATATCTGGATCGGGACTCCTCCATCTTCACCACACCTTGGCTGATTATGACCAAATCCCACTCACATCAGACTTCTGGCTCTCTCTCACCTCCACCTACTCTCCATCCCACCTCTGTCTCTCTCTCTCACATACACCATTCTCACCTCTGCTCCACTTACACACCAACCCCACCACCACCACCACCACTGCCATCACCCTTCTTTCAAACTCTTCCTCCTCCCAATTTTTATATCTGGCTCTGGATCCCTCCATCTCTACAACTCCCACTCGCATCAGACTTCTGGCTCTCTCTACACACACCATCATCACCTCTGCTCCACCCCCGCCCCATCTCTGACTCTCTTCACCCCCATTAGCACAACTGGCTTTCTTTCACCTCCCCCTACCCACTACCACCAGCTCTTTTCTGCACCCCCTCTGCCTGTAATGTGCCCTCTGCCCCCTACACTCCCCAACTCACATCCCATTATGCCCTCCCATACTCTGGTTCTCTTTCAGCATCTCAGACATCCCAAGTTGTATTGTTGATTTCAGGAAGATGAGGGAGAATACTGTATTCGGCGCCCCCTCCCCCCTTTTCATGCTCCCCTCAGCATGTCTCTGCTCCCACTAGCCTGCCCCCTTTCGCACCACCAGCATTCAGTCCTCTATATCTCAGCTCTTTTCTCTCATTTACCTCCCCATCAATCACTTACAGCTCACTAACTGTGCTCAGCCGAGCGCACTGTATAACCCGCAGTCGGACGTGGGTTAAATAGGCGCTAATCCACCCCCTAATGCAATAGGGGGATTAGCGCCTATTTAACGCGCATCCGACGCAGAATGAATGAGTAATAGCGCTCATCACATGCAAATGCATGTGATGAGCGCTATTACTCATTCACTCCAAATGCAAAAAAATAAATGTGCATCTCAGACGCACATTTATCGTTCAGATATTAACGCCTGCCCGGAGCAGGCGTTAATAGCTGAGCGCACGTGGAAGAAATACAGAAAAGCAGAAAAATCTGCTTTTCTGTACTTCTTCAGTAAAAAAACAAAAAAAAAAACCTCGGCAGACCAGTAAACTCGGCGTTGGTTTTCACAATCGGCGATCTGCCAGTAATGAAAACGGATGCCGATAAACTCGACGTCCCTTTTCATAACTGGCAGCTGCCGTGGGGTCGCGTTAGCCAGGAGGCATTAAGGTCACGCAAGCGACCATAGCATCTCCTTGCTAGTGCGACCCCCTAATTTGCCTATTGCATGGCGCTCCCCTTGCTGGCGCCATGCATGCGTTAAGAAAGTGGGCGCTGAAAAGTCAGTGCTCGCTTTCCGCGAAAATTATTGCATCGGCCCTATAGGTTGTGGCAGTGTCTGGTCCAGCCCTTCCCCTCCACTCCTATTGATGCAAGAGGAGAGGGTGGGAGGGAATGAGATTAGAGCACAGAGCACAGGAGAAGAGAAAAAACAATTGCTCTGATCCTTTGTCCGGCCCCTCTGCTCCCTTTTCTCCCCACAAGCTACCTGCAGTGTCTGCTCAATCTCACTCCCCTGCCCCCTCCTGTGGGGATAGGAAGGGAGGGGATGAGTTTGGATCAGACACCCTAGAAAAGAAAACAATTGCTCTGCTGCTGTTCCATCCTCTCCCTTCCTGTCCCCTGCATAGAAGTAAACAGAACAGAGATTCAGGGCACGGGAAATAGATTTGGGGCTCAAGCCCTCTGTGCTCATAAATAAATAATAATGCCCTTGACTGAAGAGAGATTAAGGGAATCTAAACAGTGCAAGAAATCAATACAATATTGCTGCATTGCTCAGTTTGGATGCAAACCACTTTGGGTTCCCATTTAGAGAAAAGGGTCAGTATATAAATACAAATAGAAACCGGATGAATAGAAAAAGAGGGACAGCGACTGAATGCAGGGTGAGCAGGTAACGTAAACATGTGCTTATAGTATATGACGGGCTTTGCGTCTAACAGACAGACTCTGACACTAACCAGGAAAATGAATCTGGCAACCAGTTTGCTAAACTGCTTAACTTTAAAATTACATTTTACAACTCTAAACAGCGAAATGCATCATAATAGCTATAATTCAGGTAATGCCTCAGAATTATATGCGTTTCTCTGTATAATTTTCTAAATTCTTTCCAAACACACTGTTTTGCATCATTTCTCTACGGTGAGAACCAAGGTAACCATTGATTGCTTAAAAATCTCTCTTATATAACCCCTATTTTTCCAGCCACCGGACAGAGTAGATGCTAGCACCACCAGTCTAGCCTCAAAGATTATAGTGTTTAAAAACAAAGGTTTTGTAAGGAGTTATAAAACCATACGGATAAACAAATTCATAAACTTCTGTAGCATTAACTAAATTATAGCAATTTGGTGCACTTCTTTGTTATGCCTTGCAAAACTTTATTTATAATCAAGTAATCTGGTAAGTTGCTGGTCCGAGCCATGTAATTGAATGGCAATAAAGTCAACCACAGAATTGTGATGCCCGGGGGACTCTTCCATAGAGTAATTAGATTCCTGTTTAATGTATAGCATTTCTCTCACAGGGCCCGCATGCATTCAGCGCAGTGACGACATTGGACTCACTCCTTGCAATTCCCTACTTTCCATATGGTATCTTACGTTATCAATGGGCCAGGTTTATCCATGGCTTGCAGCAGTTCAAAAGAGCCAATCAACCGGTGGCAGGCACTTGGAGGTCTTTCTCCACTGAAAAGTACGGAACACCATTGCTTGTCGAAGGATTGTGACAATTCTCACCATCACAGTCCTTCAATCAAAGGCAATGCCTGGGAACAGGAGCTGCAAGAAAGCTGATTGGATCTGCCTCCTTAAGCAGCTTTGTTATTCCTTGGGGCAAGGGGCAAGCTGCTGCCACTTCCAAAGTAGTTGATATTAGGGATGTGAATCGTTTTTGAACGATTACAATTATAGTCAGATAATTTTAAAATCGTCCAAAATCATTTGAGTGCACAATACAATACAAATGCCCCCGATTTATCGTCAGGGGCATTTGTATTGTATCATTAAATAGGGCGCGGGAAAACCGGCACACCAAAAAAACCCTAAAACCCACCCCGAACCTTTAAAACAAATCCCCCACCCTCCCGAACCCCCCAAAAATGTTTTAAATTACCTGGGGTCCAGTGGGGGGCTCCCGGTGCAATCTCCCTCTCTCTCTCTGGCCACGGCTGCGTTGAGAAATGGCGCCGGTGCTACCTTTGCCCTCACTATGTCATACGAACGACCGTCGCCCGTATGACATAGTGAGGGCAAAGGTAGCGCCGGTGCCATTTTGAAGATTGGCAATACGGCCCGCGTGCAGGAGGTCGCTCCCAGACCCCCGCTGGACTTTTCGCAAGTCTTGTGGGGGTCAGGAGGCCCCCCCCAAGCTGGCCAAAAGTCCCTGGGGGTCCAGTGGGGGTCCGGGGCGATCTCCTGCACGCGTGACATCAGGAGCCAGGAACCAAAATGGCGCCAGCGCTACCTTTGCCCTGTCACATGATAAGGGCAAAGGGCCACCGGTGCCATTTCTCAACACAGCCGTGGCCAGAGAGAGAGGGAGATCGCGCCGGGAGCCCCCCACTGGACCCCAGGTAATTTAAAACATTTTGGGGGGGTTCAGGAGGGTGGGGGATTTGTTTTAAAGGTTCGGGGTGGGTTTTAGGGTTTTTTTGGTGTGCCGGTTTTCCCGCCCTCCCCCGATTTACGATTTTTAACGATTTTAAAAAAAAAAAAAAAAACCACGACGATCAGATTTCCCTCCCCCCCAGCCAAAATCGATCGTTAAGACGATCGATCACACGATTCACACCCCTAGTTGATATGGTGCTACATTGTCCTATTGGAAAATGCTTTATGCCCAGTCAAAACCCGCCATATATGATACATATATGGAGAGAAAAAAAGAGGTGAATTATAGCACAAGAGTCCAATTGAGCACGAATCTCATCAAAGGATGGACATCATCTCCTTTGCTCTCAAAAGGGACTACTAGTCCTCTCTGTAGTGAGAGAGCCTTTCAGCAATGTATTACACTGCTAATAAGGGAATCTTTAAAGGTTGTGATAACTTTAAGGAAGGTAATTTTATAACACCCCACATGGCATCCATTGCCAAAGTATCTACATTACTCCAAATTTCAAAGTAAACTTATGTGCATAAGCTCACTTTAATAATTCTCTCAAAAATCTTGCACAAACTAACCCATACAAAGTTATACCTACTCTTTGCATTGCATAACTTGTGCAGGTTCATTTACATGCAAAAAAAAAAAAAAAAAGGGGGTGTGTGTAAAAAAGGGTGTTTTGTGCACATAAAAACATGCACAGAACCAGTTTACAATCAGCCATTTAGTCATATAAACTCATGTTTTAAGTCTGTTTGATGTCCAAAAATGACTGAAAATTACCTCCTAGAATTATAACAAGAAAGCTTTATTTATTTATTTTATGACTTTTAATATATCGGCGTTCATAGGGCACATCACGCCGGTTTACAATTAACCCAAGAAAGGAGGAAATACAATGAACAGGGAGTAGGGGGAGGGAGAAAGCGAGAAAGGGGAAGGGGTCGGGATAGAAAGAAGAGAAGAAGGAGAAAGGGCAGAAAAGAAAGTAGAGATGAGTAACCATAACAGCAGAGGGACTATGAGACCTCACAGGCTTCTTCATCAGACATCTCTCCTACTAATAATGACATAACATCCCCAGACAATGATATAGTACAAATGTAGCTCAGTATCTCTTCCTCTACTTACTCATCTCTATTCTAAATCACTAAATAATTCCCTTTCCGTTGACTTCGTTTGAGTGGTTTCAGTGATCCATAGGTCTCAGAGTCTTCAGACCTTCCAAACCTTATTCTTATTCCAATTCCTCCTCTCTTTCAACTTTTAAAATAAAATGCCTATTTTCCAGAGGAGCTGAGATGAAAAACAGGTGCTTTTAGCTCTCTCTCTGTATCCAAGCTGCATGTGCTGGTAACTTTCCAGGCACTCAATTTGTGACTTTTCTATCAGAAGGTCCCAAAGTGAGAGAGAGACATTCTAGAATTAATGGCCCATAGCGAACATGGTAATTTTCTAAATGAAATATAGTAGGATTTCTGCAAGGGCATTTCATGGCTTGAGAAAGGAAGAAAGATGAACAAAATTGGTTGAAGATGGTGAAATAAAAGATAAATGATGGAGAGACATTACCTACCTGGTCAGGAAAGATTCCAGTCATTTCAGAGCAAGTATCATGATCTGGCAAATGTTAGGAAGAGTGCCCAGACTATATTTCAACTCTTTCATCTGACTGACAATGAAAGTCGTACGGTAACAGCACATTTGTGCTTTTTTGTGAATTATGAGCTAGCAGTGTGTTGTACTGATTTCTGGTAGGCATGCTGGATTCCTTCCAGGCTATGATACCTTTTGTTGAACTAACAATAAGAATTATTCAAAGATTATGCATGCACTGAAACTTTCAAAACCATATAGGTCCCTTTCTCTGGTTGCCTCTGAATAAGGGACCTCTGTGGTCTCAACAGCTCATGCACATCATCTTTGGATAATTCCTATGTAGATCCAAAGAATCTGTGTTGCTTTGCTAATATGATGCAGTGTTAATGGAAAGCACAACACCTGCCTATATATATATATATATATATATATATATATATATATATATATATATATATATATACACACACACCGCTAACGAGCAGACATTTTGTCACTGTGCTGCAGAATTGGCTACAGATGCAGGCAGAATGGCATGTTTCGCATTTCTATGAATCACCAAGCAGACCCAACTGCTAGAGATGACCTCTGGCTTTCTCTCAGCCCAACCGGTGCTCAAGGTTCAATTTATTTCTGGTGTGGCACTAAGCACAGGATGAGAGTGGGAGGCCGCCGCGCCTTCTGCACCATGATCAGTGGGCACCGCTCCTTCTTCCTTAGGGCAATCGTCTGTCACCTCCTGGCCTGCCTCCTTTAAGGGCACATGGTAACCTGCAAACGCAAAGTGCCCCTAGTTAGGTGCCTGCTCTGCCTAATGGGGAAACCCGTCCCTACCAGTAATGTAACTGTGTCATTCTGGGAAGCTGCAAACCTTCCCTGCTGCAGTGGGAGACTTTCATATCACAGGAACAGGTTACAGCACATTTGCTTTCCAGTTATCCAAGGAAGGTGCTCTGTTGTTGCAAATCTTGATTGAAAGCCTGCCAGTTCACATGAATGGTCAGTCTAGCACCTCCGATGAGTCAGTTCTTTCAAAGGTGACTGAAAATGTCTCTTTCCTGGATTCCTGCTCTTAATGCAGTAAAAGACTTTTTGGATCCTGAAGCTGCACTTACTATTATTGTCTTTGACCAGTATCATGTGATTCCTTGTGTTACATAGCCCCAGTCATGGTCCACATCGTTTCATGCCTGAATCCCCTTAGGTCTAAATCTGTGGTCTAAATCTGTGGCCTTCTGCCTTGTTTGTTCTCATCTGTTTTGCCCAAGTGTGTGGCTTTCTGGTTCTGTTTGTTTGTTCTGTCTCATTGCTTATTCTGTTCTGTAGATGGCTCTAGTTTGAGGCCTTCTTGCTTTGATTTATCCTGTCTTGTGTTCTTGTTGTGGCCTTTGTCTGTGGCCTTCCAGTCCTGTTCTGTTTGTCTCTTTGCTTCCAGTCTTGTCGTGCACTCCCTGTCTCTTGTTTGTTTTGTGGGCATCTTTCAGCTCATTGTAGTTGTAATGACCTTCTGCAGCTGCAGGGGTGGTGAGTGACCCTTCTGCAGCTGCAGGGGTGGTGAGTGACCCTTCTGCAGTCCTGGAATGCAGCACACTCAACCAGATTGCACCAAATGGGGACCAGAAAAATTCTGGGAGACACAGGCCACATCTCTGTTGTTGTTCCAAAGAAATTAAAGTTATTGTAGAGTCCAATATAGTGTCCAGATTCAGAAGGTAAAATCAAATTATCCAGATACAGTCCAAAATAAAAAAAATCTCTTGAACAACCAGATAGAAGGAAGAAAACCAGTCACCTACAGATGCAGAACAGTTCAATATCCAAAAAGCAGACGTCTCATCAGTTGTTACTTCAAGGTCTCAGACCCTACTGACCCCAAGGTCTTCATGGTAATCTCACTTTGGGCTTTCCCAGTAAGGATCAATGAGCTTGGCTCCATCTCAATAGCTCTCAGTAATCTTATCCAAAAATGTCTTATCCACACACACTCTTCACACCTGGAAAGGTGTAGGTAGCTGAACTCTCTTGAAAGGAAGAACACTCTAAATCTGCAACTCCTTTTTAGTGACCCTCAGCAGGATTACACGTGGGTGTCCTTCAGTTCCTGCCCTCAGGGAGCACCTCCTGCATAAATCCTTCCGGCCATCAGCACTTGAGGGCCCAACCCAGGGGGAAGGTGGCCAGTACTGGCAGAAGAATACCTGGTCCTTGCTCTGCACAAGCCAGTCTCGTCAGTGTCCAGCCCACTCAAGTCTTTCAGGGTGTAAAATAACAGCAGCAAAGGAAAAAGAACACCGTTGGAAGGGGAAGAGGTAAGAGAGTGTATACAAGGAAGATGGAGATGGAGCAGAGGATGGGCAAACTATGGCCTGCAGGCTGGACTTGCTCTGTCTTCCCCATTTCTGCACCTTGTCTACCTCTATTGTCTCCAGCCTGTTCTGACCCAACATCAATAGCAATGAACCGATACTGCGCGCATCAGCCATCATTGATGACGTCAGGTCAGGGCATCAGACAGGCTGCTGGAGGATGGTGGCAGTAGTGGCATGGGCAAGAGATGAGGTTCCAGTGGAGATACAGCCAGAGACAAGTTTCCAAGAGAAGATAATTCTCAGCTCTAAATTTTGGATGGACTGCTGAAGGGGGTTTGGAGATGGGGGAAGCAGCAGAGGGATGAACAGACTATGGCTTTGAGTTTTGTCTGCAGGGAAATTAGACAGAGGAATGGATGGATCTGCACTATGTTATGAAGACCCAGTAGAGCGACTGAATCCTAGGTCTGCAAGTGTCACTTCTTTGTGCTATCAGTTAGCATTGGAGTCTCCAGGGAGAAGGGAGCTGTGTGTGAGTGATAGAGAGGGAGCCTGTATGCATGAGAGTGAGAGGAGGTAGGGACGCTGTGGGGCAGATTTTAAAACTTGCGCGTGGGCGCAGATTTGTTCGCGCAACCTGGCGCAAACAAATCTACGCCCGATTTTATAACATGCACACGCAGCTGCTCGCATGTTATAAAATCCAGGGTCGGCGTGCTCCTGCCTCCGTTCCCTCCGAGGCCTTGGAGGGAACTTTCCTTCCGCCCCCCCCCCCCCCCGCACCTTCCACTCCCTTCCCCAACCTAACCCGCCCCCCCCCCAAGCCCTACCTAGAACCCCCCTTACCTTTGTTGAAGAAGTTACGCACGCCGGTCAACAGCCAGCCCACGATCCCGGGCACAGCGGCAAATGGCCGCTGTGTCTGGAGGCTCAGGCCACGCCCCACTCCCGGACCGCCCACGCCCCGCCCCTTTTTACAAGCCCTGGAACATGCGCACGTCCCGGGGCTTGCGCGTTCCGCCGAGCCCATGCAAAATGGGCTTGGCGCGCATTGGGGGGGGGGGGGGTGTTTAAGGGTTACGCGCGTAACTCTTTTAAAATCTGCCCCTGTATGTATAAGTCCTTGTGCTCATTTAGGGGTAGATTTTAAAAGGAGAATGCACGGCATACATGTGCGCATTCTACCCAGCGCACAAACATGTACGCCCGTTTTTATAACATGCGCGTGGTTATAAAATCAGGGATTGACGCAACGCAAGGGGATGCACAATTGTGCACCTTGCGTGCGCCGAACCCGCTCCGAGCCGCACTGCCTTCCCCTGTTCCCTACCCCCCCCACCCCACCTTCCCTTCCCTTCCCCTACCTCCCCCGCCCTTTCCCCCCTACCTTTTCCTTTTTTTCATTGTTGTTCCAAAACTTACTTCAGCTCTGGGCCTGAAGTAAGTTGCGCGCGCCGGCCAATTGCCGGTGCCGATCCCCGGCACAGGAGCCTGACCCCGCCTCCGCCCCGCTCCCGGACTGCCACGCCCCTTTTTGCAAACCCCGGGACTAACACGTGTCCCGGGGCTATACGCACATCGCCGGGCCTTTGTAAAATAGGCCCGGCGCACGTAACCCTTTGAAAATCCGGCCCTTAGTGACTCGGCGAATAGCAACATTTATTAAATTTGTACCTGCTAGGAGAGGATGGTTGCTGCTGTTTCTGCTGCTTTGCCCCTCTCACTGTGTCTGAGGTATTCTTGCCCGCCCCTACCCCACTGGAGAAGCTTCCAGGGGGGTAATGTGGCCCCTGTTTAAAAATAATTTGCCCACCCCTAAGAAAGAGATAGAAAAGGGGAAGAGAAGAAACCATAGAGCAGATTGGAGGAGGAAGGAGAGAAGCTGGAGAAGAGGTAAAAAGATGGAAGAAAATCAAGCCAGAGAGAGAGTAAAGTCTGGAAACTCTTTTATTGATTGAGGTGTGCAGAGAAATAATGGAAAGGGCCAAAGGCGTGCTTGGCTCGGGGGAGGGGGTGTCAGCTGGGGCCTTTCAAAAAAATAGAGCCGGTGGGATGGGATCCAGCGGAGGATACCAAGCAAACTTTGGGGGGTGCTGGGGCAAGGGTAAGGGGAGTCTGTGGACAGGTTTTTTTTTAAATATAAGGAATCAGGGCTTGTAAACGAGGCGGGGCCGATGGAGGTTTTATTTTCCATTTTATTTTTTTATCTGGTCAAGGTGGGGGAGGGGTTGGGAGAAGGGGGTCCCACTAGAACCCCTGGGATTTTTAAACACACGGGGATGGGGGAGTATTTCTCAGGCCAGAAGAGAGCTTCCCCGGGAAGGGAGGGGGTGAGGGGCTGTCACTGAGCCTTGCCCTGGACAGGAACACACAAAGCTTTTATCTGCGGAAAAGCAGCTCTGCATGATCCAAAAAAAAAAAGACCGATTTTTTTTTAGATGACTCAATATTTCTGTTTGCTTGCAACAAATTAAATGAAAAATTGAGCCATTCAATGCTTTTTTTTTTTTTCCTTTCAGAAAATAAATTGAATGCACATTTCCTAGAATTTAACCGAATTGATGTTAAAATATCTTGGATTCCAAATTCAAAGTATCAGAACCTAGAGGTAGCTGCCACATAGACATTTTTCATGGAGGAGAGCATAAGAGAGGCATGAGTGAGAGAGCGTATGTGGGGAGGTGAGGGGGTCAGCGGCAATGCTTATGATCTCGAGCCCTGGGTCTTTTAGGTATCAAGCAACACCCCTACTGAAAGGAGTCTGGTGCATGGCCTCCAACCCCGCAGGACTGTCACTGCAACATCCAGACTAGGAACGGAGGGGACGGTTCTATTAAAACAGGGAAAAAATCCCCAGGCAGCTGTCAATGAACGCTCATGACATGAGAATCGCAGCCCTGCTTCCAAATGAGCTGGAAGAAGAAGAAAAAGGAGAAAAGTTAAATCTATTTCTAACTTAGAAAACTGGAGAATCTGCTGACCTCAAGAAGATGGTCAATAAAGCACAAAAAAAACCCCCAATATTACATGAAAATAATTCACAGGACAGGTTTTAATACTAGGGCATTATACGCTTCAGTGAAAAATCTGATCGCATCCCCTAATCTAATTAAAGTTTTTCCTCTCATTAAGGACACCCAGTTAACTCACTCTGATACTGCCATCTGGAAAGGGGATGAGCTGCACCAAGTCTCCATGGTGGAGGTACAACAGGCTATAGTAACACTAAATCCCGCACCTTGCAAATTAAACCCAATTCCTGTTTGAATTCTATAAGCAGTTAGAGATTACATTTCTCCGTGTTTAACAACTGATTAATCTTTCATTCATGGAAATGCCATCTACCAAAAGAAATTAAAAGAGCGACAGTTGGGAATCACGTGATGCAGTGAGCCTGGAGAGACGGACGCATCAGGGCTCCGCATGCTGACCCTCCGAAATCTAACAATCCAGAGCATTAAAACTCAACATTTTACCTAAACAGGAGCACACAACGAAGGGAAAGGATCACGGCAGTGGCTGCCAGTGTTTTCCACAGCCGGTGATGTCAGCAAAGCTGCCCCGAAAGGACAAAATGAAACTCAGCTGCGCAGAGCCCAAAATGGCGAAAGGTCGGAGAACCTCGGAAGGCGCAGGCCTGGATGACATGACGGTGGAACGGCTAACCGCGGCGATGGACACAGCGCTTGAGACCAAATTCGACGGTATCAATGAAAATTTTGCAGTGGTCAAAGATACTTTAGGAGACATAGGCAGACGAATCAAAATCGCAGAGGGCAGGATTTCAGTAATGGAAGAAGACCAACAAGCTCGCAAGATCAGGGAAACTGCTTTAGAGAACTCTGTGAAAATGGCGGAAAATAAAATAGAGGACCTTGAGAACCGGGCTCGGAGAAACAATCTAAAATTTATGGGACTCCCGGAGGAGGTGCAGGAGAGTGACCTGCAGTCCATGCTGGAAGAATGGCTCCCGGGCACCCTGAATTTACTGGCCCTTACAGGGAAACTGGAAATAGAGAGAGAGCCCATCACCTAGGCCCCAGGAAGGACATGGAGAGGTGCAGGAGACTGGTGATTGCCTGCTTTCTCAACTGGGCACAAAGGGTGGCTGTCCTTACTGCCTTTTGGAAAAAAAGAGAGCTGTTATACCATGAGCATAAAGTGGTGATCTTTCAGGATTTCTCAGCTGCCGTTGGGTCCAAGCGACGCCTTTTCTCACCGCTCTGCAGTGATCTGTACAATAAGAACATTCACTTTGCCCTGCAGTTTCCTGCCACCTTAAAAGTTTGGAAGGAAGGAAAAATAGACTCCTTTGATACTCCAGATAAAGTGGCTAAATGGATGAAGGCTGCTGTGAGCCAAACATGAATATCACTCTGGAGGTTAGAAATTCACTAAATGTCTGGAGGGGAATATGCCCCTAACAGATGGCATGATAGCATTGTTCCGTGAAGACGACTTACTGGCATTTTGGAGAATCAAGTTGCGTATCCACTGTGCCTCGTTAGTGGACTCGAGTACTGTTTTGACTCTCATACACTGGTTTACTTGTTATAAGTATCTGTTATAGTTTTTTCAGACTACTTGAGAGACCTTCCAACGTGAGGGTCAGCACCCAAGCGCATGAATCACTGATCTTCTGCCCAAATTATTGTGGGCACACAAGTTTGCATGTTACATATAATTGTGGGGGGGGGGGAGGGTTGCAGGGCAGGCAGGAGTTACAACTCGTAGCAAGACCGAAGGGGTTCAAAACAGAGGTCTGGATAGATGTGGGGCTCGAGGGCCCAGCTGGAAGGGCTTCGGGTTGTACATGGCAGAGAGATTTAGATAGATATGCCACAAATATGACCACTGGATGAATACTTTATGTTACATGTCTTGGAATGTGAGTGGAATAGGAACTCCTATCAAGCGACAAAAGATATTAAGTGCATTGCAGCATCAGAAAGTGGGGATTGCCGGTTTACAAGAGACCCATTTGTCAACTGAGGAAAACACGAAACTTAAAAAACAATGGGTGGGACAATGATACAATGCCCCAGCTGCGGGACGTAAGGCGGGAATGGCAACGTTAATCCATAAGAGCCTCAAATTTGACCTCTCGCAACAGTTAATTGATGACAAGGGGAGATATCTCATCTTAGTAGGAAAATTACAGGGACGGGAAGTCACAATTTGAAATATTTATGTCCCAAACCTATATACATATACACATGCCTTTTTCCAGGGGTTAGTCCAAAGGCTTATACCGGTATTGAGAGGCCCCCTGATATTGATGGGAGACTTCAATTGTGTTCATGAACCCAACATTGATAGATCTCAGTCCACCTGGCCATTACCGGATCTCTCTGATAAAGGTGTTGCCTATCTAAGCTCAAAGTTACATCTGCTTGATATTTGGCGCACACTCAATCCAACTGAAAGAGACTATACACACGTCTCAAGGGCTCATTCCACTATGTCTAGAATAGACTATATTCTCATCTCTGAGGCTTTTTTCTCTACAGTTCGACAAGCGAAAATCAGCCCATTAGAGATTTCAGACCATGCCATGATTTGGATTGATAAAGGGGGAAGGATTGGGGAAAACCCAGTCAGATTATGGAGATTCCCCAGTCATATGATGGGAGACAGGAAATTCCACGAATTTTTGCAAGAGAAGTGGAGAGACTATGAAAGTCATAATGGAATACACAAAAATGATCCTTGGCTGTACTGGGATACTAGTAAAGTACTAATGCGGGGCAAAACTACATCTAATATGATTGCGAAATCCAAGGTGCTGTCCCAACAAATACTTCTTTTGGAAAAGAGGCTGCAACAGGCCAAACCCCAAATGGCAAAGCACAATTCCCCGGAAACCCAAATGGAGTTTAACGATATATTGCATACTTTAAATTCCCTCCTTCATAAACAGGCGCAGCAGATGTTGCGGAAAGGTACACATAAATTGTTTCGATATGGGAACAAATCGAGGTGCTTACTCGCTAATATGGTAAGGATGGCCAAGGGGAAAATGATTATAGACAAGCTGAAGGATGGGACGGGTAAGCCTTTACAAATGGGCGGAGATCTGTGCTGAATTCCGTAAATTTTATGAACTGCTCTATACGGAAGACAGGGAGGGGGGCCCTCTACAGGAGGAGGCATTCTTTCGTGGGCTCCAGGTCCCAAGAATTACTGAGACCCAGGCGGCAAATTTGAATGCGCCCATAAGGATGGAGGAGCTAGTCCGGGTTATTAAAGGGCAGTAAATCCTACAAGGCCCCAGGCCCCGATGGGCTTAGCGCTGAGTATTACAAGAGTTTGCTCACCTCGGCAACTGGAGACCTTCTTGCTTATTTCCAGGAAGCACAATGGAAGGGATCTTTCCCAGAGGGGGGTCACAAAGGCTTACATTACAGTGCTGGAAAAACCTGGGAAAGATCTGTCATCCCCGGTTTCAGACCGGCCAATATCTTAGCTAAATTTTGAGACTAAATTGTTTGCAAAAATTTTGATCAATCGACTTAGTGAAGTATTTCCAACAATCATAACCTGAAATCAGGTTGGCTTTGTTAAAGGGCGCTCTGTTAGTTCCAATTTGACTAAATTACTAATAGTAATGAAAGAATGTCAGACGCAGGGAACAGTAGCAATGATAGTCATATTTGATTACGAGAAAGCTTTTGACAGGGTGTCATGGGCTTATCTCTTCTCAGTTCTAGAATGTTATGGGTTCACTAGGGAGATAATACAAAATATCTCAATGTTATATCAGCGGCCCCAATCTGCGATCCTAGCTAATGGACAAGTGTCTGAGGATTTCCAACTATATAGGGTACCAGACAAGGATGCCCACTTTCCCCCCTCCTGTATATTTTATCTATAGACCCCCTACTCCACAAGATAGAGGCCGATCCCTTAATTAAGGGTTTCACCTGGGGGAAGCAGGAGTTCAAGGTCTCTGCCTTTGCAGAAGATGTGATGGTCTTTCTCAGTTCTCCCCAGAGCTGGTTAGAACGGGTTTTACAACATCAAGTCCTATTTGGGTCTTTTGCAGGCCTGAAAATAAATGTGGACAAATAAGAGGCTATGGACTTGGGTGCAACAGTTAAGGAGGGATGGATGGGGGTATTCCCGTTGAAGTGGGTGAATAAGGAAATGCATTATTTGGGGATTCAGTTAACCAAGGATGTTACTAAGCTGCATGAGGTAAATATTGGGCCCTTATTTAAGAATATGGAATCTAGATTGAAGGTTTATTTATTTATTTATTTATTTTATTTAAAAACTTTTCTATACCATCCTATTGAAAATGATGGAGCTACCCCAGTGGCTTTATGTCTTGCAACAGATTCTGCTCTTGTTAACCAGAACAGAGATAACTAAGATTAATGGAGTCATACGAAGGTTTCTATGGGGGGGACGGCCCACTCGGCTGGCATTGACCACACTACAATTGGGTAAGACACAAGGGGCCTTAGGCTGTCCCAACTGGCGGGACTATAATTTGGCATGTATGTTGCGACATACTCGACTGGATTGACGAGACGGGGAGGTTCACACCGCATGAATTCTTAACAGGGTGGCTAACCCCTATTGTCCTAGGAATCTTATGCAACTTCCTAACTCATGGGTCCCTATCTCATGTAAGAGAACTCTGTTACTCACCTCTGGCAGACGTGCATGGCACTTCCTATGCCTTACCAAGTTACGATTAGGGTCATATACTACTTCGTACCTATGAAGGGGAACCCACAATTCCAGGTAGGCTTGACAGTCAGGTATTTCGGTAATGGCGTTCTCAGGGTCTGAAACACTTACATCAATTTTATGAACCAGGTGCGGGGATTCTCAGAAGTTTCGGGGACCTGCAAGCCCTTTATTCGCTCCCTTCACATGATTTCTTTGCCTACTTACAGGCGAGGTATTACATATACCATGTGTTTGGGTCCCAACCATTGACTGAGAGGGGTTGCAGGACTTTTTCACACCTTGCTCAACATTTTCTAAGGTTTTGAAAGGGCTCATAGACCAATCTGCACTGCGGGCCATACAAAATAAGTGGGTTCAACAGGCCAACATGTACCTGGCTCCAAGTGATATTTTCAAAATACTGGAAGGTTATTATCTTATCTCGGAAAATGTTCTCATTAGGGAGACGGGGTTCAAGGTCTTACATTGTATGTATATGTCCCGAACTCGAATGTATGTGGCTAAATTGTGCGATTCTGATATTTGCTTGAAATGCCGGAAGGAAAAAGGATCCTACTTCCATAATTTATGGGAATGTGAACAATTGATTCTCTTTTGGGAGGAAGTGCTGGACAGTTTGCGGCAGATGCTGCACGTGCGCATTCCTCGTGATCCAAAAATTTGCTTGATGCGCCTCTTCCCTGAAGTTCTACGGGATCTATCTCTGCATGACAACTGTTTTTGTGAAAGGCTCTCCTAATCGCTCTGCAGTCATGGCTAAGTGGATTAATGAAGACAGACCGCAAGGAAGTCACTGGCATAATCGTCTATCTACGCTCCTACAGCATGAACTAATGACGGCTAATTCTCAGTCAATGGAGGCTCGAAACACCTGCCACTCCATCTGGAACAAATTCTGAGTGTCTCTCCCACTTTCCAAGAGAGACCTTGTCACTAGGCACACAAACTATGCTTATAAGCACCTCTGCACAGGACTCCTCTTAAATTTGGAAGGGAAAGCAACTCAGACTCCTGCCGGGGGTGGGGGAGGGAACAGGACAGATGGGGTGAATTGGGGGGATTGGGGACTTCCCTATTGTTAAAGTTAATGTTTGAGATCAGAAATCTGTGTTCATGTAAAGAAAAATTCAATAAATAAATGTAAAAAAAAAAAAAAAAGAGTGACAGGCCTTTTCCTAAAAAATGAAAAGCTAGATCTTAATGCAGTGTCTAGCTACCAGCTGATTTCCTTCCTCTCATTTCTTGGAAAACTCATTGAGAACCTGGTAATGGTTCAGTTAACTGAGTATCTTCAAGAACATTATTATTTCCTAATTTATTTGGGTTTAGGAAAAAAGCAGAAGCACAGAAACTCTTATTTTATCCATTTTTTACTTAGAATGGTGGGAGTTCGATGGCAGCCAAGATTATCTATTAGTCCTGTTGGAAATCTTGGCTGCCTTCCTCACCCCTGATCATAAACTTCTCACCTGCTGTCTAAAAGAGATAGGGATCAATGGACTTACATTGAGCTGGTTTGAATCCTACTTGAGTGACAGAGTTCAATAGATTCAAAGAGGTGAAAAGAATTCTATGTGGTGAGATATTCACACGGGGGTGCCACAGGAATCTGTGCTTTCCATGATGCTCTTTAATATTTACTGTATCTATTCCCTTTATCTAAATTATTAGCTAGTTTGGGCCTGAATTTTTATGTTTACACTGTCGACATCCAATTTATTTTCATCCCCATAAAAAAATTATTTTTCCACATCTATTAAATTTATGAAAATGTATTTGGGTTCTATTGAAAAATGGATGTCACACAATCATCTATCTCTAAATTTGAAGAATTCCAAAATCAGCATGCTATCTAGGACAAAGGACCTAGGTACACTATTATCTCATCTACAGTCCATAATTTGGAAGTATTGTTGGACTCAAATGTATCCATTAGTACACTAGTAATGTACATTTGTTTTAACCACATTTGAAAAATGCAATGAATAAGGGCCAATTTGTTTTTTCAGGAAGGCCCTGAAATGAATTGAGGGGCCCCCAAATTACATGAATCTTATTTAATTCAGTTAAAATCTCCTATTGGGCTATGCCTAGGCAAAAGGTCAGGGCCTTGCCTAGGGCATAGGCCAAGGCCCAAAGCAGGAGCCACAGTCTACGCCTGAGTGCAAAGCCAGTGCCTTGGTCTAGGCCTGAGGCCAAAGCCTCTCACAGAGCATACAACAAGGCCCAAAGAAGGACCTGTAGCCTATACCAAAGTGCAATGCCAGGCTCTTGGCGTAGGCCTGGACCAGACGCCATGGCCTCAGCCAAGACCTGAGGAACGGCCAAGGCCCCCAAAACTTTTGCTGGGGGTCGGCACTTACCTGATCTATCAGGGATCTAACACCAAAGCCAGACCAAGTACCGATGCCTGGGCCTCGGACTAGGCCTGACACCATTGCCCAGTCCAGAGGCCGGGTCCCAATGCCTGGACCTTGGCCCAAACCCAGGAACAATGCCCAGGCTGGAGGCCAGGTTCCAACATCTGAGCCTCATCCCAAACCCAGGCCTGATGCCAGGGCCTGTGCCGGATGCTGGGTCGTGACATTTTGGCCTCAGCCAGAGACTGGATGACAATGTCAGGCCTGGTACTGGGGGCATGGCCCAGAAACCAAATCCTGATGCCTGGGCCTTGGCCTAGGCCACAGCCTGGTCCCATACCCAAAGGCCTGGCACCAATGTCTACACCTCGGCCTAGGACAGAACAAAGGCCTAGTCCTAATGCTTTTGAGGCCTGGACCACATCTAGTGAAGCAGGTACCTCAGCCTAGGCCTGAGGCTGGGACATCGCCTAGGGCACAGGACGAGGCCCAAAGCAGGAACCGTGGCCTATACGTGAGTGCAAAACCAGGATCTCAACCTAGGCCTGGCCCAACACTGGGCCCTCAGTCGAGATCCAAGCAAAAGCCCAGTACCTCCAAAAAAATTTGACAGTGTTGTGAAATTTCCAAACCCCCACTTACCTGATCTGTTGGGGATCTGGCACCAAGCCTGGGCCTCAGTCAAGACCCAGGTCTCAGGACCTGTTCTCCAGACCAGGCTCTGGTGCCAGGCCTGGGCTATGGCTTACGCTGAGGTCCAGATGCCAGGATCCAGTTTGTAGAATGGGTCACGGCATTGTGCCTGGCTAAAGCTCTGGTCTAGACCAAGGCCAGCCATTGGGAACCAGCCTCCGGGCCAGGCCCTAGCATCAGCCAAGGCCCAGGCATCAGACCCGATCTCTGTACCAGACCCCACTGTCAGGCCGGGCCCAAGTTTTGGCCTAGGCCGAGGCTCAGAATCAATACCTGGCTAAGACTGTCCCAGTATCTGGCTTAAGTCCCAGCATCGGGCCTAGGCCAAAGCCTTGGGACCAGGCCTCCAGGCCTCTGCCTTGTGTAGAACCTAGGCTGAGGTAATGGCAACCTACCACAGCCTAGGCCTATGCAAGGCCAAAGCTTCGGCGTGGGCCTAGGCCTTACCTGCAGATCCCTACCATACTGGACTGGGTAAGTGGGGCCCAGGGTGGGTATCCTGGCCTGGCATTTTTATGGGTGGAAGGGATGGATGGTGGGGATGGGAGGCCTTTGGGGGCACCATTTCCTTTTTTTGTTTGTTTATGGGTTTGTTTGGGGTTTGTTTATGTTTGATTTTTTTTTATTTTTTTTTTTAATGAAAGAAACAAATTAAACACTTGTGGGGTAAAAAGGCCTCCTGAAAATGAACCAAAAAAATGAAACTAATATTTACACCTGCACACCCCTAGAGCACACGCATAAAAATTGTATTCGTGTTGGTCATTTTAAGCTTCAATGCTTAAACACTTGAAACCCTTATTAGAACCAGATGATTTCAGGTCTGCTCTTCAATATCTTATTTTTTCCATTTTTGATTACTGTAATTCTCTTCTTCTGGGTTTACCAAACACGTCACTTCGAACTCTACAGCTGTTACAGGATTCGACCGCTCGCCTATTAACAGGATGCAAACAATACGATCACCTCACACCTGTGTTGGTTAATCTTCATTGGCTCCCTATATATGCCAGAATTGACTATAAAACATTAATAGTAATGCATAAGCTCATTAGTAATGTTAATGCCCCCTGGTTGGGCACAGTGTTATGAATATACACCCCTCCAAATCCTTGCACTCACAAAACAAAGGCCTGTAGGGGGATTCCAAGATGGCCGAACCAGCAAGACACACCTGAGATTGCTCCTTCGGGTTCTTGAATCTTTCCGCAATGCCCCACTCTGGCAGGTAAGATTTTCCCTCTCACGCCTTGTCAGGCCCGATGGATGCCCATATGCGTCGGGGAGGCCCTGCTCCAGGAGCTGGCTCGCTGGAGGCAGACCGGGAAGAAGCTGCACCTGGCCCCCTCCCTGAGCTTTCGCTCTCTCTGTCCCCAGAGGAACAATCCACCCCTGCCAACCCAGCAGAGGCACAAGTGCTGGATCCGTTGCAGGGAATGATGCCGGCTAAAGACGCCGAAGACGCCAGGGACCGCATTGAAAGCACAGATCCGACGCGCAATGCTTCAGTACTGATTGAAGAACCAGAATGTGCAGGGGATGGCACAGACAGCATTGCTCCCTGGCAATCTGGAGAAGATGTTTTTGAACTGCCTACTATTTAGATAACCGAGCTGGTAAGACCTGCTTCATTTACTTTAGAACCTATATGGGAAGCTATTCAAGGGCTTAATGTTAATATCTCTAACCAGATTAACCCAGTTACTAAGTATTTGGTTGTTTGGGACGGCCGTTTGAAAAAGATGGACGATGAGATTTCAACTAATAAAAATAACTATATGACCCTTAAAAAGGATCTTGTCACTGTAACTGAGTTAAACAAAGTATGCTCAAGGAAAACCAGTGGCTCTCGTCTAAAATGGAACACCAAGTGCAGGGGAGGAATTTACATTTTATTAATTTTCCTAAAGATTCTTCTGTGGCCTCCAAAGAAATGTGGAAAATAAAACAGACATCTTGAAGATCCCTGCACAAGCATCTCCACTTGCTTCAAGAGTTTATTATTTACCACCTTTCAGGAAAGCAATTGTAGATTCAAACGGTATGCAGGTTCTTTCTCCTATCAAGAAGTCTCCATTAGATGTGACAGCTGTTTTGGAAGCATCCCAGATGGACCTGTTTGAACCAGCTCCTTTGATTGTTTCCTTTCCTTATGGAGTCGGATCGAGAATGGCTTTTCCATCATCGCTTGAAACTTTTCCGGAATATGAAAATTCGTGCTTATCCAGATCTCGCAAAGCAAACTCAGAAAAGGAGGAGGCAGTTTTTATTACTTAGACCTAAAGTTTTTAAAGTTTCCCTGAAATGTATTATTAAACCTCAGACTGTCTCCTATACCTTTTTCTCACCTTCACAATTGTCTGCCTTTCTGAGTAATACATTTTCCTCTGTTTCTTTTTCTTCTCCTAATACCTAGTTAGGACACAGTTGTCTATTAAGGATGTGCATTCATTAATTGCCCTCTCATGCTGGTTCTTCTTTTGCCTTAGGATGGTTTATTTAAATATTTCCTGAAGTTGTGATATTGGAATTCCCATACTGAGGACTTGGAAAGTATGAGATTACACTCTTCCTTCTCCTTTTTTCTTTCTGTTAGATTATTATGTATTCTTATGCCTTTACTGTTTTGCAAGTCAAGTGTTTTCTTGAAATGTATTAGTAATATATGGATAAATAAAACATTAAAAACAAACAAAACAAAAAAAAAAAAACCAAAGACTGTTGGAAATTCCATCTATCCATTTGGGAGAGATCAGAGACCGCGCTTTTTCTGTGGCAGATCCAATCCTGTGGAACAGCATGCCGGAATAGTTGAGAATCTTGACCAATACCAACACTTTCAAGAAAGCCTTGAAAACGTGGTTCTTTCAATACGAATTTGTGATCTGATTTAAAGATGTGAACACTGAACAGGTGAGTAGTTTGCTTGCTGCCAGAATGCTACCAGTCTCGCTAGCAGCTTTAAACATTTTTATATGTAGAAAGTACCAGTTTTTGAATTTGACGAACTCCTGTTATTTTGTTTGTTTCTAATGGGCTTGTGTATTTGCATTATGTGTTCAATTATGTATGTGAGCCTTCTTTTAACGACTGTAAACCGCTGCAACCTTCACAAACATGCAGTATAAAAATAATTTTAAATTAAAAGAAATAAAGAAATAAAAGATAGGAGGAACTACCTAGCCCCCCAAAAACAATTAAATGAAATGCCAACTATTTTTTTTTTTTACAAATATGTCCGAGGTAGGACCCAATGGTTCAGTGGCAGTCATTTGTACTGCTCCGCGGGGAGTCCTGAGTTTCAATCCTTGGGCCAGCTGATGCTAGGAATGATGGGGAAGCAACTTTCACAGCCTCCACAGTGAATGGAGTCGCAGCTTAGCACGATGGCGACACCTAGTGGCCAGACTCGGGATGCATGTCACAGGATTCTGGAAGCAGCTATAGGCTGTGTCCCCTGACCGAGGATCATCATCGACATGGCTAGTGGAGAAATGTAAAATGGGTGTTGCAGGGGGAAGAGCCCAAGTAGTTGTAAATGAAGGCTCATGCCACTGCAAGCCCCAGTAGAGGCTGAATCAGACTAAGCTGGAAAATCAAAGGAGCAGGAGAAACATTACTGGGCCCCAGAAAGGATATTTAGATCCTCTGGACTGCTTCATACAGACACCTGGATTTGGATTTTAGATTTCTTGAATGAGAAGCAAGGCAATGTATTATAGGTGAGTTTCCCAATTTGTATTCAGTGCTATGCACATTACGGTTGGAAGATGCAGTTAGTTTATGAAGCAACGCTTCTGCTTTTATCCTGCCCCGAGCCTAAACAATGTGTGCAATACTGATATTACAAGGAAGGGGAGGGAAAACCTGTAGCAGGTCAAAGCAAAGTCATTAGTATCTTCCCACTGGCTTTAAAAACATTTGCAAGACTGAGCAGCTGTATAATTCCACCTAAAGAGTCAAAATCTTATCTTCTGGTAAATGTCGCTATTGCTAAAAGGGAGAACTAAATAAACCGATCAAACAGCAAAAAAAAAAAAATCAACTCCCTCTTTCTAGAGAAGCGCATCAAACTGCCCTAAGGAACATGGGCTTGTTGTCACAGACTTGTAACAGTGGTATGGCCTGGTTGAAGTCATCCTTCACCATAGGCATTGCTATGGTATGGTAAATGCCCCCCGCCCTTCCATCCATCCCTAAAAAGTAATTGCTTATCTCCCTTTGCCACCTGAGTCAGAGCGCATCATACGGGAGGGACCACTGAGACAACTGAAGGGATGCAGAATCATTAGCAGGAGGAAGAGTGGGAGCCCAACCCCTCCACTCACCGCTTCTCTTCTTCCTCAATGACGGTGCCAGCACCACAAGCGTGTCTGAAGCTCACAGGCGGGGCCCTCCTGTTGCTGATCTCATAAAAGAGACCTAGCTAGTCTGCGGAAGGGTGGAGAGGCTGGGGGAGGGAGGTGGGCAGATGCTGGGAAAAGGGTGACAGGTGTGGGGGAAGCTGCGGAGAGAAGGGAGAGGCAGTGGGCAGATGCCTTGGGGGTGAGGAGGAGGAGAGGGAGGAATTCAGAAGCTGGAGAAGGGGGATGGATTCTAGTGAAGGAGGCTGTCGTGAAAATGAAGGGACAGATGCTGTGGAGGGAGGGGGAGAGGCAGGATCAGATATTGTGGAGGGAGGAGGAAAGTAAGGGGAGGGAGGAGGAAAGTAAGGGGCAGAAGTTGGGGAAAGTGGAGAGGGAGAGGTGAGGAGATAAATGCTGGGGAAGAGGTGGGAAGAGGTGGGAATGGATGCTGGGGATGGGAAGGAGGCAGGAAGAGGGCAGATGCTTGGGATATGAGGATTGGGAGAGCAGAATTGGGTGAAGACAAGTGGGATTTTGGCTTGGGTTGGGGTGGGGACTCAGGAATTGGGTAGGGTGGGAGATTAGAGATTTAGGATAGGATGGGAACTAAGATTTAGCAGAGATTTAGGGATTAGGAAGACAGCAGGGACTAAGCAATTAGTTTGGAAGTAGAAGTAGAAGTGAGTTAGATGGGGTGTGAGTTAGATGGGGTGTGAGACAGGGTGCAGAAAGGTGGGAGGAGGTGGAGAGACGGGGTGAATGACCTGGAGGGGCTGAGGAGGGTTTGGGAGGCAGTGGAAAGGACAGAGCTGTGAAGAGAGTGAGAGACAGAGGAAGGAAACAGGTCTTTGAAGGGATGAGAGAAGCTGGTGAAAGGGAGTCATAGGAGGCTGGGTAGGGGGTAAGAAACTGAAGAAAGGGAGAGGATGGGGATGGGGAAAGAGCTGAGGCTGCTGAGAGAATGAGAGGCAAAAAGTAGGTAGATCAGGGGAGGGGTGGGTACAGGGGTTGAAATGGGGATCCAGAAAATGCGTGAAGGAGTGAGAGACAGAGGGGGAGAAATGAAGGACTGGGGAGATGAACGTAAAAGACGAAAAGCCAAAAGGCAGGTGAGAGATGAAAAGAGGGAGACTGAGGACGGGGAGGGAGAAGGAAGATTATAATCTTGCTATGGATGGCTAGAGAAGAAGAAGAGAAAAAAGGAGAAAAAAGATGAAATTGAAATATCAATGTCAAGATCTAGGGGAGACCTTGGAAAAGGACTTAGAAGAAGACTGAAAGAGAAAGTGGAATAAAGAGAGCAGGACCAACCAGATTACAAAAATAAGATGATCAAAGTACAAAAAAGCCTTTATTTTCAGTTTTTAGAGATTGCAATATGTGAGCTCTGAGAATATGTATTTCTTATATTTTTTTATTTTGCTCAGTGCAGGAGGAAGTGTATCTCTGTATCACGATCAGTGAGCCCTTGCACTGAGGCGTGATTGGTACTGCCTAGAAGGCGAATCCACTAGGCCTACCCCATCAGTAGGCAGACATAGACTTCACCTTTGCCAACCCCTTTCCCCTGTAGGTTGAGCCCTTGGGTAAGGGAGTCAGCAGGACTTAGGCGAGGTCCCAGCGAGCAGAAGTAGTGCAGTGGCAGGCCAAGGGTCAGGATAGGTAGCGTAATGATGAAGATGTGGTGCGGGCAGAAATGGAGGCAGGTGGCATTCAAGCGAAAATGGAGTATCAGGCCGGAACAAATCTACGCCCGATTTTATAGCAGGCACGTGCTGCCACGCGCAGGTTATAAAATCCAGGGTCGGCGCACGCAGGGGGGTGGCAACCTGCGAGCGCCGAGCCGAGCAGCCTGCCTCCGTTCCCTCCAAGTCCACTCTGAAATCGGAGCGGCCTCGGAGGGAACTTTTCTTCCGCCCCCCCCCCCCCCCCCCCCCCCGCACCTTCCCCTCCCTTCCCCTATCTAACCCACCCCCCAGCCCTAACTAACCCCCCCCCCCGACCTTTATTGAAGAAGTTACGCCTGCCACCGGGCAGGCGTAACTTGCACGCGCCGACTCTCCATCCCCCGGCACGGTGGCTGTTCCGGAGGCCTTGGTCCTACCCCCAGAACGCCCCCGAGCCGGCGCCCCGCCCACGGCCCTGCTCCTGGAACGCCCATTTTTTCAAGCCTCTGGACTTACGCGCGTCCTAGGGCTTGGCGCGCGCAGGGGGAGGTTTTCGGGGGTTGCACGCGTATTTTATCCCGTGCAACCCTTTGAAAATCTACCCCTTTAGCTCTTCTTGCAGTTTAAAAGTTGTGAGCTCCGCTGCTGAGGGGGTGGGTGTGAAGTATGGAAATATCACTCTGGCTTGCTAACCGCTGCCCATTCGCTCTTCCCATGTGAGGGCTTGAAACCTGCTCAGAGGCGCTCGGCACAGCTTCCCGTCAGTGGGAGCAAGGATTGGAAATTCATCTGAGCATCCTGAGCCACAGGTCATGACACTGCAGGCTAGGGATATGCATTCACTGGAAACAGAACATCTTAATAAAATTTCCCATTTCATTTCGTTTTGTTTTAAAAACAAAACAAAATGTTGCTCCTTTACATTCATTTCATTTTGTTTAAGCGATAAGAGCGTCACCATCCCCTAAAACAGCCCCATTCCCAACCTTCCCCCTCCCCCACTCTGGACCCTCTCACCCTCTTGTTAAAAAAAATGTCTCCATGGAGCAGGTTTCAGTCCCCGGTCGACTCCTGCCCCGCAGCTGCTGCAAATGGCACTGACAGACGGAAGCTGGTGCTGCCCTTCTTTGCTTTTGCCATGCAGAATGGCACCCGCCAGGCCCAGGCTAGCGCCATTTATCTTCAAACATTTTTTACCGAAACTTCAGCAACCAACATCAACATCACAAGGTGTAGAGTCAGAGAGGGTACGGATTCAAACGGTAAGCACAGGGAGTCCAAACCGATAAGCAAGCAGCTGCTATTCCAGAAACACCAGGCTCAGCTTTACAAACAGAGATCATCAAGCAGGAGCCATCGGGTATGAACCAAATCTTGCTGGTTCCCCAATCAAAACAATTTAGACAATAACCCATTCCCCACCCCCACACCCCCCCAATGAACGGAAACAATATTCGACTCTCAGGTGCTGTAGATTCTGTACCACAGTTCTGGCCTCAATCTGCCAGTGCCATTTGCAACAGTGGCAGCTGAGGGGCAGGAGCATCTGGGGATCCAGTCCTGTTCCAGGAAAACATTTCCACCAAGAGGAGGAGAGGCAGATCAGGGGAGGGTCCAGGAGTGGGGGAGGTTTTCAGCTTCAAACCTGACATGTTGTTTGTTTTTTTTAATATTTTGCATTGTTTCATTTTTTAAAATGTTGTTTGTGTAACCGTCTCTTTTTAGTCAGTAAGGAGGTCCAGACAACTGATCCGTAAAGATAGACTTTTATTGCCAGCAAGATGCAGCTAAGACAAAGGCTTAGTACAACTGCATGCCCCTCCCCTCCAGGAGCAGACTCTTATGCACTTTACAGTTCTTATCTTTTACACATGCATTCTAAGCATTGCTGAGCAAGCATATTCCGGCTGAAGGGGCTACTGACCCCCTCCCTCGACACCCTGGAACTTTCGTGAAACTTCTCCCATGTTCTGCAGGAGAGGCTGCTGGGACTTGCAGTTCTGGAAAGGAATTCGCGAGTCTGCAGTAATACAGCCCATCACATAATACATCCATTGTTCTAATCTAGGTTACAGCAGTGAAAGCTTATCAGAGAATAAGAACAGAGAAGCCAAAAGATGAAAATGTGCAATGTGCTGACAGAGAGTTTCTCAATGTCCTAATTACAGCTGTATTGCAGACTGTAAGTAAACCCGTCATGAAGCAGGGAATTCTGGTACATGAAGTCCTTTGTCAGGTTGAAGCGTTCAGACCCCTTCATTCCCCCCTTTGATACTTATCATTCTCTATGAAAAGTATCACACCATCACAACGCAACTGTGGAGCTGAAAGAAACAGAAACAAGAAAAATTAGCAATTTGAGTTCTCAGGGGGCCCTAATTTCCCAAACAGTCCGATGGTTTCTTCACGGGTTTGAGACGGATGGGCCCTATTGGCTCCACCCCCCTTTGTAGCCCGAACTTGTCATGTATGGGAAGATGGCCCAGGATAAAACATGAGGATGGTTAAACAGGTTCTATAGGTTCAGAGGAATACATGTACAGTGACAGGAGCTGCGTGGCTGTTTTGCGTTCAGCAATGTCCTTCATCACCCGACGAAGGCGGTTTGAGCAAGAAAGGAATAATTCAGGGTCCTAAAAAACAAAACAGAATTAAACTGGCTGGGATAACAAACAAGCTCTTAAATCCACCGATCATGGAAAACCAACCACGGAATCCATTGGTCCAGTCCCAAGCACTATTCCACTGCTGGACAGGGACGTGTGCCATCTTGACCATGCGATCAGTGATGTCTTGGATAACCTTGTTTTGGTCATCTACCTGTAAACAACAATTGGAGAGGTTAAATGTTCCACAAACCCTCCTTCCTGGGCCAGAGGGTAATCTAAAACCAATCTATTCTGGTACACTGCAGTCATAATTTTGGTATTTTGTTTTGCCCAGAGTTTAAGAGCGAAAGCAGTCGTTGGTGATGAGCTCCAGGACTGCCTGAAGCCTGATGATTCGATGCAATTAATACTGCTTGGAAGGGTTCCCGAGTTGCCCCTTTTTGCTGCTTCATCTGCTCTCTGATTTTCTTGACAATAGGGTTTGATTTCCTGGTGTGTGCTTTGCAATGCATTACAGCCACCTTGCGAGGAAGCCAAACTGCGTCTAGTAATTCACGTACTTCTGATGCATTGTTCAATTGTTTTCCCTCTATAATGCTCCATGCACTTGAATTGTAAGGAAGGCATATTTAGAGTCTGTATAGATATTTACAGTTTGTCCTTCTGCCAACTGCAGAGCTCGAGTAAGGGCAATTAGTTCAGCTTTTTGTGCAGACGTTCCTGGGGGAAGAGGTTGAGCCTCAACGATTTCATCTTCGGATACAACAGCATATCCAGCAGAACGTATCTCATGAATGATTTGGCTGCTCCCATCAGTTAATAAAGTCCAAGCTCCTTGCCAGGGTTGATCCCTCAGGTCTGGTCTACTGGAATGTATTGTAGTCATGACTTCTTCACAATCATGGGCAACTGGTTCAGGTGCCGGCATAAGAGTGGCCGGGTTCAAGTTTTTGCTGTCCTGTATTTGAAGTTCAGGTGTTTCACACAGTAAGGCTTAATACTTGACGAGACGTGAATTAGTCATCCATTTTGGTCCATGGGTCTCTAGCAGTCCTTGAATGGTGTGGGGAGTTGTTACGTTCAGAGTTTGACCAAAAGTTAATTTGACTGCTTCTGGAATTAGTAAGCATGCAGCCGCAATGCTTCGAAGACAACCTGGCCATCCTTTTGCAACATTGTCCATTCCTTTTGACAGATATGCAACAGGTCGTTCCTATGATTCTAGAGTTTGAGTCAATACCCCAATGGCCATTCCTTTCTTTTCATCGACGAATAGATGAAATGGTTTCATCACATCTGGCAATCCTAAGGCAGGTGGTTCAATTAAGGCTTCTTTTAGTTGACGTAAGCTTGCCAGTTCGTTTCCTTCCCATTGGAAGGGTTGAGATTCTGCCTCTTTACCCCGCAGCTTGTCGTACAGGGGTTGGGCAATAACTGCATAGTTAGCAATCCACAGCCTACAGTATCCTGCAGCTCCAAGGAACGCCCGGAGCTCTTTCTTGCAAGTGGGTACAGGTTGATCTCTTATAGAACTGGTGCGAGAAATCCCCAGACATCGGGTTCCTCCACGTATTTGGAAGCCTAAATACTCTACTTCCAATTCACAGATTTGCGCTTTCTTTTTACTTGCACGATACCCTTTTGAGTACAACATCTTTAGCAGCTGAAGAGTGGATACCGCACATTCGAGGTACGTCTCTCGAAACAACAGAAGGTCATCCACGTATTGTATGACTGGCCCATACTTTACTTGATACATCTTTAAATCTTTTGCCAGTTGCTCACCGAACAGCGTAGGTGAGTGCCTAAACCCTTTAGGCAACCGAGTCCATGTGTACTGCTGCTTTACTCCAGTATCTGCATCTTCCCATGTGAAAGCAAAAATCTTTTGACATTCCTCCGCCACCGGGACGGAGAAGAAGGCATCTTTGAGATCAATGACACTGTACCACTTTGATGCAGGAGAGACTTGAGCCAAGATTGAATACGGATTTGGGACGAGGGCTACTAGATCTGCTACTTGACTATTCACTTTTCTTAAGTCTTGTACTGGTCGATAGTCATTAGATCCAGGCTTCTTTACTGGCAACAAAGGGGTGTTCCAAGCAGATCGGATTCGCCGAAGAATGCCCAAATCATACAGTCTTTGCAGGTGTATCTGGATTCCTTGTCTGGCCATATATGGAATGGGGTATTGAGATTGATTTATCACCTGTGCATTCTGTTTCATCTCTATCCATATGGGGGTAGTGTCGATAGCTATTCCTCCCGGGTTCTGCTCGGACCATACTTGGGGTACACTATCCATCAGTTGTCTTCGTTTTTGTTGAGGGGGGTGTTGTTTTCATATCGATGTTCGATGGTTCGTTCGACTATGGGAAGATGTAGTCTCCATTCTTCTTGGAGGGGACAGATGAGTATCACTGGATGGTCCCCGAAGGAGGCTTTAACTTCCCCTGTTGATTGAAATCTCAATGTGGTCTGAGGCTTACACAGCAGGTTCCATCCGATAAGGGATACCATGGTCCCGCCTACTTGTATAGTTCATTCTTTCTGCAGAGGGGCAGTGAGTACCTAACCTGAGGCACCCACTACAGAAACAGACTCTTTCGTAGATCGTTGGCCTCTGAGTCCAACAGGCCCCTGATTTTTGTTGTGTTACCTCGTGGATCTCCACCAGAGGGTCAGTGGGGATTCTTCCCTCCCGGTCTCTTCAGGCTGTATGCTCCTTGTCGCCTCCCCCGCCATCTGCCAGTGGGGGTTGTCCGATCTCCTTCCTCCTCGGCCCCTTTGTCTCGGTGCAGGTCCATTTTTGTCGTTAGTATTCACTGCAGGGCTCCCGTATTTCTTTTGCCATTCTTCACAGTCTCTCTTCCAATGGCCTTCATTTTTGCAGTACGCACACTGATTCTTTCCCAAAGGGGGTCTTGTTCCCCCTCCTCTTCGCGGTCTGCCATTGTCTTGGCTCCTTCCCGTCCGAGTGTCCTCGAGAGCGGCGGCTAACAGTCACTTTCTCCTTCATATGTCTACTTGCTTCTCTCTTTTCTCTTCCACTTCTCTATTTCCACATACCTAGTCTGCTATAGCTTTTAACTGGCTGAGGCTCATGCCCTCAAAGCCTTCGGCCTTCTGCAGCTTCTTTCGGATGTCGGGTCTCTATTATTAAGTTCCTGGTTGCAGGGACGGGCCCTTTTCTTCTCTTCCTGATCCCTGTTCCCATACATCTCAAAATACGATGAAAAGATCACAGTCCATCTGGAAATTGAATAGGTGACTTGCGCCTGGAGGCAAATCAGTTCTGACGAGGCTGAGAAGCTGCAAAACATTGCTTCCTTCATACTTGTAAGTTTGGCATTGGGTTAATTCAATAAAGTCAACCTGGATCTGCAGGCAAGGATCCGGGGGGGGCGCTTTAGGTGTGCAGGAGTGATGATCAAACCCTTGGAAGCCTTGTATCAATTACATTGCAAACACTAAGAACATATGGTAATAGCCAGAGCCCAGCCCCCACCAGTGGTAAAAGAACATAATTGCAATATATATATATATGTGTGTGGGGGCCACTACTTTATCATTTGGGCCGACTCATATTTGCTCTTGTTCCTAATCTTGCATAGTGGCCCCTTTTCTTGCCCACAACTTCCAATAATCCTTATCTTGCGCCTGCCACTGAATCAAAATTTTTAATATTAAGTCTTTGTTTTCTCCGTTTTTGTTTTTTTTTTGTTTTGTTTTTTTTTTTTTTTACAAACGGCATCCTGTAATTCCCACAGTCAGCGCTGCACATGCTTGGCTGTCTTATCTTGCCAGTTCCTTAAAACAGGGAGTAACTCTGCATATTTAACTACTGCTAGCCAAAGAAGCAACAAGAAAAACTTTAACAAAGAACCCATTCTTAATCATTTCTCTAAATTTCCCAGAGACAGCTTCAAAATAAACTGCGTCAGCAAAAGAGAGTTCATACTTTATCATGCGTTCCAATGTAACTTTTAAATAACAGATAATATATAGGAGACAAGTAAGAACAATAATTAACATGGTATTAGAGAATAGAAAGATAAGCATAGGGAGGACACTGGGATAGAAGATATGAGAAAACTAAAACTTCTGATTAGCAATGCCAGCATTGAAACGCACAGCCATATTGAATGCCTACGCACTACGTACTGACACGCAGTGGGACGCACCACCATTCCACTTTGTACTGTAACAATTAATTTGCTGCTATAAAATGTCTTAAAAATAGCCTGCATCATAAGGCACTAAATGATTTGTAAGGGACCCTTGGTTCTGGTATTTCTTTGCAAGTAGCAATCCTTTGTCAGATTACAGACAGTTTTAGCAAGGACCTTGGAGAATAAATTTAATCAGCAGAAACTTGGAGCTACAATCTTCCTTTCTTTTAATTAACATACCACAATTCTATCTTTATTCACATACGCACACCATCAACTAACTTTCAATAATGTTCTGTTAAAACAAACGAAACAATTTTTCTTTCTCTTTGTCTTCATTCACCCAGGCTAGCCAATGTCCCTTTTTTTTTTTTTTTTCCTTTCTCTTCTCTCTCTGGCTCGATCCCCTCCTCTCTCCTGTAATTATCTCTGCCGTTAACCCTTAACTGCCATCAAGTTCTAAACTTCAACACCAGTAAATGCATTCTCAGTAATCAAATCAGTATTTTAACTTAACACTGTAAATTAATTTGTTGTATAGTAGTCTTGTGCAGCATCTGAAACCCAAAATCTCTTCTTATTAGGGTTTAAAACAATTAAAAACAAAGAATCCCTGGTACATGTGCTTGCAATTCACAGATAGCAGTTACATACATTACAATCCTTAATTAATAATGGGGACTTCCAGTTCCCCATTTTGTGCACCTGAGCCACCATTACGAGGGCGGCTCCCTCCACTAACTTCTTTGCCCACGACGGAGGATTCTCAATAACTGCAATCCAAGCAGTTATGTACGGTTAATCCTCAGGGCAACCCGGATTCCCTTCTTCACTAACTATTTTCAGGACCCTTGTGGCCGTTTGGAAATTGAAAGTTCCTTCCGGAGGCCAATTTACACACAAACCGGGCCACCTATGGGTGCATCGTTGAATCATTCCGGGTTTAGTACATTTATGTCTATCGAACACTTCCCTATAGTGTTCCGTCATGACTTTTAATGGAGTAGAACCGCCCCCTCCCATTAGGATAGAATCACAGACAAAGGAGGGAAGGGAAGACGGATAGGTAAGGGGTCCGTATCCGTCAGACACAAAAGGGTCACTTTCACACAACAAGAAACCTATTCCCACTATCGTATGCGTTACTTCTTTTTCCTCTTTTTATGCGCGTGGCTTTCGGAATGCAATTCCTACCAAACCACCGCTTGGGGTGTGATCAAAGCCCCCTCGGTCCCCTCACGGATGGACCGGTTATTTGCTACTCTTTTAGCTATTCTTCACTTTTCCCATCATTCCCTTAATACTCGCCTGCAGGGTTCTTCCGAACGTCATGAAAGCCTTCTTCCCGGATCACCAGCCCAAAGGTCTCAGAGGATCTCCGTGGAATGACCCCCTCGGATACCTGATCACTGAACTCAGCGGTGGCCACTCACCAGGCAAGTCTGGGGGATCACTCCGCCACAAAATCCCCTGGACCAACTGGGGGGCTAAAATAGCATCCCCGGTACCTCCTGGCTGAGGCTCGCCAAATGTAACCGTCTCTTTTTAGTCAGTAAGGAGGTCCAGACAACTGATCCGTAAAGATAGACTTTTATTGCCAGCAAGATGCAGCTAAGACAAAGGCTTAGTACAACTGCATGCCCCTCCCCTCCAGGAGCAGACTCTTATGCACTTTACAGTTCTTATCTTTTACACATGCGTTCTAAGCATTGCTGAGCAAGCATATTCCGGCTGAAGGGGCTACTGACCCCCTCCCTCGACACCCTGGAACTTTCGTGAAACTTCTCCCATGTTCTGCAGGAGAGGCTGCTGGGACTTGCAGTTCTGGAAAGGAATTTGCGAGTCTGCAGTAATACAGCCCATCACATAATACATCCATTGTTCTAATCTAGGTTACAGCAGTGAAAGCTTATCAGAGAATAAGAACAGAGAAGCCAAAAGATGAAAATGTGCAATGTGCTGACAGAGAGTTTCTCAATGTCCTAATTACAGCTGTATTGCAGACTGTAAGTAAACCCGTCATGAAGCAGGGAATTCTGGTACATGAAGTCCTTTGTCAGGTTGAAGCGTTCAGACCCCTTCATTTGTATGCTTTTTAAGAAACAAAAAAATGTCTGTGCACACCCCTGCCGCAGACTGGGATGAGGGTGTCGAAAGAGCATTTGCACAGACACAAAAGGGCGCCTTCCCCCCCTCACTAAAAGCGTTCCTAGCTGGGGCTTGGCACGCACGTCTGGTTCGGCCCAAGACGTAGCGCTGAAGTGGCAGATGAAAGATCACCTTTTAAACTTTACTCAGGCAGTGTCAAGGAGCTTATCTGCCAGGCAGAGCCCTGGAAGCCTGGCTGCTGATTGACTTTGGGGAAATAATATCCATCCTTATCCATTGTTAGTTCCTGCGTGGAATCAACTTAGCAAAATAGGCCCGGGCACTTAAAAAAAAAAGTATGTTTTTATCTTGTACATTATTATGTTCCCTTAAATGTTTCTCCAAAACCATAAGAGATAGTATACACGGAAAAAAACACACAAAACCAAACCCTGTGCTGAAATCTGAGAGCTGAATAAAAGTACATTGCATTCTCACGAACTTCTCCATGAGATTTTATCTAAATTCTTAAAACATACTGGGGAAAGAGAAAAGTCCTAGCTAGGAGCTTACTAATGGCAGCGCTCAAGTTAAGCGTAGGGCACAGAAAGTATGCCTGCTTTCAGCTTTTAGAGATAAGACTATAAACCCTCAATTTTGGTGTTTTCTAGCATGAGAAATTAATCATCCCTGCAGCTTCTCTCAGCATAGCATTTTGTGTTTCGCATGGAAAGGCTGTGGGCTTCACTTCATGCCAGTGAGAGCTTTCGATTTTTGCTTCTCCGATTCATTCCTTGATTCCCCTACACAATAACTGGGGTTGCCAGCTGGAAGCAAGTTGATGCAGGCCTGGTTTTACCCACTTGCATGCAGGGAGCTGTAGTTCCGAGTTCCAGAAGTAAAGCAGGAACTACATTTCCCTCCATGAAGCAGGTGTAAGACCAAGACTGGCATAAAATGACAAACACCCCACCATAAAGGTCCAGTACCTCCTTTCCAACACCATGCTGTTTCTAGTCTCTAAATGCTGCCGAACGCAGTACACAAATGAACTGAGAACCAAAACTACAGAAATCCTGTCTAACTCTCAGCAGGTCCTGCCTCACCCTTGCATGCTACCTTGGATCTGTTTTCATGAAAAATGTGCACTAGAGATTAGCAGCGATTAAAGAAAAATGACTGGGTCTATTGCTTCTGGAATTCATTAAGACCGATATTTTCACAGTGCTGTTAAACTCAGGACAAGGAGGGATATGGCAAACGCTCCAGCTTAACTTTTCAAGACTTGTTTTTTTGGGGTTGTTTTTACAGGTCAGGATAGAAGAGACCAAATTCTAGATAAAGGAGAGAAAAGATGAGTCTTGGGAGTAAGAGAAGACTTCCCAACTGAGGAATGATTAGAGAGCTACCAGGAGGCCACAACTGAACATCTTGCCCTAAGCCAGTATAATCAGGCTTCGGTATCAGTAACCTGAATTGTTTCTGTTACATCCTCGATTAGGATCCGTTTAGCCCCACTGAAAGAATTAGGGATATTAAGGGCAGGGTTTTATTTTGCGATGCAAGATGGTTTTCTGACCCACCTACAATAGTTAGGGTACTCGGACTAAATTCTGCCGGAAGAAGCCATGGCATCAGCCAACAATGGAATATCAGCCTTGCAGAACAGAGCGGCAGCAGTTCTAAATATGTGAAACACATTTCCTGGTCGGGGGCCCTATTTTAATTGCACCTGCCCAGCGACGGCGCTGCCCTCCTTAGAGGGGGTGGACAATTCCTCTCTGTTGCATGGGTTTTGGCTAAGAAGCAGGTCCTACTTCAGTGGAATTCAGACTCTTTGCCTTTGGTCTGTGACTGGCGAATGTCAATGCAACAACAAACCCACTTGGAATTGCTATGACAAACGTCCATGCGGCACCCTAAGCACCTGCTGCTGTTGAAGGACTACTTTCTCTTGTGGAAGAAAGTTGCCAGCTCATTCCAAGATGTTACGTTGCCTCAGCCCAGAGCGAATGGGTGTGTGTATGGCGTGTGACTGGTGTGCATGGGGGAGACGATTGTCATTTATATACTCAGTCAGGTCTTTAATACTGACTTTTGTACTTCATCGTGTTTATCATTTGCTATTGTTTAATGTTCAGTATTCTCTCTGGTTTCAATAAAAGAGATATTCAAAAAGAAATATGTGAAATACGTATAACATCTGGCAAATCTTAAAGGCCTTTCAACTTAGCTGACTACAAAAATTCAGCTGGGTTGAAATGCTCTGTGTCTGTGAGCATTGTTCCCAGAGTTCAGGGAGCCATATTGGTGTTGGAAGTAATGCGACCCTTTGCCCTTTTACTAAAGCAGCATAGTCAAAGATGATGTTGTACATGAGATTTATGAGACCTCCTGGGGCTCTTCTTCAAATGATAGGCTGAACCCCTAGCATTCAAATGATTGACCAGGGAGGAAGAGACTACAAGGAGGTGTCCCCCCCAAAAAACAGAGGTTATTTCCCTGATGCTTGCAGGACTCCTGCAAGTTTAAGGTTATCTTAATGGCTGGACTTTAAGGCAGGGCCCTTGCCAAGAAAGTCTGCTAATAAGGCGCATCCCTTTCACGCTTACAATGGTGCACCTGGTCAGCGGGAAAAGGGAGCTGATATGGCCCCCTGGTGAGACCTGGATGACACCAAAGCAAGGTGAATGCTGGACTCTGAATTTGAAGTTTAACTCTCTAGCTGTAGGAGTGACCAAAATGAGAGTTTCTCACATTCGCATCTGTAAATGTAGGTATAGGAGAGGAATGAAGAATAAAACAGAGAATATCATAGTGCCTCTTTATCTCTCCATGGTGCAACCTCATCTTGAGTACTGTGTGAAGTTCTGGTCACCACATTTCAAGAAAGATATAGCAGAACTAGAAAAGGTACAGAGAAAGGCAACCAAAATGATAAAGGGAATGGAACAATTCCCCTAAGAAGAAAGGCTAAAGAGGTTGGGACTCTTCAGCTTGGAGAAGAGACGGCTGAGGGGAGATATGATAGAGGTCTTTAAAATTATGAGTGGAATGGAACCAGTAAACGTTAATCAGTTGGTTTTCTCTTTTGAAAAGTACAAAGACGAGGGGACACACAATGAAGTTACTGGGTAATACATTTAAAACTAATAAGAGAAAATATTTTTTTACTCAATGTATAATTAAGCTCTGGAATTCATTGCCAGAGAATTGGTGAAAGATTTTAGCATAGCTGCCTTTAAAAATGGTTTGGACATGTTCCTGGAGAAAAAGTCCATTAACAATTATTAAGGTAGAATTGCAGAAATCCACTGCTTATTCTTGGGATAAGTAGCTTGGAATTTATCTACCTCTTGGGATCCTGCCAGGTATATGTGATCTGGGTTGGCCACTGTTGGAAACAGGATACTGGACTTGATGGACCCTTGTTCTGACCCAGTCTGGCAAGCCTTATCTTAGACAAAGTCCAAGAGCAAAGACCGCACTAGAATAATATATCACAAGCACGATAGTTCAGGAAAAACTCATATTGTCCATTTGTAGTTTATTCAAAACAGCAGTTTTCTTTATTATTTATGTTGTGGCAGCTCCACTGAAACTGTAATCATAGTGAATATTATCAAGGTCCCCCGACACAGTCCTGTGTTTTGCCGAGGCTGCGTCGGGAGGGACACGTAGTTACAGACAGAGATTTCTACAAAAGAACATCACGCTTTAAACATTCCTTACATTTATCCACGTCCTGTTGACGAGTTATTATTATTATTGTCTATGTAATATTTAATTTGTATTATTTATATTTATATGTTTTATTTATTTATTTATTTATTTATTTATAATTTTTTATATACCGCCGCTCATTAAAGATATCACGTCGGTGTATATGTATATATATATGTTAATATATATATGTTACTCATATGTTAAGAAACGCTGTTTAATGTAACGCCTTTATTGCGACAGTTTTGTTCTATGTAAACCGACCTGATTCGATACTTGTATTGAGAATGTCGGTATATAAAAATCCGAAATAAATAAATAAATAAATATATTAAAGTAACACCCCAAAGCCGTGACAGCAAATAACATAGAATTTAAATTCAACATACCTTTCAGAATTTTTTCAAACCAGTGTGACAGGGAGCGTGTACATCAGTAACACAGACACATATTTAAAGGTCTCAAAAAGGCGCCAAAATTACGGGCCAACAGCTGAGCAGGAGAACTATCCAATCAGAGATCAGGACCTGAGAGCCAATCGGAATTAAGTAAAATAAAACCATCCGATCTCTTTATTGAGGCCGAATGGAAAAACAGTGTTCAAGGTGTAAATCCATTTTTGTTCTTTACGTATAAGATATTCCGAATGATTGCCTCTTCTATTTGGAAACGTTACAACTTTCCAAATAGAGGAGGCTATTGTGTGTGAATGTTCCAAATAGAGGAGGCTATTGTGTGTGAATGTTGAGGCCAGTGTTCCACTAGCGGTGCATTTTCCCAGGTATGTGTTAAGTTCAACCTATGTTCAATGATCTATTAGTTTTCCCTACATACATTTATTGCATGGACATTTTATGATATAAATAACCCCTTGAGAGTTGCAATCAGAGTCACGACGTAATTGAAATTGCTTACCAGATGTAGGATGTGTGAAAGAGGATACAACCTCCGTGTGTGGACACACTGAACAATGTCCACAGGGTCTATGGGTGCCAATAGATCTCAGTAAAGGGGGACTTCTATTAATATCTGAATGTATTAAGGAATCTCTTAAATTTCTACCCCTCCGGAAAGTAAGCCTCAACCCACCTTGAAAAGAATTCTGGAGAGACAAAGCCTGCCAATGTCTCCGAATAGTCTGAGAGATAGCTCTGCTTAATGGAGAAAAAGGAAGTATACAATTTATGCAAGTGTCGGTCTGATTTCTTACAGGAAGGAACAATAAATCTCGGTTAACAAATAAAGCTCGTTTGAAAACAGTTTTCAAAATCTTATCTGGGTACCCCCTGGACTTGAACCAAGCTGTCATCTCCTTAGCTTTAACTATAAAATCGGTCTTTGAGAAACATAGCCGACACAGATGCATGAACTGCCCTGTCGGTATGTTATTCTTAAGGGCTCTGGGATGACAACTATCAAAACTTAGAAGAGTGTTCCGGTCAGTAGCTTTTCTAAAAATTGTGGTGGAAAAGGGGCAATCTTCAAGCGAGACTAGAAGATCCAAAAATGCTATCTGGTGTGAATGTAAGTTATAGCAAAACTTCAGGTTCAAATCACATTGATTAAGCCAATTGAAAAACTGATGGAACTATGTTTCAGTGCCCCTCCATACCAGAAAAATATCGTCTATATATCTAAGCCAAGTGTGTATGTAAATGTCCCAGATGGAATTGTTTATATGTTTGTCCTCGAATTCAGACACATATAAACAGGCCAGACTCGGGGCCATAGAGGCCCCCATAGCC
The DNA here is from genome assembly GCF_901001135.1 of Rhinatrema bivittatum. Classification (NCBI taxonomy): domain Eukaryota; kingdom Metazoa; phylum Chordata; class Amphibia; order Gymnophiona; family Rhinatrematidae; genus Rhinatrema; species Rhinatrema bivittatum. The sequence goes on along the minus strand of NC_042618.1, from coordinate 458,819,002 downwards.
GTGCCTTTTATTTGCTGGTAAAATCCTTCTTGGAACTGAAAATAATTGCGAGTTAAAGCAAGCGAGGTCAACTGCATTAAAAAAGAGGTAGGAACCTGCACTGGGTTCTGACGTAAGTTCAAAATGTCCTCAATGATCCGCAATGCCTCCTCTTGTGGGATATTCGAATATAGTGATACGATATCCAATGTTATTAGCAAGCATGGACCCTGTGGAACTTGTAACTCTTTCAATATGGTAATAAAGTGAGAAGAATCTCGTACATGTGATTTAATCAGTGGGACAAAAGGTTTCAAAAACAAGTCCACAAATTGTGATAGTGGTTCCAAAATTGAACCTATGCCCGACACTATCGGGCAGCCAGGGGGATTTTGTAGAGATTTATGAATCTTGGGAAGCACATAAAAGACGGGTATAATTGGAAACTCTAAAGATAGAAAATTCGCTTCTCGAGGAGTGATATATTTCTGTGTGAGTGCTGCCTGAACAACTAGGGAAATCTCTCTTTTCAACTCCTCCGTTGGATCAGATTGGAGGGGTTGATAAAAAGTCGTATCACTCAATTGGCGAAGTACCTCACTTATGTAGTCAGTATGATTCATAACTATTCCGCTCCCCTTATCAGCAGATTTAATGACAATATTTAGGGAGTGTAACAGTGATATCTCTTTTTTTTTGATAAATTGTAATGCACATATCGTTTACTTAGAGTTAAGGAATGAACATCAGCATACACCATATCTGGGGAGGGATGCATTTGTGTGCACGAATGGAAGACTGCCTGCCTCAGATAGGTGTGTGGGGTGTGAGAGAGAGAATGGGAGCCTGGCTGGGATGAGTGTTGTGTGAATGGGAACCTGCCTAGAAGGGATGGGTGTGTTGGGAATGGGAACCAGCATGGTAATATGTGTGTGTGTCAATGGGAACCTGCCTAGGAGGGGGGATACCAAAAAAATGTATGCCACCCCCACCAATCCACCATAAACTCAGTGACTGGAAATCAAAAGTTTTCAGGTATGTGAAGCAGGGATTTTTCCCTTCTTGTTTATTTATTGGGTGTTTAATGTGTCTGATCTTTTGAAATATTTTATTGTGTTTGGAAATCTTTAAAATGTATTATATGAGTTCTTAATTATTTGTTGTTATTCTATTTGTCACTTATTTGGCGATATTCTTTTTATTGGTATGGTTTTTTATGACCGATTTATATTTCTTGATTTTACAGAGTTTTTTGGGTGGCACCACATCAATGCATGTTTTTCTGTACAAGAAACTGGTGCCAGCTACAGGGCCCAGCCGGCATCAATTTTATGTACTGGTAGGTGGGGCAGGAACACCTGGGGATCATTCTTGCACAATAGAGAAATTTTGAAGCTGTAGCTAAAGTAAAACAGGTTCATGGGAGTGTCAATTTTGACAGTTTGAATTGCTGGAGGGAGTAAGGCTTTTTTTCGGCAGTGACAATGTTTTGCGAAAGACAACAAAAATTTTGTGTTAAAAAAAAAACAAAAAACAGAACCAGGCGGGGAGGGCACAGCACAGCACTTTTTTCGCAAAGAGCAGCAAAAATGGTAGCACCGGCCTTGATGAGTTGCAGGCCCTTAAGATGCAAGATCAGGCTTTGGAGAAGCAAGCGCATGAGATGGATCTGAAGACAGATGACCTGGAGAACAGGACACGGCGAAATAACTTGCAACTTGTTGGGGATCAAAGCGCCGTGTCTGACGCAGAGCTCAGTGCGCACTTTGCAAACGTAGCTGCGGGCTCGGTTAAACTTTACCACATTTGCAAGGCAAGTTATTCTTTGAACAGGCCCAAGGTTTGGGAGCCACAGCACCAGCCATGAGCAGGCTCTGCATCGTGATTGCGGAGGTTTTGAACTATGGTCACAAAGCAGCGGGGCTTTTTTAGGCATGCAGAAAAAAATGGTCTCATGTTTCAGGATAAAAAAGTATTCAGGACTTTTTATCTAAAATCTCTCTTAAGTGCAGAGAGTTTTCATCGATTTGTTCAAATCTATTAACAGGAAGATTAAATTTGCTTTGCAGTATCCTGCGAAATTGAAAGTCTGGCACAATGGTCAAATTAAATTCTTTGACTACGCTGCAGATGCCTCATCTTATTTCCACTCAATGACAATGTTTGACTGTTCTTTTCCCTTGTGGTGTTCACTGGAGGTTTAAATTGTGACTTGCTCTTTTCTCATTACTAACTGGCTCACACCTTATATTTTTGCTTGCTTCTTGAATAATTTTGGCAAGAGTTGACGGAAGAGATGGCCCTTCAATATTTGCAGGTTTTCATGCAGGTCCCATTTTTCATATTTAAGAGGCCATGTTTGGATTGCATGTGTGGATTTCTCCATCTTAGGTCACATTTTTGGTTTTCTTCACTGTTGGGCATGGCACCTTTTTGCCATTAAAGTGGAGTTATACCCCTGATTGGAAATTGTTCTGATTGCGATGTGTTCGGGATGGTTTTGTGCTGTGTTTTTGTGGGACTTGGAGGGGGGGGGAGAGGAGAATGGCAATGAGGGGAGGGTTTGGGTTGTTGTTGAGAGAGTGCTATTGTTTACGGCTGCATATTTCTGTGCTGCTCAATTTTTTGTCTTCCCTTGAAAGTCAGATGGCTACTGCATGGGCTGGGAGGTGGCCACTCATTTTTAGCGTTACTAGTCTGCTAAAGTATGATGATTAAAAGGCAGAAAGTGCTCAGTAACCTAGCACAATTAAAAGTGCAGTTTACATTATTGCAAGAGACTTATTGCACTGTCAGCATAATAAATTGAAATGCAAGTGGATTTCCCAAGTTTTCTTCTTCTCTGATATTACCAAAACGTGTGGTGGTCCAATTTTAATACACCGGAGTGTGCGTTTTCATTTAGACAAAACTTTCAGATTCTGAAGGGGGGGGGGGGTTGTTATACTTTCTGGGAATGAGCAGCAATTCCCAAAGGCCTGGAGACAAACTAGACTGACTCCAGCCTTCTTAAAACAGCAACTCTATTATATCTTCACACATGCACAATCCTAGACAGTCTTCTCCTCAGACAGTGTGCACTCTTTACTTACAGTGAGTTGCTTCGTCTCAGCTCAGTGTTTGGACAGCGTTACGCACAGGAGCTGCCTTCCTCCTGGAGACCTGGGCCTGGTCTGGTTATCCCCACCTGGATCCCAGCTCTTATTCCCCAGTCTCTGCTTATGCCCTCTGAGCCCCATTTGCCCCGCAGAATCCCACCCATAGAGCATTTTCACCTTAAGGCATTTAAGGTGGACCAGGCAACCAGCCTGGTCCTGGACAGGTACATAAGGAAACACTAGGGGCACTGCCTCACATACCCCTCTCCCTCAGCTTGGATCCATCGGACCAAGCATCTCTCCTGGATCCCATCCAGAAAAGTCCAAGACCTCCCAGTCCCCTTCTCTTAGGGTTACCCTCGACCATGTCACGACCACCACCCAGTGTGCCATTCACACAGGGCACATCCACAGTCCTTTAAGTTCTTTGCTGGCTCCAAGTTCAAATTCCACCCTGATGGAGCTATATGGCCCAACTGTGGAACTAACAATGCTGATTCCTATATAACCAGCTGCACCCATTTCTTGGCTTCTGGTAGCTCTGATGTAGAGCCCATCCTTGGCTACTCTGTATCCTCAGTAGCTAGAGTCTCTACCACGCCATCCTCTGGGCTCTCCATGGACTCTTCCTCCAGGTTCTCCGCAGCACCTGCCTCTGAGCTCTCTGCAGTTTCCACCTCTGTACATTCTGGCCACTTGCCATGCTGGTTGCTGGCTCCACCACAGCCTCACTCACTGGGTTCTCTGCAGCGCCACCCTCTGGTCCCTCCATGGCATTTGTCACTTGCCTTTCAGTGCCCTCTCTCTCTCTCTGGGCTTCTCACAGGAGTTGTATCTGGACTCTGGACTCCTGGAACCCTAACATGTCTTCCTCATGACTTTCTGAAGCACCGACTTCCAACTCCTTCATACTGCCACCTCCTGGGCAGTCTCTGTGACCCCTCTTTCAGGGTTCTTCACAGCCCCCTTCTCTACACTTCTCATGTGAGAAGTCTCCGGTCTCCTGGTAGAGTTTGGGCACCCTACAGGGTCTTCTTTAGGACCACCTGTAGCTCCAGCCTCAGACTGTTGCCACGACTCAGTCTGCTCACTGGACACCTCTGCCAGCCACTCATCCAACTCTTCCATGAACTATTGGTATTCCTTGTCCAGCCCATGCCATTCTGTAGTTCCCCCTCCTCGCCACTTCTTGTCAAGGCCACGAAGCTCCACTCCACATAGACGTTGACAATGGCCCAGGTGCTTCCTGGTTCCGTGTTTGCTCAGCCCAGACCCACTGACTCCTTGCCAGGCTTTCTTGTAATCTATCTCCCTCCTGGAGATTCTGGATCAGGGCCTGCCAGCTTTCTTCAGTCTTGCTCTCAGAGTGCTGTATTCTGGTGCTGCAGTACCCTGGCTGCTCCACTCCAGGTTTTCTCATAGCTGCACACCTCCCTTGCAGAGTGGCTTGCTTGCTGGAAGAGGGCCTCACCCAGCTTCCATTCACTGCACTCATAACTCAATTTGGCAGCTTCCCCAGGGCCGTGCCTTGCTCAGCATAGCCCTGCTGCACCAGTGTTTCTTTTATTTTTCCTTTGAAGGTAAAAAAGTTTTTTAAAAAGCCTGCTTGACCAGTGATAACTTGCTCACTGTTAAATCCCTGTCCGTCTCCAAGCAGGGCTTCTCCCTTTAGCCGGTTCAACGCTAAAACTTCCTGGCTGTTCCTGCAACAGGCCCACACACTGTTTCGTCTTTATCTGAAACTTTTCCTCTTCAGTACAGCTTCGGCCACACCCTTTCACAAACCACCGTGCACTCCTGCACTCCCTGTGCTCTGTACTTAAGTTTCAGAGCCACAGGCCCCCTGGGTTCTGTACAGCATTTAAAATCACAGGTCCTCCTCACAACTCTCTGCATCCCACACAGAGGCTTTCTTGGAGGTTGGGGTTTTTCTATGCAAAACTTAGAAAAATCCCACGCATGACACCATACGTGAGAACGAGCAGTGATTCCCACAGGCCTGGAGACAAACTAAACTGACTCCAGCCTTCTTAAAACAGTAGCTCTTTATTATACTTCACACATGCACAACCATAGACTGTCTACTCTTCAGACAGTTTACTTACAGTGAGTTGCTTCCTCTAAGCTCAGTGTTTGGACAGCGTTACGCACAGGAGCTGCCTTCCTCCTGGAGAGCTGGCCTGGTCTGGTTATCCCCACCTGGATCCCAGCTCTTGTTCCCCCCGTCTCTGGTTTTGCCCTCTGAACCCCACCTGCCCCACAGAATCCCACCTATAGAGTACACTCTCCTTAAGGCATTTACTGTGGACCAAGCTTCTAGCTTGGTCCTGCATAGATACATAGGGGAACACTAGGGGCACTGCCTCACAGGAAGATATATAAACCTGTTTTTATTGTTTTACTATATGCTCCTAACAATTATCCCCATTCTTATTTGGTTGATTTCATCACTTCGATTTCAAATTTTCATGGCGTTTTCTTCATTATTGGTTGCAAACTTAATTGTGTGCAAGAACCTAATCTTGATGCTCCTGATAACTCACTATGGAAACCCCTGGGGGTGGATAAAGCTTTTTCATGTGTATGCAACCGGAAGTTGTAGATGTCTAGAAGCTTTTGAACCCATCTTATAAGGAGTTTACCCACCTTTCAAGGGCACATGGCACCAAATCTCAAATTGATTATATTTTGATTTCTGAAATACTGCTCCTAAGAGTTAATAAAGTCAAGGCTGAGCCTTTATTTATATCTGACAATGCCCCGGTTAGCTGTAACGTAGAAATTGGTATAGTGATAGGTTTTGGAGAATGCCCTTATGGCTGCATAATGAGATTGATTTTCAGAGGTTTTTTTTTTAAAGGAAAAGAGGAAGCAGAATACTATTCACAACTCTCTGCATTCAGTCCAGCCAGTCCTTTTTTGGGAAACAGCCAAGGCTGTACTTCAAGAGGAGATAATTAGTTTTATTATAGCTAAGAAAAAAAGCATGTTTTAAAGACATTATAACTTTGGAATCTGAGCCCAATTCTTAAAAAAAAAAAAAGATCTTTCTCTAAGTAATTCTGAAAGTACAAGAAAAAAGTTTGTTGAATTGCAGTGTTTATTGAATAATCTACTACACCACAGAGGGCAGCTTTCTTTGCGTTCACTGAAGCATACATTTTATCTTTATGGAAATAAACTAGGTAGGCTCCTTTCTCAATTGGTAATGGCTCCAAGCTTATTGCAACTTCTAAAACTTCTCAAGGTGACATGTTTTCCATACCTCTAGAAACATTTGAGAAATCTTCAAAGAATTCTATGAATATTTATATTCTTTAGGTAGCAAAGATTCTCAGTCCAGAGAGCAACTTTTGGATAGATTAACTCTGCTGCAGTTATCGCAAGCCCATTTAGTAGGGGTGTGCATTCGTTTTGAACGCATATGTAAAACGCAACTTATATTTTTAAAAGAGAAAAAAAAGGTTTGAGGAGAAACGCATCGCAAGTTCCAACGTATTCAACATATTTCTGTTGAATACGTTGAACCTAAATAAACACTTAAACCCCCCACCCTCCTGACTCCCCCAAGACTTACCAAAACTCCCTGGTGGTCCAGCGGGGAGTCAGGAAGCCATCCCTGCACTCCTTTGCGATTTCTTCACGGCGCCGATAGCCTGTGTCACAGGGGCTGCCCGTGCCATTGGTCAGCCCCTGTCATATGGTCACCGGCGCCATCTTGTGCTCCTACCATGTGACAGGTAGGTCATGTGGCAGGAGGTCGCTCCGGGACTCCCGTTGGACCCAACCGGAACTTCTGGCCAGCTTGGGGGGGCCTCCTGACCCTAAGGGTGGAATACAGGAATGGAGTCCCTGACCAGGCCTAAGGACCACAGGCAAGATGGAGCCCAAGCCCCCAGGTAGGCAAAAATCCAAGCAAGGTAAAAATCTCCTGCTTCCTCTAAGCCTCAAAACGCAACTATACTGCCCCCGAGCTCTCAGGAAATAGCTACTAGGGATGTGCGAAGCCTGAACATATCGGTTCGGGCTTCATTTTCAGCCCACAGTTCAGGCCTTTAAAATTTGGGGAGATCCAAATTTCATTTTAGTGCACACTAACGGGGTTAGTGCACACTAACTCCTCGTTAGTATGCACTAACATTTTTTCGTTAGCGCGCACTAACCCTAAAAATGAATTTTTCCCAAAATTTCAGGAAAGATTCCTTCGGGTTTTGGGCGTCCTGGACGAATGCACATCCCTAATAGCTACTTTAAATCCTCTCAAAGGGGATGGCCATTCCAGCTCCCTCAAAGGAAAGACTAACAGAAATGGTGAATGCCCACTTCCCTAAACCTACACTGCAGTAGCTGAACAGGGAGTTACCCAGGGCTTAATGGTAATATGCCCAGAGGGGCCATTACATAAGGATATCTTGTTGCTTAACAAGTTATGTTTTCATTTCCTTTGGAAGGAGAGGAGGCCCAGATTGAGCATGAAAAGATTAATGCTTCCCAATTTGGCTGATGGATTACATTTTTCTAATTTTGGATTTTACAATATGGCTGCCCTAATATGTCCTTTCACTGACTGGCTGGTTGGCACTCAACATTACATGGATATGGAGATTGAGAAGAAATTGTGTTTCCTCTAGATTCAAAGTATATTTTGCATGTGCAAAAGACTCATTTGCCTTATGATATTGCTGCTCATGTTTTACTTGCTTCTATTAGGGTAGCTTGGAAGTTCTTGCAACAGAGCACAGTTGTGTCTACTACTGCTTCTCCTTTTCTCCAATCCTTGGGAAACCCTCCTTTCACTTGCCACTTTATATCCTTGCTATTAGAAATTAGTCGAGGAAGGTATCTTGACCATAGGTGACCTATTGACTTGAAAGGAGTTTTTTGGAGTTAGTCTTTGAGAGAATGGAATAGTGAAAAGAAATTTCCTTATGTATTGATAATAGAGACATTATATTGCTTCAACCTTTTTTCAATTAAATTTATCCCATATCTCTTCTAAATCTGATGTCTTTTTAGAACTGATTGAGCAAGAGATGATCTCAATATCAAAATTACATAACCTACTTATTGCTATTCAAACTTATATGGTATTAACAGTTGTTGCTGATGCTTGGAAGTGAGATTGTATTGTGAATTTTACTACTGATGACTTGGTTGTGTGCACTCTCAATATCTTTAAATGTGAACCTTCATGAGTTACAGTATTGGATTCTTCATAGAATTATTGTTCCACCCACAAAACCTAAGTAGATGAGTTTAATTGCATTCAATGCTTGCCTTAAATGTACAATGCGGGGTACATTATTTCACTGTTTACATAAGAACATAAGAAATTCCATATTGGGTCAGACTAAAGGTCCATCAAGTCCAGTATCCTGTTTCCAACAGTGACCAATCCAAGTCACAAGTACCTGGCAAGTACCCAAACATTAGATAGATCACAAGCTACAGTTGCTTATTAATTACCGTAATAGCAGTTTATAAATTTAACTTCTAGGAACTTATCCAAACCTTTTTTAAACCCAGTAACACTAACTGCTGAAACCACATCCCCTGGCAATGAATTCCAGAGCTTAACTGTTCACTGAGTGAAAAAGAATTTTCTTCTATTTATTTTAAATGAGCTACTTGCTAACTTCATGGAGTGCCCCCTGGTCCTTCTATTATCTGAGAGAGTAAATAATCAATTTACATTAACTTGTTCATGTCCTTTCATGATTTTGTAGAACTCTATCATATCTCCCCTCAGCCGTCTCTTCTCCAAACTGAACAGCCCTAACCTCTTCAGCCTTTCCTCATAGGGGAGCTGTTCCATTCCCCTTATCATTTTGGTCGCCCTTCTCTGCACTTTCTCCAGTGCAGCTATATCCTTTTTGAGATCGGTGACCAGAATTGCACACAGCATTCAAAGTGTGGTCTCACCATGGAGCGATACAGAGGCTTTATGATATTCTCCGTTTTATTTTCCATTCCCTTCCTAATAATTCCTAACATTCTGTTTGCTTTTTTGATCGCCACAGCACACTGAGCCAACAATTTCAATGTATTAACCACTATGATGCCTAGATCTGTTTCCTTGGTGGTAACTCCCAAGATAGAATCTAACACTGTGTAACTACAGCAAGGGTTATTTTTCCCTATATGCATCACTTTGCACTTGTCCACATTAAACCTTATCTGTCATTTGGAAGCCCAATTTTCAATCTCACAAGGTCCTCCTGCAATTTATCACAATCCGCTTGAGATTTAACTACTCTGCATAATTTTGTGTCATCTGCATATCTGATCACCTCACTCATCATACTCCTTTCCATATCATTTATAAATATATTATAAAGACCTGTCCATGTAAAGATCCGTGTCCCATCAATCTATGTCTATCTAAATGTTTTGTGATTTTATTCTGTATAACAGTTTCCACGATTTTTCCTGGCACTGAAGTCAGGCTCACTAGTCTATAGTTTCCCCGATCACCCCTGGAGCCTTTTTTCAATATCAGGATTACTTTGGCCAACTTCCATTCTTCAGGTATATTGAATGATTTTAAAGATAGGTTACAAATTTTTACTAATAGTTCTGAAATTTCATTTTTTAGTTTTTGCAGAACCCTGGGATTGCCCAAAATACAAATTGTTTTGGAAAAGTGTCATTCAATATTTGATTTTGAGAACAGGTAAAGCGGTGGTTTTTTCTCCTCAGTTTGGTGTATTAAATCATCTGGGCAAACATATATTAATTCAACATTTTCATAGGTTCTTTTTGGCCAAAGCTTATTTATTGACAAATAAATGTATACTTATCAATTGATTAAAAAGCTTGTCCCCTTTCTCAGACTGTAACACCCAAATGGTTGATATGGTCTAGCTGGTATATTGCATGGCTCTTACATGATCTGCTAAAGATTATGCTACCTTTCATCAGGCATGGATTCTCTTTATAAATAACTTACCAGAGCAATATTGGAAATTGATGCAATATCAAGACAGGTCCTCTGTGCACGCCGTAGCTTCTAGACGCCCACCCCTCCCACCCTTGACCGCACAACAGCAGAGTAAGATAAGGAAATTGATGCAATATCAAGACAGGTTCTCTGAATCTTTCTGGGTGCAATTTGTCTAAGCTGAAGACAGTTTCTTTCTGTAAGCATAGAGTGCTTCCTCTTGTGTACTTGTCTTTTGTATGTTTTATGGTCATTGGTTTTGGAAGTGTTGAGTTATACACAATACAAATGTTGCCTGTACTATACGATGTTATAGTTGTACAATCTTAAAGCTAATTTTGCCAATTAAAAAACTTATGGGGTCAGACAAAGATCTAAACATGTATACCTTAGAGAAAACGCGAGATGGGGGGAGATACGCTAGAGACATTTAAATATCCCCAAGGTTTCTATGCACAGGAGGTGAGCCTCTTTCCATGGAAATGAGCATCTAGAAGAAGGGCTCATGAGATGAAGGTGAAAGAGGGTAGACACAGGAGTAAGAAAGTGTATCTATACAGATAGCGTGGTGGATTCATGGATCAGCCTCCCAGTGGAGGTGGTACAGACAGAAACAGAATGTGAATTCAAGAAAGCATGGGATAAACCCTGGGGCAGACAAGATAGGCCATATGGTCTTTTCCCTATTCCCTTTTCCTTATTTTTGCACAACTTCCCAGACACATTTTCAGAAATCTTCCTACTACTGAATCATCTAAAAGTCACAATATCATAACTACCATGACTAAATTTGATTGTCACAATGCCAACTTGATTTATGCAAAGTCTTACACAACTAGGGGACATGTGGTAGTATGTGATGTTATTATAAATTAGCATCTCATCATAAATGCCACTTTTAGGGTTTAATTCCACACCTTGCATCCATTTTCATTTGTTTCATTACTTTATGTGCATAAAATTGATTTTATGAGCATAACAAACCAAAAAAAAAGTTGAAATGCAACAAACAAAAAAAAACCCAAGAAAAGCAAAACAAAATGGATACAAATGTTCCCCTACACACTCCTACCCCACAGTACAAAGGCTGTGGCTGCAGACCCTTAATGTATGATCTGCATTAAGGATTAAAGGGCTTTAAGACCATTTCAAAATGTGCCCATACCTCTCTGAATCTTCAGTATAAATATAGAAGGCAATACTCTCAGCACAGCCTCAATGGATCTCCATTCTAAAACTAATTCAATTTCCTTCAAGACCGTGTGCTTTCTAAATGACGGTGGTGATACTGTTTTAGCTCTTCAGGATATTGCAAGTTCCTCATTAGTGGTTGATAGTAGTTCTATGAAGGGTTGGGTAAAGCTGCATTTGCTCTCACTCACCACCAGGTGGCAGAAACAGACTGTACATTTGGCTCCTCACTATAAACCTGCTGGATTAGAGAAGTGTTTTAAATGCAATAGCCTCACAATAAAAAGTAAGAAAAGAAAAAATAACACTCAAATCAGTTCCCTAAGGAAGCAGAAGCTTATTTACTACAGCATCAGTTAAAACAAAACCCACGCAGCAGCTGGAGAGAGTGACACCTTTGTAAGATACAGGTTTTCAAGACTGCTTGCAACCGTTCTACATTACCTGTAACTAAGGATCTTCCTTTTCGGTTTTTATTTCATTTTTTTCTGGGAATTTATCAGCGTTTATTCCAACAAGAACAAAAAGCGGAGAAAAACAGTGGGAAAAAACCCCATCATTTTCTGGCTAAATATCAGAGTTTATTTAGCAGGAAAGAAGCCAGTGCAGTAAAATATATATCCTAGAACAGGGATGCCCACATTGTTTCATGTAAAGGAGCACATCTTTTTCAAAATCATTGGCAAGGCTCGATGAAGATTGGAATGAGCTCTTCCCCCAGCATCTCATCTTTCCTTCTCGCCTCTTCTTTCCACCTTTCTCCTCATCTCCTCTCCCCCTAGCATATCCCCACTCCTCTCCCTCTTTCGCGGGGTCTTACCTCCTCTTTCCCTCGCTTCTCCATTTCTTCACCCCTCCAAGTGTCCCCAGGACACTTTCATGTGCCTCCTTTCTCAGTTCCACCCGTCTTGCCCCAACAGTGGCCTACGTCTGTCTGCTGGCGCTGTACTTTTTTTTTTTTTTTTTTGAGGCATGTACAGTCTCGGCACATGGTCTTCAAAAGCATCCCGGGCCTGTAGGTTAGTTTTCTAAAACAGGGTGAAAACCAGTTTGATGTGATTTTCACCATTGCAAAAACCCAGAATTTACCCGTGAAAATCGATTTAAAGTGATAAGGAAGGGCCCAACCTGTAACGCAGGACTCCCCACACCTGCCCTAGGGAGCTCTCAGCCAGTCGGGTTTTCCAGATATCCATCAAGAATATGCATGAGATAAATCTGCATATGTGGGAGATTGTAATGCAAATGTATCCCATGCATATTCATTGTGGCAATCCTGAAAACCTGACTGGCTAGGGCTTCCTCCAGGAGAGGGGTGGGAAATACTGCAGTAAAGGAACGCTTATGCCTGGATTTTTTAAAAAATTGCTTTTAATACAAAAACTATATCTTGCTCATTGGAACAGATGTCATAACTCCCATTTCAATCTGTATTTCTCATTTAACTGACTTTATGAAACAAGGCCTTGAGATTCAAAGCTGTGAATTATATATTAACCACCTGAGATTCCACAAGTCTTCTGTACAGAAATATTACCCTTTCCACCTGATACCTTTATCAGGAGTGCTTCACCTATAAAAATGTTAACACATATCCTCAACACAATCAGAGCCACCATCTGTGGCTCTCCACTTCATGCTCCAGCTGAGGTCAGGTGGAGAGAGAGGGAGGGAGAGGGCGAGGAAGAGGGAGACAGAGAGTGGGGGGAGAGAGAGAGAGAATCTGACACTCTATATATCTCCCACTGTAAGAGGGGCACTTTCAGCTCAGGGTGGGTTTTGGGGAGGAGCAGTGTTACAAGGGCCTACAGACCCTTGCACCCCAGGCAGATTAATGTAACACGGCCTCCCAAAACCCACCCTGAGTTGAAAGTGTCCCTCTTTCAGTGGGAGATATATAGAGTATCAGACTCTCTCCCTCATTCAGGATCTCTCTGGTATTAAATCTCCAGATGTGTGCCTCATCAGGACCCGTAGTAAGGTTACACAGGTAACATGACGTGCATTGCCATAGTCAGCCTTGCAAAATCCGGGGTCTTGGCTCTGCCCCGGATCGCCCATGTCCCGCCCCTTTTCTGCCTCTCTTTTCTTATCTTGTCTACTTCCCAGCTTTTTTAAATTCCCGTTGCTCACACAGCCCATATACACGTGTATGGGGCCATTTTTGTACAAGCAACGCAATTAAAATCTACCTGTTAGCTGGATAACAGAAAAATTGGGTACTACTCCAACTAAATTCTATCCAGATAAGTTAGCCAGCTAGAATTTAGCTGGATAAAATAGGGGTGGTTCTGGAGTGTAACTGGGAGGAGTTAAGTTAGCGGGATAACACATCCAGCTAACTCTGGGTAGCCCGTCGATCTGTCCTAAAGTTAGCCAGATAAACTAGCCGACCTGCACAGCAGCTGATTGTGGACCTCAAGGTGTCCAAGGAAGACACCCCCAGTTTAAAAGCATACTTTTTAAAATAGGGATGTTTTTGCATTTTTTATTTTTTTTTAATGATTACTGACTTGATTTATCAATGTTTTGTTTTCGAGGCACACACGAAAAGGAACCCCTTAATAAATCTACGCTTTCTGGCAGAATTTGCTGGTCCCTGTGGATTTGTATGGGCTTTGTATGGTGATACATATACACATGCAGAAACATTAGAGGATTATATTCAGCCCTCTAGTTGAGCTTGCATGCCTCATGGGTTTCCCTTTAAAAACTCAACCGGGGGTGGGGGCTGTCACGTCATGGCTGCCTAGAGGACAGACACAAGTCAGTTTATCTCCTTAGGCCCAGCGTTTTTTTTTATCCGTCCATGTCGGGATCTGAACTTTCTGCAGCAAAGAATATGTTCATAATCATAAACAGGGTTTTATCTTTCAAGACTTATCGCAGGTGCTTCGGGAGTGAGGCCTACCACAGGCGATGCTATACCCAGCCCGACTGAAGGTACTTGCCTGATCATTTTTTCGATTGGGTTGAGGATGCCCAGAGGCTTCCAAGTGGCACAGCCATTGCAGTTTCGGATCAAGATGCAGATACTGGCCACCAGTAGGGATGGACAAGTTTCCCGCATGGTTGGTGTTAAGCTGTGTCAGGAAGTAAAGATGGGATAGACAGAGTCATGGCCCCTCGATATTTGACTTTATTGATTTTTTCCAAGTTGTTTGTTGCTTGTTTTCTTTTATCATTTTTAGTTCGTTTCCTCCAGGCTTACAGTTTATAAGCTTTGGTACTGATATTTTGTGCACTTCTGAATTGTGATCCAAACTCTGAGGCTTTTTGTGATACGTTCTCCATTTATGTAGCCTAATGACTGTCAGTATGCATTTTTCTGCACTTGAATTGGATATGGTCAGTGGATTTTGTTTTCATTATTACTGGCTGAATTCACAGCGACCTGGTAAATCCTGGCATTCAGCAGTGCGGCAGAGTATAACAAGCCACTTTTGGACAATGTGGTCTCGTGGTTCTTTCCTGGGCATTTTCAATGCTTTGGTTTTTTTCTTGCCAGTGTCTATTTTTAAATTCCCTTTTTTTATGCTCTGGCACTTGGCAGCGTTGCTTGTACAAGCGATCTCCAGTAGCAGCTGCTAGCAACTCTTTTGTGGTGCTTTGCCTGCCTCTTGCTTGTTTTTCATTTTTGGGTTTTCTCTTTTTTTGGAAAGGACTATGATTTGCTAGAATATTTGTTCGGATGCTATGGGTGTGAGAGGGTTTTTTAGGAGTTTCTTGGGTGTTTGGGGTTTGACCTACTTATAGTGTTGAGCAGATTGGGGAGGTTAGGGTTATATAAAAATGGCACATTTTGGGAGATTTCTCATGTAATTGTCATTGGCATGTTGCTAGGTCTGTGCCGCTCTTGCTTATGTTACATATTCCTAATTGGGACATGGATGACTTGTGTATCATCTCCACGAATGTTGGAGGGATATCAGCATCCGTGAAATAATCTAGGATTTTGCAGTTTTTCAAGAACTGTAACGCTAATTTACCATTTTTGCAGGAGATACATTTTATAGCTAGGGAGCATGAGAAACTGTGAGAGTTATGTAGTGGCCAAGTATATGTGGCATCCCTTTCTTCTGAGAGGAGAGGGATATGTATTCTTATGCATATAAACAGGTACAGCAATCTTATTGCGATCCGGAGGGCCACTCCGAAATTTTGAATAGGTGCATGTTTGGCCAGGCCAAGACTTTAGTCAACACAAATGAACCTAATCAAAGATAATCAGATTTTTACAAGAGCTTTCAGGAAGTCTTAATGGGGTTTGATACTACAAGACTGTATCAGAGGGGACTGGAATCTCTGCCCAGATCTGAGTCGGACACAATGAGACTCAAAGGGAGTCTTCACTGAATTACTTAATTTTTTCATATCTTAAAGATGTTTGGTGAGCAAGGTACCGCTGATGTAGAGATTTCACTTTTTTTCTCCCACAGGCATGGGTCACGGAGCTGCATTTAATTTTTTGATGTGTGATCCTGTCCTGGCTTCTAAGATAACTGACACTGACATTTTGTCCTGTACAATTTCAGATCACCATGTGGTCTCCATCTCTTTTGTCTCCCATGTATTTCCGAGATCTTTTAGACCTTGGGGGCTTAACATCTCTTTGTTGGGCAGGAGGGAATTCAGAGAAGTGGTAAGGGAAGCCCATTACAGCCTTTGGGACCCATAAACCAGCTACAGATTTCGATCCCACTCTGAGATGGGAGACATTAAAAACATTTGTCAGAAAAATGATAATTTCATACGCCAGCCACATGAATAAACAGAAGAAAGTCAGACAGTCTGAGCTAGAGACCCAAATTCAGACTTTAGAACTAAACATAAATCAGATGGGTCGCCTGGCACACTTAAGATACTGAATTTGGCAAGGGACAAACTGAAGTGGTTGCAAATCTCAAATATTGAAAAAATGCTGTAATTCATAAGGCAGAAGTATTTTGAACATGCGGGAAGACAGACATTATCAGCTAATGCAGTTAAAGAATGGATAAGCAACTCTATAATACATAGCATTAGGGATGGGAATCTTAAATACTTGCCATCTGATATCAATTATCTTTTTTGTTTGTTATTTTGCAAAGTTATATAAAGCACTGCTGGCGCCCATGGCGGGGGAGTTTAACTTCTTTCTGGAACCCCTGGGACTTCCTAGAGCAATGTTTCTCACACCCTCTCCTGAAGGCCGCAATTAATATACATGAGATAGATTTGCATTCACCGGGTCTCCAATGCATGCAAATCTATCTCATGCATATTCATTATGGACATGCTGAAAACCTGACTGGCTAGGTGTGCTTCCAGGAGAGGGTGTGAGAAACACTGACTTAAAGTAACTCTAATAGATGCTGAGGGACTTACCGTTCCTTTCACTGTAGAGGAGGTGGGCAGGGCCATCAGTGCATTGGTGTCCAGTAGGAGACCGGGGCCGGACGTGTACCTGTTAGATTTTTATAAAGCCTCTTTACAGCTGCTGGCCCCACTTTTGTGTGAGCTGTTTATCTTGGGGTGCCTGGAGCCAGAGTAGGCAATCATTATATTAATCCATAAAAAATGTCTCTGATTAACACGGACATTAAAATGCTGGCTAAGAACTTACAAACCATTCCAAAATATTCACCCGGACCAAACAGGGTTTATTCAACAACATTATATGGCTCTGTATAGCTAAAATTACAAAAAGGAGGAGTTTCCGGAGCTGAGCTATCCATGGATGTGGTTAAGGCATTTGATCGCATCTCATGCCCTTTCTGTTTGGATTTCTTCCGTTTTATGGCTTCCCATCTGATTTTATTTATTGGGTACCCGTGCTATATACCTCTCCCACTGCTATCTAATGGGGTCCTTTTCCTTTCAGCAGAGGGATGAGACAAGGGTTTCCTCTGTCCCAGTTATTATTTGACCTGGCGACTGAACCCTTGGCTCAAGCAATTCATAGGTCCTGGAGCACACAGGGATTTCAGTTTTTTGATGCATGTCACAAAATATCACTTCATATCGATGATGCCCTGTTGTACATTACCAGTTAGGTCAGAGTCTCTGACTGCTTTAACGGAGCTCTTGGAGGAATATGGTTCTCACTCCAACCAGATTTGTTAGTAATTATTCAAAATCTGAAATGATGCTGCTAGGTCCTTCTTGGGAGGCAAATGTTTTCCAAGTTGCTAACTCAAGGTTCAAGTGTTTTTGTGTGCTTTTCTGTGACTGTTTTAACTTGTAACCCACCTCGATCCTGGGAGAGTGCAGTATGGAGAATTAAATAAATAAATAAGAGTGTTTGCATTCCCAAGGATCTGTCTCAGTTTTATAAATATAACTATACCCCAAACTAGATTTGAATAATTGAATCTCATTCTCTGCTGGGTAGAGTTAATTTGATTAAAATGCCTATATTATCTAGTTGTCTATACCCATTTATGCATCTCCCTTGTGATGTTGCTAATCTTACACGCTGTATGGGGTATTATATCTTACTATATCTTATTATATCTTACACGCTGTGATGGGCTAATCTTACACCCTGTATGGGGTATTATATCAAGCTTTCTGTGGAAAGGTAGACCACCTAGATTGAAATGCACTGCGATGGTGAAGCCCAGAGATTCTTGGGGGATGGGTTTACTCAGCTTTCAGTGGCTGCCTGGCTTGTCTTCGTATTTGGCTGGAGACAGATCCTTCCCGGCTGTGACTTGAGCTGGAGAGGAGAGATGCAGAGAGTTACAGTCCCGCCTCCCTGTTACAGATACTGACCACATACAGAGTGCTTACACAGGTTGGGTTTTGTTTTTTTTTGTGAGAACCTGATACCGAATCACACATTCAGAGTGTGGAGAACACTTCAAAAAGACCAGGATATCAGGGAGGTTCTCGGACCTATATGAAATCAATTATTCAAAATCATTCACTCTCTCAATGTAATTTCTCCTCAGATGCTGAGGACTGGGCAGCGCTGGGATAGAAATTCCTTGCTCATCTTATTGAAAAAGGGCTGGGTTAAGCCCTTTACTACTCTCATAGATGAGTTTCAGATCCCTACTCATACTTGGTATTAATATTTGCAATTACATAGGGGTCTCTTGAAAGGGCTGGGGATTGACCCTAATTTGGAGGAATGCGAAGGGCTGAAGGAACTCTTATAAGGAGGAAGTGCATCATTCAATTTCTTTGCTGTATAATATATAAACACTTTAAGATCTGAGCTCTGTGAAGCAGGTACACCCCCGGACCTTTTTCAGCAAAAGAACTCAGATTTACAGGGGGATTTGGAGGCTTAAGGCATGGAAACATATAGGGAAAGCATCCAAAAAGAATTTCTGTAGGCGGTAGAGACTAAGCATTGCTATTTAAGTTATTGAATCATATGTATCGTACTCCAGTGATTTCTGCAAAATTTAGCAATATCTGTTCTTTCTGGTGGAGGGATGTGCACAGGAGGGAACATATTTACACATGTGGTGGGACTACAGAGATGTACAGACCTTCTGGGCATTGGTGCTGGATCATATCTCTAATATTTGCAGAGAAAAATTAAATGCAGATCCATTTTTGTGTCTTTTGGCTTTGTGGGATAACAGATCCAGTATGTTAGGCTGAAGGAAACTGGTAAATCAACTGCTACACACCAGAAGACTGACCATTGCTCGTACGTGGAAGAATGCACCTGCCATATCTTGCTGGGATAGTAAGGTGGTGGAAATTGCTAATTTAGAAAAATGGACCAGGATGTGTGCATGCCGTATTGGACCTGGTGGTGAGAGGTCTAGTTCCACTTCCCGGGTGAGAGGAGCCTCTATTACTTTATTTCAGTATAATATATGGTAACCATTTAGGATATCGTGTCTTCTATATTCATATGTTGAAACTATTTCTGTACACAGCTGTTCTGTAAAGTGAACCTATTATTTCTGTGTGTGTCTTGTTTAAACAAACAATTTAAAACACATTTGTTTGCCTGGTTGACCGGTACCTGAAGAAAGCATTTCCCTGCGTACTTTGCAGGAGTGGAGAACAGCAGGCAGAAGCAGGTATGGGGATTTCAAAAAAAAAAAAAAATCCGTGCACTGACTCCCCATCAGCTTGCCCCGCACCATTTTCCTCATGGAGAAACGTGTATGCTCTCAGCAGCTTGCATGCTTTTCCCTGCAAAGGACCTGGGCCACTTTTGAAAGGCTGGGAGTGGCTCCGCAGCTAAACACCTTGTTTGCCCATGGAATTCCCTTTAAAAATGGCCCTGAGAATGTCTAACTTTGCTCAATTCCAAAAGATTTTTCAGAGCATAACTTGGTGCCAATCAACCTACTAGGGCAGCCAAGAGGGGTGAAAGTAATTTCTGAAAATGTCCTGTGCACATGCTGTGCTCCTTCCCTGAGTGAGACGAACCCACCAAAAAAGTCCCTTTTGTAATGTGGCACTGGCTAACGGTCTGTGCGTTCTGAGCCCCAGCTGCACTTTCTGAGCCACTCGAAGGAGGGCAATTTTCAAACAAACCAATGGCCCTGGGTAAATCAGTATTTATACTTCTGAATAAAGCACTGCCAAAAAATGTAACCTGTATTGCTATACCTTAAAGCTTCTTACTTCACACATCCAAAAATGCCATACACAAGGCTGTTTTACAAGAACGACTTTAAAAATAATTCAAACACAAATTTTAAGTGTGGAACAGGCATCAAACGGACCAGTCCAAGGACCATTTCAACCCTTTCACTCTGTTTTCTGACCATCATTTTGTGCCCTTAGTGTCCCAAAAGTTTCTTTGATTTTTTTCTTCAAAACCATATGTGAAATCATTCCTAAAAAAGATTTATAACGTCCCAACAACCGAATGAGCAAACTGTGCAGTCTGTACTAATGTTGTTTCTTGCACAATTTTTCACATGCCTTGCATTTCACTCCATACTTTTTTGCTCTTCCTGAAGCGAAGCGACAGGCCTGACAGTGATGTGTTCCATTGGTATAGAGGTAACCATCGGTGTTCCGGCTGGAGCTGCGTCCAGGGGACCTGTGATGAAACAAACTCTTAATATAGGTTCAATTTTTGGCTACTACTTTTTTCTGCAATGTTCTCAGCGTGGAGTGGCGGCTCCCCTCTTCTACGGGTACGTAAATCAGTGTTTCTCCACGTCACTGGCTCTGGAATTTGCCTTCCGTAAACAGAGGATGATTCCACGGGGACTCCTGCTCATGGTGAAAGGTGCCTGGCCTGCTTCCATCACACGAAACAATTGGCGATGATATTGAGTGTTCTTGTACCAGGGAACAGGAAACTTTACAAGGTACATGAATACGGTGTCTGTCTGCACATGGATTTTCTGGATTCTGCAAGACAATCAGAGACGGGATGCAGATTACTGGGCGCTGGCACCAGAGAGAAAGAGAAATAAAGAGGGTTTTTTTTCTCCTAGCTGTGTGTAGAGGTTCTTCTGAACCACCCAGGCATAAACAGGCAAAAATGCATAATTCTATAATGTAGAGAGCAGCAGCTTCTTCCAGGCTTAATTTCCTCGTCACTGTTCAAATAGCATGTGATTGGGTTAAGCTTGTTAAAAGGAAGGAAACAGATGCAAATGAGGAATGGGTGACAAGGTTGCATTGGATTATGGTACTTCCAGCCATTCTGAAAGAAGAAATTGATTCATTATGCATATTTCTTTGATAAGCAGAAGGGTTTTGCAGTAAAGCACTTACAGTGTGAAAAACACAGAAGAGCTTGGGTAACTGTTGCTGTTTAGTATCCTGCGAAACAGGAATTAAAATGAATGCATAATGCAGTTCTGTAGTCTCTTCTGCACTATCAGAGTCACACAATGTGTAGTATGCACAGGGATTTCAGGATCCAGCATTGGATTTGTCATAAATGAGCAGAGTGCAGGTCATGCTGACTCTGAATGTGATGTGCCATAGTGGGCCGGCTCCACCAGACAGATCAAGAAACCCTTCAGCAGCCTTCTGCACGCCTCTCTGGTAGGCCCCAGCTTAGAAACGTACAAGAGGTGCATTGTTTGCTGGACTCGCAGTACGAGTCAGTGCACTTGTGTTTACCTTAATCCAGGAGCTGTAGGCGGGACGCACATGGATGGCACTGCAATTAGTCTGGGAAGCTGGGAGGCAGCAGCAGGGGTTTAGAGCAGGCTGGTGCTTGTGCTGAAATCTTGCAGGTATGATGCACCAATGCAAATGGGTCATTTCTCCTCTTACCAGCTTCAAGGAGAACCATAGATTATGGGGCAGATAAAGGACTACCAGGCAGCTCCCCGTCCTCCTCTTCAAGTTTCTAATCCAGGGCTGTGAAAAAGTTGGCCACCGAAACCAGGCCCTCATCTAGTGACCCTGTTTTTCCTACCTACTAAGCACATCCATGCATTTACTCCTTATCCTCTCTGTGAAGAAATACTTCCTTATCGTCCTCCAGAGTCTACCCCAGGCCTCATACTGTTTGTTTAGTTAGATTTCTTGCAACTGCCTAGCCAACAAGTGCCCAAGACAGCATATGAAACATTTCAAATCATTATACCATGTTCTAGATCCCATGCATTACAGAAGGAAACAACAAAACAACCAGGGAATCCAATTAAATCTGTCAACCATGTTTATTGATTTTTAAGTAATGTGCAACCTGATTAACATGGAGAGAGCCATTTTAACATCATCCATCAGTTTGATATTTTATGCCTCCCTTCAGCTTAAGCTCATTAAAATAACATCACACTTTCCGCAGCTGTGCATATCTAGAACCTGGCCACAAATCAAATGAAATAGCTTGGGCAAGAACATTGCCTCCATTGCATGAAATCTCTCTCAGGCATTTTCATTGTGGATATCCTGAAAACCCAACTGCCTGTGGGCAGATTCCTCAGTTTCCATGGCAGATCAGGGGTAGATTATGTGGCAACCGAAAATTCTGCAGCAATTATGTGGCACATTTGCATACAATTGAATTTTTGCATATTAAATAATGTTATTTTATTTTGCATACCAAAGACAGGCAGTTTTCCAGCCTTGCTTTCTGTCTGAATATTTGATTTTCTTCTTTTGGGAGTTTAATGGGTGAGCATTTCTGGTATCAGTGTGAAGGAGGAAGAGCAAAGGAGATCTCAAGGACATGGAGGGAGGGAGGATCAGGAACGGGAAGAGGAGAAGGCAGAAGCATTGGGGATGGGGAGGTGAGAAGAAAGATCAAGATTGGGGAATGAAGAGGAAAGAGATGGTCTACAGATGGGGGCGGAGAAAAGATTGGGGATGGGGAGAGAGGGAGGGAGGGAGAAAAGAAGGGGAGAGGAGGTTCTGGGATCTTGGGGGAATACAGAAGATGTTCTAGAATCTTGGGGGTAGGGGGATCCAGAGAGGGGTAAAGCAAGTTTCCCTACCCCCCTTGCTCTCTCTTTCCCCTTCCCACCCCATCCTCTCTCTCTGTTTCTCTGTCCAAACCCTGTTCTTTTTCTGATCCCATACACACGTCTACCCTCCCTCAGCTCCTCTTTCACACGATTCCCGCTTTCTCACACACCCCATCTTTCACGTAACCCCAACCCCTTCCTCCCTACACACTGATCACCTCAAGAAGCAGGAGAGTGCTCTGGGCTGCACCCTGCACTCTGGCCTGACCGCTGGTTTCAACCATGCAGGACACTGCGCAGCCCCGCTGAGGAAAGCAGCGGTCAGGCCCAGTTGGCAGAGTACGACGCATGGCCCAAAGTGCTGCCACTCGCCTCCTCTTCCTAACGCAGAGATCAGCACCAGGATTGGGGAGGGGAAGGAACAGCAGGGTTGGAATGCACTGCTTCACCTTCCAGACGTGACCGGACCCGGTTGGATCTGGTTCCCTGGTCTCTCTCGGCAAATCCACAGGGACCAGCAAATTCTGCCAGAAAGGGTAGACTTTGAGGCCACAAAATCATAGGAGAACAGGGACTTTGGCTGTGGGGTACTCCAGAACCGGCTTGAGAAACACTGCTTAGGACCATCAGTACGTAAAATGGTATTGCAAATTGTCAGGTGGAACTTAAATTAAAATGTCACATATTATCATACCTCTGCATATCCAAGTAGACTGACATGGCAACCATACTACTTGACATAAAATACTGAAAACAGAAAATATTTTTGGTTTGCAACTCACAAGATTATAATCTAAAATCATAGCAGGTCGGCCTTCAGAATCTCCTCAAAGAACAAGCCTGCAATACTGCTTTACATCAGAGATCTTAAACGTAGCCCTCAAGGGCCACAAACAAGTCCAGTTTTCAGGATTCCCACAATGAATATACAAGAGATAGATTTGCATGGACTGCTTCTATTGTATGCAAATAGATCTCATGCATATTCATGGCAGAAATCCTGAAAACATGACTGGATGATGGCCCTCAAGGACAGAGTTCGGGGGATCCCCTGCTTTACATGACAAAATTTGTGATGGACACACATGTAACCCTTAGCCGAGGGGTTTAGTCCCAAGGGCACCCAATCTCGTTTATAACCTCTGGGACTGCTCCAGCTAGCTGACGCCTTCCCAGCTTGACTCTTGACCCCTCAGGGGGATTCTTTCTATGGAGGAAGACTCTGGTCTATGGCCCAGACTGTGAGAAAAAAAACTTTAGTGTGTCCCTTGTGTGTTTCTGTAGCTATGGCATCCCCGGGAGGGAGATGCTGCAAAAGAACAGGCAAGACCAGGAACTGGGTGTTAAATAATAATTTACTGATTAGTTTAAGGCAAAATAAAGTCCATAATTCTGAATTGTGAGATTACATCTGACTGATGTCCTTTGTTACAGACCTACGGGTAGAGCTCATGGTGATTGTAATGCACATACTCTCCCAGCGACTGTCCCATGGAAACCTAGTGAGGGATCCCCTATACGTTGCAAAACTCCTACCTTTAGACCTCTTCTTCCTCTTAGACACCCAGCCTGTCCTGGTTCCATGATGTGCAGAAATCCGGATGGGGTCTCCTCTTCTTGCTATGTCTTCCTTGGACACACTTGTTCCTTATCCCTAGCTGTTACTTCTGGGGTTTCTCTTGTAGAAAAATCAGGGGTACAGACTACTTCTCAGCACAGCCATCCCAGTGGGGAAGGGGGATCCAAAAACCCTCCCCACTTAACTCAAAGTACAAATATCGTCTCTGCCCTCACTGTCTCTCGCAGCAGGATCCATCACTGGTGCTCGCCGACCTAGTGAGTAGAATAGGCTCACAGGTCTTTGGTCTACTGTAACAAGCCCCTTCGCCCCAAAAGGATATCAGGCTTAAAATCTTTCTCTCTGTAAAATAGGAGCAGGATCCTCAGGCAGGGAGTGCATTGGGAGGTGTCACTTCTAACAGAAACTCCTTTGGGTGAAGCTGGGAGGCCTCACCAGACTGTGGAAAAAATGCATCTTGCTCTCCGACTTCTCTCTAACTGAACCCCACAGTGTCTTAAACTGGCTGGGCTAAATGGCACTGAGTCATCCAATCAGAACCTCCAGGACAGGGATCGCGGCCTCTAGTGGCCAGACTGGGAGGGTCGGCCACACACAGGTAACTCTGAATTTCAGAGAAGAGACTAAGAGATCAGCCGCCACGTCCATGAAGGCTCCAACCAGTTTTAAACATAATGAAAAACCTAGGAACCCGCCGCTTCATTTCTTAATACAAATAAGAGTTTTAATAATAAATCATAACATCTTTTCTTGCTTTTCAAAAAAGTGTTTCTGCCATGCTAAATGTTGCTGTGCAAAAATCAGAAATGTGGGTGTAGGTAATATATGTAGCTTCTCGGTGATGGGCTGCCAGTTTGTTCTCAAAGGCCTTGCACCAGCATTGCTCGGCTCTGCGAGCTATTCCTCCTATTCTCAGGGGGCTCCGGGAAACCTGTGCTAGCAAATGAGAAGTTGGGGAATGGTGAGAGGAGCTTGGGAAGGCGGGGGGGGGGGGGGGGGGGGGGGGGCGGAGTTGTAAGCAGGGAGGAGCCTTTTTTTTTGTTTTGCTTTAAAAATAAAATGAAAGGAAGCTATGGGTGTTTTGTTTTTTTTTTTAGAAGTTTCTTATAGTGTATGTATAAGTTATGAAATTTAAAATCAGATAATTTACAAAAGGGCAAGCAGCACCGATCTGCTCTTATTAACTCTATTTACTGCACTTGGAATTTACAGCTGTAATATACCAAAGGATATTTTACTTATTCATTTTTTATTGTAACAAGCACTGCTATCTGCATCAGGGCTCCACAAACCTGTCCTGGGGACCCCACAGCCAGTCAAGGCTTTCAGAATATCCACAACGAATATGCATGAGACAAATCTGATAAACTAAGTCTCCAGGTATGAAAAAGTATCACATGCATATTCATTAGGGATGTTCTTGTGTTTGAAATAAAAGAGGGAATTTCAACCAAAATGTCTTATTTGATTCTACCGATGTTGTCTGATTTTTTTTTTTCCTTTCCTCTTTATAATGTTTTTGGTCTCTGCTTTCATTTCATGCCTCCTATTCCTTTTTGTTCTCTTGCCTGTTTTCCTTTCATTTACATTTAAGAACATTTATTAATCGCTTATGGTCTAAGCCGCGTGGCTACTGTGACAACATCCGTCTCTTTTCTCTCCCTCGGGGGCTGTAAACCATCTGGGATCTTCTCCTTACGCTGTTTGTAGATCGCAGCTCAGTGACCCTCAAAAGCCAAGGCGGGCTTTCGTTTCCAGGGGGAGGTTTTTCTTTCCAGTGATGTCCAGAATGCTTTGCAAACTATTTCTGATGTTTGTGAAGGAGGGGAAAGAAAGAACCACCTTTCTTTATGATATTTTTGCTGCAGGATTCATTGCCGAGACGTTTATGGCTGGACTCGGCGAAGGATGGGCTAGGTTCCTGCAAGCTGCATCAGGCCTGTGTTTCATTTGGTATTTACAGTGCACTGGAGTCAAACTTATTTAATCAATACATGGATTAGCTGAACTCCACATCAGTAACTACCAGAAAAATACCATTTGGCATCCAACAAAGGAATTGTATTGTAGACCATAATGATTAAAGTACAGAGTCCTTGTTGTTTATCTGTGTGGGCATTGTTTTTTTGGGGTTTTTTTTAATTGTAACCCTTCTGTTTACAACTTAAGCCTACCAACAGCATAGAAACATATACCGCAGTGTATTTTGTGCCTTCAAATTATAACATAAGACTTGCCATGCTGGATCAGATTAAAGGTCCATCAAACCCAGTATCCTATTTCCAACGTTGGCCAATTCAGGTATTAAGCACCTGGCAGGATCCCAAAAGGTTGATAGATTCCAAGCTGCTTATTCAAGGGATAAGCAGTAGATTTTCCCAAGTCTACCTTAATAATGGTTTTTGGCCTTTTCTTCCAGGAAATTGTCTAAACCTTTTTTAAACCCAGTTACACTACGATGGCAGCCAGGCGAGCCCTGTGTTCATGCGCCACTGGCAACAGGCGCGGCATTTCTCTGCAGACACACCCTCCTCTGTGCATCGTGTCGCCAGCCAAGACCCTCCCATTCCATTTCCTCCCCTGCCCCCCTTTTCCCCAGGCCTCATCTGTGGTGTCTCGCGGGGGGGGGGGGGGGGGGGGAAGAGGAGTAAATCCATGCTCCAGCGGTGGCCAGAGCCCCTTCCCTGGGCTACATGGCAAAGGGCCTCATGGCCTCCTTCCGGGAGAGATCCCATCGGGCCATGCAGCTTGTGATGACACGGGCGACAGGCCCAACACGCCCCTCCATTGGCTGGCTCTTTGGGGGGGGGGGGGAGGAGATTACTCCCGACAAGATGACTTTGGCAGGGGGGCAGCCCAGCATGGCTCCTCATTTGCTGGACACCCATTAGTAGTAAAGGGGGTGGTTCCTGCCACTGAGTTAAAGGGGAGAGTAAGCCATTCCTCTCCCCTTTTGGATCCGCATCTCCCTGATCAGCGGGCACATTTTCCCTCCCCTTTCGGTTACGGCTTATGAGTTACATATTCAATGTTAGAAGTAATCATTTCAGTCTTCTTGCATAAGGGTTGAATTGTTGTTGCAGTGGGTGTCTGAGCCTCAAGGGGAGAAAATAGAGGGGGAAGGCAGGTCCTGGCTGCCCGGGATGGTCTCTTGAGACCAGCTCTAATAGGTATAGGGCCTTGGCAATGGGGGCCTCAGGAGGGGCCCTTAGAGTGCATTACCCGACAACCCTGGTGATCAGTGCATGGTTATAGGACTGGTGTAGGACCCTCCTCTCTCCAAGGGTGGGGGTGGGAGGAGGCTCAGCTCCTAGACCTGTGTTGGATTGTTCATAATAAAAGCTGGAACCATAAGTATTCCAAATTGAAATATCGATTCATAGAAACATATAGAAACATAGAAATGACGGCAGAAGAAGACCAACCGGTCCATCCAGTCTGCCCAGCAAGCTTCACACATTTGTTCTCATACTTAACTGTTTCTCTTGGCTCTTAGTAACCTTATGTTCTAATTCCCTTTTCACCCCCACTATTAATAATAATAATAATTAATAGATTCCTGTCTATTTGTAATCCATGGTGAGCTGGGGGGGTCCTCCCTTCAACATGCGATAGAGGGGTGGGGCGGTTGGTGGGACCAATGCTCCTGTTGCAATTTTTACCACCTCTTCCAGAGTTTATTTGTTTTAAATGTTTCACCTAGTAATTTCATTGCATGTCCCCTAGTCTTTGTACCTTTTGAAAGAATAAATAGCCGAGTGGTGTTTACCCATTCCACTCGTTTAATAGAGCTCAATCAAATCTACCCTCAGCCATCTCTTCTCCAAGCCGAAGGGCCTTATCCTATTTAGCCTTTTCTCATAGGAGAATTGTTCCATCCTCTTTATCGTTTTGATCGCCCTTCTCTGTACTTTTTCTAATTCTGCTATATCCTTTTTAACATGTGATGACCAGACTTGCACATGATGTGGTCACATCTTGGAGCGATAAAGAGATTATTTATTTATTTATTTAGCATTTTTCTATACCGAACTTCATGGTTAAATACCATATCAGATCGGTTTACATCGAACGGGGGATAGAGAAACTTGTAACAGAAAATGGAACAGTACAAAATAATCAGAAGAGAGCAGTAAGTTACATTAAACAAGGACAATAAACTTGGAGGCTTTACAGCTTAGAAGTAAGAAGAATAAAAGGCCCAAGAAGGGCAATAACTTAAACACAAAAGTTGTAATGGATTCAGATTTAACAGGAAACAATATATTATATTCTCTGTTTTATTCTCCATTCCTTTCTTAATAAGTCCTAGCATTCTATTTGCTTTCTTGGCTGGTAGTGAGCAATTTAGAGGATTTCAACATATTATCCACGATGATGCCCAGATCCTTTTTCTGGGTGATGAATCTCAATGTGGAACCTTGTGTGGCTATAATTTGGGTAGATTTTCCCTACATGCATCACTTTGTACTGGTCCACATTAATTATCATCTGCCATTTGCATTTTCTATCTACCTGCCTAGCAAGGTCATCTTGCAATTTCTCACAATCCTCTTGTGATTTAACAACTTGAATATTTTTGTATCAGCAAATTTGATCACCTTATTCACTGTTCCCATCTCTAAGTTATTTATAAATATGTTAAAAAGCAGTAGTCCCACTACAGATCTCTGGGGCACTCCACTATTCACCTTTTTCTATTGAGAAAATTGACCATTTAATTTTACTCTCTTTTTTCTATCATTTAACCAGTTCTCAATCCACAATAGACCATTGCCTCCTATCCCATGACTTTTTTTTTATTTACTCGAATCTCTCACAAAATACTTTGGCAAATGTCTTCTGAAAATCCAGATATACTATATCAATTGGCTCACGTTTATTCACATCATCAAAAACAATGTAGCAGATTTCTCTTGGCTAAATCCATGTTGGCTTTATCCCATTAAACTATGGCTAAACTATGTTCAATAATTTTGTTCTTTTGTAATAGTTTCAATCATTTTCCCCTATATTAGATCACCCCAAAACCCTTTTTAAATTACTGGCATTACACTGGCCACCCTCCAATCATTAGTTAGTGTAGCTAATTTTAATAATAGTTTACAGGTTACTGATAGGTTTGCAATTTTGTTTTTCAGTTCTTTCAACACTCAGGGATGGATACCTTCTGGTCCAGGTGACTTGCTACTCTTTAGTTTGTTACATTACATTTTCCAGGTTCACTGAGATTTGTTTCAGTTCCTCTGAATCATCACCTTTAAATATCACTTCTGTCATGGGTATCAATTTTCCTCAATAAAGACTGAAGCAAAGAATTCATTTAATCTCTCTGCTATGACCATGTTCTCCTTTATTGACCCCTTTTACCCCAACTAACTCCCTTGCAGTCTTTTTGTTTTAAAGGTACCTGAAAAAGCTTTATTATGAGTTTGTTTCCTCAGCAAGCTTCTTTTCAAATCCTGTCATTGCCTTCCTTATCAGTGCTTTGCATTTAGCTTGCCAGTGCTTATGTTTTTTTTCCTGTTTTCTTCATTCAGATCCCTTTTCCATTTGTTTTTGGCTAGAATAGCCCTCTCACCTCACCTTTTAACCATGCTGGCAGACATTTGGCCTTCTTTCCACCTTTTAAATGCGTGAAATACTCTGCTCTAGGCTTACAAAATGATATTTTTAAACAACGTCCATGCTTGATGTAACCTTTTAACCTTTGCAATTGCTCCTTTCAGTTTTTTTCTTAACCATTTTCTTCATTTTATCATAGCATTTAACTTTCAAAGGGAAGACTATCACAGTAGCTTTCTTTAGAATCCTCCCTCCAGTTATCAAGGCAAATTTGATCACTATTGCCAAGTGGCCCCAGCACCATTATTTCTCACACCAAATTATCATCCCACTAGGAATTAGTTCTAAAATAGTTTCCCTTCATGTTAGTTCTTGTACCAGCTACTCTATGAAGCAGTCATTTATTAAATCTAGAAACTTTACCTCCTTGGTATGTCCTGATGTGATATTTTCTCAGTCAATACTGAGGTAACTGAAGTCAACCATTTTTATAGTGTTGCTAATTGTGTTAGCTTCTCTAATTTCTCTGTTAGAATTCCCTCATCTGTCTGTTCATTCTGGCCAGATACCCTCACTGCTATTCTATTTCCCTTCTGGCATGGAATTTCTATCCATAAAGTTTTTACAGTGCATTTTGTTTTCTGTATAACGTTTATCCTGTTTGATTCTATGCCCTCTTCTACAGCACAACCCTTCCATCAATTTGATGCATCCTATAATTGCGATATAATTTGTAGGGATGCAAATTGGAACTGTTATCGGTTTTGATTCGGGGGCTATCGGGCAATTATTTTTGTTGGGGTCCAATCGTTTTTGTTTTCATCGGCTGCGCACAAGCCAATTAAAAAAAAACGTACCCGACCCTTTAAATCTGATTATTAGGCATCTCCTACCCTCTCGACCCCCCCAAAACCTTATTAAAATACCTGGTGGTCCAGTGGGGTCCTGGGAGTGATCTCCTGCCAAATGGCGCCAGCCGTCCATTGCTCCTACCATGTGACAGGGGCCGGCCAATGGCACCGGTAGCCCCTGACACATGGTAAGGGCAAAGGGCCATCAGCACCATTTTGCTTAGTGGCAGCTGACAGCCCAAGAGCGGGAGATTGCTCCCGGGACCCCCACTGGACCACCAGGTACTTTAATAAAGTTTTTGGGGGGGTCAGGAGGGTGGGAGATGCTAAATAATCAAATTTAAAAGGTTGGGATGGGTTTGGGGAATGTTTTATATGCCCTTTCTTCCCGGCCCCCCCATAACGATAATAGAACCCCCACGAAAAATTTCGTGGGGTTTTCCTATCAATTTCGGGACCCCTGATTTTTGGACAGAAAAAGATTCACATCCCTAATATTTTTTTTTTTTTAGACTTCTAACATTTGTATATAGACATTTCAAAGTATGTTTTTTGTTTGTATTAACAACCTGCTTATCAGTTGTACAGGGTAATTTGGAATCTTTCTGCTCTTTACTAGAAGGCACGTGGGCTACTTTAGCATTTATTGCAAACTATCTATCAAGATATTGCAGCTTCCCTGTTTTGTTAGTATCCTTTAAAGATCCATCATTCTGAACCATGCACTTCTGCGTGATTGTTGGCTTTCCCACATTAACTAGTTTAAAAGCTGTTCTATCTCCTTTTTAAAAGTTAGTGCCAGGAGCCTGGGTCCATTCTGCTTAAGGTGGAGCCCATCCTGTCAGAATAAGCTCCCCCTTCCCCAGAATGTTCCCCAGTTCCCAATAATCCTAAAACCCTCTTCCCTGCACCATCATCTCATCCACACATTGAGTTTCTAGGGCTTAGCCTGCCTCTGGGGTCCTGCGAATGGAATGTGAAGCATTTCTGAAAATGTAAGCCTGGAGGTTCTGGATTTTAAATTTCCTAACTGGGGCCTAAACTTAGCCTCCAGAACCTATGTCTTTGGTACCCACATGTACCACGACAACCGACTCCTCCCCAGAAGTATCTGAAATCTTATCTAGGTGGTACATGAGGTCCGCTACCTTCGCACTAGGTAAGCAAGTTACCAGTCCTCACACTCACCAGCCATCCAACTATCTTCTTTCCTAATTATCGACTCACCCACTATAATAGCTGTCTTAACCTTTGCCTTCTGCTCACAGAGCCCTAGAGATACATCCTCAAAGTGAGAGAATAATGCTTATGGCAACTACATATTTTTTGGGAGCAAAGTGTAACCTTTCCTGGAGGCCTCTATCTTCTGTATATAGACGTGTATGATTTTTTCCAGGTTTGCCTCAAAAGACATCCAAGAAACTTCTTAATGATATGAAGAGACAATGGCAGTAAAAAGCTATAGACAATAAAGACTTGCAAATGGTATCTATTGCTATGCAAATTGACTTCAAATGCCAGGCCAATAGTTTCCCTGAAGTTCTCTCTCCTCCTCTCTTCAGCTTTGCCTCCGGGGGGAGGGGGGGGGGTTTACCACCCATTCCCCATCATCATCATGTTAAAAAAAAAAAAAAATTTATTATTTATGTCTGATCCTCACTATTCAGACTGTATCCTTTCTGGCAAACCCTCCTGCTGCAGGCAGCTCAAGGTTGTCCTTATTTAAGGGCTTGCACCGGCTTGTGCACAACCACTTGCTTCTCTCATCCAAATGCATTCATCCTTTTGATCCCAAATAACTGCTGTCACTTGATACCTCTTCCCATCACTTTCCCTGTGAAGAAGCATGCCTCATTGGTGAGACAGGCCAGAAAATTAAAGGTAACCATCGGTTCACCGACAGAGGTTTAAACACCACAGGGAAGAATCAGACCAACACCTCCATGGGAGAGCAATTTTCAGAAGCAGGCCTCAGCATCAATGATCTTATCATCAGGATAATCAAAGGAACATTTCAATCCAGAAATGCAAGATTTTTGCAGAAAAAATGATCAGACACTATGGAACTGACAAAAAAAAAAGGACTTAGTAAAGACCTAGGTTTCCTATCCCATTGTGAGCCATAAAATTATATTGTCTGTCACCTGCTGATCACCCATCAAATCTCCCTCACCCCTTTATTACAATTTCTTTTATGATTCTCTTATTGCCCCACTTTTTCTGGTAAATGTCATCTTTTGCTCATTTGAATTCTGACATGAAGACAGTATTAGCTCTCAAAAGCTTGTCAAGGAATTTATTAAGTTAGTCCAATAAAAAGATGAAGGAAAAAACACATATATATATATATATTCAAGTGAACTAACAGCAGCCAAACTGCTTTTTCCAGAATAAGGACACATTAACATCCCTTGGATATGTACAAGCTTTCCTACATACTAAGCATTTTTACCTGCATTTTACCTAAATGAGAAAAATCCCATTAGAGCATCAGGCCCTTCAAGTTTCTGCTCATTCTCTCTATTGTCTGTCTGATGGAACAAACTTCCTTGCACAATCCAAGCCATCCACTCTTTTGCTGTTTTTATAACAATTCTAAAGTCTCTGTTTGATGTGTCTTCTGAATTTTTGCCTGTTCTCTTATAGTTACACCATTTAATTGCTTTGTACTGCTTACTGTGAACCTGTACTGTTCTCACTGTTATAAATTCCTGCACAGAGAAGTGAAACAAGTCAAATGGTAGATTTTTGTGGCTATTTCTCTTCATGCCACTTGCAGTGTTTATAGCATTTATGCCTCTTCATTGCATAACTTCCATCTATATGCCAAAATATTAAATTATTGAAGAAAAAAAGTGCAGGTACACCAAAAGAAACCATGAAAATATAGAGGAGAAAAAAAAAAAGCAACATTTCCAGAACAGAGAAATATTAGAGGATCTTGTGACATTAAGGACAGAAGGCAGAAGACAGGAGTTTGGAGACAAGATGGAAAAGGAGCGAGAAATGATGAGGCAGAAAGATCAAGGGATGTCATTATAGAGCGTTGGTTTCTCCACGTGTGAAGATTAATGGGGCATAGTTGAAGTGGTTCTATAAAGAGACAGAAGGCTAATGCAGGCCTCTGGAGATGGAAGAAATATGTTTCATGTAGTATTATAATATTCTCAGATGAGGTATTAGCATATTATAGTAAGCACCCTCGCTGTGATCCTGCTATACCTTTGCTTTTGTGCATCTTTATTTTTAAGCCAGTTGAGTTAATCTCTCTTAATTTTGATACAGTTAATTTGAAATAAAACACTGCATCTGAAATATATTTGGCTACAATGTAGTTCTGATTTTTCAATAAAGAAATCTTTAAGAATTATATTTATTTTATTTATTTAAGTGTTTTTATATACCGATAACCATATGCATATCTTATCGGTTTACATAGAACATGTAACAATGATAGAGAAAAGATACATAGAACAATTAGGTTACATGGTAAACAGAGTAAGGTGCATAACATTATATGAGGAGCGAACATAACTGTTGATTTAAGCATATATATATTGGATACTATATACAATGTTTGGTTAAAACTTTGGTAACAAGGTATGCTTGTGGTGTGTTATATCATTAAAACTAGAGGGTAGATGGCTGTTGAAATAATATATATGTAAAGGAATAAAGCTTGGAACCAAGGTATGTCAAAGAGCGGTAAATAATATTAATGGTAGAGAGTGGATGTCTAAGGGTATTGGTAGGTATTAGGGGTAGGCTAGCTTGAAAAGCCAAGTTTTCAATTTTTTTTTTTAAATTTGTGTATGCAGGGTTCAATGCGTAGGTCGGGAGGCATAGAGTTCCAGTTGATGGGTCCTGCTATTGAGAGTGCTCTGTCCCTAGTGGAGGATCGTTGTGTAGTTTTAGGAGAGGGGATGTGAAGGGTTCCTTTGTAGGCAGATCTGGTTGGCTTATTGGAGGTATTGAAGTGTAAGGAGTTATTTAGCCAGTTGATGTACTGATTGTGTAAGGTTTTGTGTATAAGGGAGAGTGTTTTGTAAAGAATTCTAGATGAGATTGGAAGCCAGTGTAGGTCTCTCAGGATGGGTGTGATGTAGTCTTTTCTATGGGTATTGGTTAGTATTCTGGCAGTGGCATTCTGTAATAACTGGAGGGGTTTGATGGTGGAGGCGGGGAGGCCTAGTAGGAGAGAATTACAGTAGTCTATCTTGGCAAAGATTAAGATTTGAAGAACAGTGCGGAAGTCATGGGCATGTAAGAGAGGCCTAATTTTCTTTAACACATGGAGTTTAAAGTAGCATTTTTTTAAAGTGGATTTTCTGAATGCTTTCAGGTTCAGTTGGTTGTCAATGATAACACCCAGGTTGCGTGCTTGTTGAGAGATAGGGGTCGGGAGGGTGATGTGCTAGGTGTGGAGTAATGTGTGGTAGGATTGTGTGAAATAATGAGTTCAGTTTTGTTGGTGTTAAGTGCCAAATTGAGGTTAGATAGGAGGTGGTTGATCATGTTGATGCAGTTGTTCCAGACTATTAATGCATTGTCTAGTGAATCGGTGATAGGGATAATGATTTGGACATCGTCCGCGTATATGAAGTGTACGATGCCTAAATTGGTTAAGAGGTGGCAGAGGGGTAGCAGGTAGATGTTGAAGAGGGTTGAGGAGAGGGCAGAGCCTTGGGGTACACCTCGGGTAAGTTTAATGGGGTCAGATTGACTGTTGTTTAATTTGACCTTGAATTGTCTGTTTTCAAGGTATGATTTGAACCAGCAATGGGCAGTAACAGATATGCCTATCTTAGAGAGGTTGTTTAGGAGGATCTTGTGACTGACAGTATCGAAGACAGAGGAGATGGCAAGCATAGCTAGGAGGAAGGCTTGACCATTATCCATGCCTTTGAGAAAGGTGTCTGTGAGGGACAATAGGAGTGTTTCAGTAGAGAAGAATTTACGGAAACCAAATTGAGATGGAGATAGAATGTTGTGTGTGTCTAGATAGTCAGTGAGGTGGAGGTTGACTACCTTTTCAGTGATTTTGGCTAGGAGTGGTAAGTTTGAGATTGGGCGATAGTTGGATAGTTCTGAAGTGTTGAGGTTAGGTTTTTTTAGGATGGGTTTCATGATTGCTTGCTTGAGGGAGGCAGGGACTACACCATGTGTGATGGAACAATTGATAATCTCTGCGAGGGTGGAGGCTATTGTTTTGGGGATGGTTTGTAGCATTTTGGCGGGGATGTTGTCTATGGGGTGTGTGGAGGGTTTGATTTTCTTTAGTAGGGATTCAATTTCAAGTGCTGATGTGGTTTCAAGGTATTCTAGGTTAGCAGTGGTGTTGGGGGGGGGGGGGGGGGGGGTCATGGTGAAGGCCGTGTCGGGGGGAAGGTTTGCTGTCAGTTTGGCGACTTTGTCGTGGAAGACAGAGGCTAGATTGTCACATTTGCTTCTGGAATCTAAAGATGGCCTGTGTGGGGGGGAAGGTCCAGTTAGGTTTGATATCAGTGTGAATAGGGCCATGGAATTGTACTGATAGTCGTGTATTTTACGTGCATGAAAGTCGCGTTTTGTTTTTAGGATGGTGATCCTGTATTCATGCATGGATGTTTTGTATGATGCGAGTAAAGGGGGGAGATGGGTGTTTTCTCCATTTTCTTTCCTTGATTCTCAAGTTGTTTTTGAGTTTGTTTAGTTCTGGTGTGAACCTTGCTTTTTTGTTGCAGCTGGAAGGGTTTACATTTATTGTTTTAAGTGGGCAGATTTTGTCTGCAATGTCTTTGGTGGTGTCGTTCCAGGAGGAGATAGCTGTATCTGGGTTAGTGAGGTCAATCTTGTTTAAGATGTCAGAGCATGATGCAATAAGGTCTTCTCTGGAGCAGGGTTTGCAAAATTGGAAAGTGTGAGTGCGGGGGGGGGGGGGGGGGGGGGGGGGGGTTGGGGGGTGTTGGTTTCATTATAGAGAGGGTGGTGTTTGAGGGTGTGGTCAGACCAGGATACTGGGGTGCAGGTAGGGGTATTGGTGGTGGCTATGCTGGAATTCGTGAAAAACAATTATTTTAATTGGGCAATGATTTAACATACAAACTAGTGGCAGATTGCACACAATTGCAGTACTAGACTTTTCTTCACTTAAAAGAATATTTCATACTGAAGTGTTCCTTTCAGGAACACTGTGATTATAATGTTGTTATTGTGCAGCTGAGCACTGTACAATAATAATACATAAATTCAACAGAAATTGTTTTCAAGATTGTTACATGAGAGCTAAATGCTAATTGGGGGTTCTGCTGGATGTCAGTCACAGTTGTCCCACTCTGTTGGACTTGCAGTGTCAGTTTCCTCTGGTGCCATCAGATTTTATTTAAAAAAAAAAAAAAAAGAGCTCAGAGCTGCATCCAGGTCTGGGGAAGCAAATATCTCCAAAGGCACTGCACTGCTGAGCGGCAGGCTCAGCTGCACGGAGAATAAAATGATCCATCCGACTGGCAATGGAAAAAGCCTCGGCTCTCCTTTTCTCCACCAGCACCGGGTACAACAGAAACGAGAGGAAACAGGTAACGAGAAAAATCAACCCGAGCAGAATAAAGTTCACGCAGCACGACGGCTGCCTGTCCTCCATCTTGGATTCTCACTCCACGTTTGCTGCATTACTTTCTATTGCATGAAACAACAACAAATCATTCTCTTGCTGCCTGCATGGGAGCCCAAAAACTCACCACTCGTCATCGTTGCAGGTTGTTAGCTGTGCCGGAATCTGTCCTCCAAACCTTATACAGTTTCATTCAAGAATTCCGGTTTCTTGGGCCTTTCCTAGCTGAGAATATTTTCCATAAGGACAGGAGAGGTTTAATCTCCTTTAAACATCTGCCGGGAAGCAGAGAAGACAAAACTTCGCTATGTTATGCATCTCTCTTCTATGGCAATCAAAGAGTGCATTCATGAATTTGTTTTTCTTTTGTTTTGCCTTTGCTAAATCCCTCATCAGGATTAAGTCTTGCACAGGCAGATCCAGGCCCATGGGAAGCTAAAAATAATAATTTAAAAAAAATGTTGAGTAAGAACTGCATATTATCTTACCCTTTGGATGACTGGCTGATCTATTTTTGTTTTGTGTACACATTCATTACTATAGGCTCTTTAGAAAGAGTCTAAACAGATGTAAATTGGAAATACTGAAGGCAAGATGTGCTCAGGGTGGGAAGTAGATTTCAATTCTGACTGGCACTGTACTTAACCCCTACCCCTTCGGAAGACTGGACGGGAGAACTGGCTTTTAATTTTCATCCTGCACTGCACTACTAGAAACACAAATTTGTCCTTTACATAGTGCCTGTCATTCAATTGGGATTGCTTTGGATTCTGTTCATCAGAACTATTTATAGTTGGATAATGTGTGCACAGAAAGAGGATGTTCCTAGATGCCAAGTCACCCAATTCCTGGTGACATGTTTTGTGCCTCTCTTCGTTCTGACAAACCCTAGCCTGATGCACTGCCTTGTAGCCACAAATGATCTTTTCTCACCTAGACCGGCAAGGAAATTGATCCCCTGGCTAGAAGCCTTGATCTGGTGATGGGTTTTGGCCGGGCTACAATGTCTTTGGCGAGAGGCAGGCAGACAGACAGACAGCAGTGGTAAATTGCAGCAGGGGCAGTACATTGGGACTTTCTTCCAGCACACTTGAAGACGTCTAGTTGTCCTTGGTCCACTTCATCACTTACTTCCCCTGTGCTCTCCATGTGGCCGCAACAAACCAGGGGACGAGAGGGAGAGGGGTGGGGAATCTCTGTCCCTGCCTGAGCAACAGTGCAGAAAACGTCCCTGGTTTTCATGCACTGCTCAGCTGCTGTGGGATTCCCACCCTGGCAATCAATTTTCCTGACCCTACTGGCCTATTTGCACCACTGCTCCTTCCTCCTTTCCTACTCTGCCCTTATCCGAGTCCTGGATCAGAGGGTCTGCTCCAGCCTCTTGCCCCACGCTCATGGACTGCCTCCTTCCTCCCCTCCACCTCAGATTCCTTTATTGGCATGACAGTTTTACATGTGCTGCCAACGCAAGATATAAGTAACACGTAGAACAAGCAAAAGATAAACAGAGGAAACCTTTTTAAAGAAAAGAAAGAAGGAAAGTGTTGACACTTTAAGATGAGATTTGGCTTCAATTTCAGCTCTAATATGCAAGAGTACAATTCTCCAGTCACTCCTATGCAAAGGCTGCTTTTAAACAGGCAGTAATTCTGGGATTCGGCGGCAATAAAGCTCGCATTACATTACATGGGGTTGCAAGCGGAAAGGGTAAATTTTACTGTAATACAGCAAAACCCAGTATAAACATTAGACACATGAATCAGCCATAACAATTTCCACACAAGATAAATTATAAAAAGAACTCTATTTGGATAGCTAACTTAGGAACATAAAAAGTGACATGGGTCACACCAACGTCCATCGAGCCCAGCATCCTGTGCCTGACCGTGGCCAGTTTGGGTCACAAGGACGTGTCAGATCCCCAGTAACTGATCTATTTCCTGTATCTCACAGGGATAAGCGCTGGCTTTCCCAAGTCTATCTGCCTAATAAATATTTATGAACTTTTCCTTCAGGAACTTATCCAGCCCTCTTTTAAACTGCTCTATCAGGCCGATTCAGTAAACTGCAAGGGAGAGGCAGCGCTCCGAGGCCAGCGCCCACTCTCCCAACGCGCGCCCAGGCCACTCTCCTGGGCACGCGATTCAGTATTCAAATGAGGGCCCGCCCTAATAAGGAGGCGCTAGGGACACTAGCGCGTCCCTAGCACCTCCTTATTGGCAGAAGCAGCGGCTGTCAGCCGCCGCTTAATTTTACCGGTGTCTGTTGTCGAACCCGCTGACAGCCATGGGTTCGGAAAACGGATGCTGGCAAAATTGAGCGTCCGTTTTCCAACCCACGGGCAGATTTTATTTTTTTTTATTTTTTTTTATTTTTGGGGCCTCCGACTTAATATCGCTATGATATTAAGTTGGAGGGTGTACAGAAAAGCAGTTTTTTCTGCTTTTCTGTACACTTTCCCAGTGCCAGCAGGAGTTTTCTGAGAGTAAAATGTGTGGCTTGGCTGCACATTTTACTTTCTGTATTGAGCGTGACTAACCAATAGGCTCATCAACATACATTTGCATGTTGAGTGCGCTATTAGTGTCGGGGGGGGGGGGGGGGGGGGGGGGGGGTTTGGCAGCACATTTTCCACGTGCTATTACCCCTTACTGTATAAGGGGTAATAATAGTGTGTCGAAAATGCGAGTCCAAATGGGGACTAACAGTGCGCTTGGCCTGAGCGCACCATACTGAATTGGCCTGTATGTTAGTTGCCTTCACTAGCAATAGATTTCATAGCTTTATTGTGCACCGAGCAAAAAAAAAAGTTCCTTATAAACGTAAGCATATAACTTTATAGTGAAAGAGCTCAATTTGTCCTTAGAGGGACTGTCAGTTCAGTGTGAATTATGCAAACAGCTCCTTTCTGAGCTATGTCCTACTTTCTTCATACTGTAAGTGCTTCCTGGAAGAGGTGTGGTTGATCAGTCATTATCCTGCAGCTTGCTTTTCTTACCAAATCCAGAGCTATCTGTGACAGCTTTTTACAGACATGCAGGCTGATGCAATTCAGTGCACTCAGGCAAGCGCACCGGG
Organism: Rhinatrema bivittatum; assembly: GCF_901001135.1. Lineage (NCBI taxonomy): Eukaryota > Metazoa > Chordata > Amphibia > Gymnophiona > Rhinatrematidae > Rhinatrema > Rhinatrema bivittatum. The sequence continues at coordinate 458,778,790 of NC_042618.1, read as the reverse complement.
TCACACTCTAATGGACGCATGTTTTGGATGCGCTAAAATAACCCTCGAATCAATACGGGAATTAGTGATCCAAAACACGCGCTCAATCTAGCGCATAGCTAATAGCGCTCATCACACGCAAATTCCACGTAGATGAGGCCATTAGCTATTACCCCACGATGCCAAAAAGTGCTGTGCCACCAAGGCGCCCATTTTAACGCAGCAAATTTAACGCCTGCCCGGGAGCTGGCGTTAAAGCATGCCGCACTCAAGGGTTCACCAAAAAACCACCCTTTCTATAATTCTTCCTACTAGTATCGTCGTGATACTAAGTAGGAGGAACCACAGAGCAGAATCATGCCGCGCTCAAGGGCATAAACACATAAACAACAACAAATCCTCCCTAGGAGGACCCACAGAAAGCAGGATTCCCAAGGTCTGCTCCGATTGGCCAGAAACACCCGCCGGCAGTAAGTGAAGGAGTAAATAAATTGTGGGGCACTTTAATATTAATTTATTCATTCCTCTTACTGTTGATTAGCCCATTCACTGTCACATGTCAGCGAAAGGACCAATCTCTTTTCAGAAGGCTGTGAGTGAAAAGGACCAATTGGGAACAGCCCCGCCAGTGGTGGGGAGTTCTGGCCAGGCTGTTTTGGGCACACAGCCACGTCTCCTGCGTGCCCGATGCAGAGCACTGGGGATGAATAAATCATCCATTGCATCTCTTTTTGTGCAGCAGCTCATTTGCCTGCTGCGAACAACAACAGACATTAAAAATTTAAGAGTGAGTTAAAAGCTTGGCTATTCACAAACGCTTACTGTGACAGAAAACTCCAGCTCACCATGAGTCTGATAGACTCCAGTTTGTCATAGGTCTGATAACCAGAACTGTCCTGACCACTTCCTCTCCCCTCCACCCCTTGGCCCTTCTATTGCCCAGCTATGTCTTTCCTAAATGAAAAACTTCTCGGTCTCTAAATGTTTCTCCAGCTTCCTTCCTGTACGTATGCCTTCCTCAGTTTTTCACCATTTATTTATGAATGTCAAACCTGTACCCCGCTAAGAACTAGTGATTCACACATGGAATGATGGATATCTAAAACACACAAGAAAAAATACATATTGCATCGAGCGCCCAGGAGAAGTGGATGTGCCCACGTTCAAAAAACATACGCGAATCGGGCGCATGATTTTTTCGCGATGTTATGCAACGGCCCAATGGTGTTGAGAGGGAACCTGAGGGGAGGGGGTGAGGCTGGATAGAACACAACATGGAAGAAAGCCAACCGTTCTGCTCCTTTCCAACAGGCTGCCTGAAGGAGAGGAGCTGATCGCGGTCTTTGTATTTTGCCAGTATTGCATTCCTTACTGGGGCACCGCACCTGACTGCTCGCAGCACCGCTCTTGCCCCGGGCAGGGCACCTCTCAGGACTCTTCATGGGGCAGGAGTGATCCCCAGCTGCTCCCGCTCCATTGATGCAATGTTACGAAACAGTGTAGGTTGATGAAAAAGTCGGGGCCTTTTTCTTGTATGACGGAATTTTTCTCAGGCAGGAGCATCTGGGGATTGCTTTCGGCCAGTGAAGACCCCATGGATGAGGGTAAGAGACTGGTGTGTCCAGGAGGTCGGAAGGGATGGCGTGGGCCAGGGTGGCTTTTATTTTTTGGTTTCTTTTCATAGCGGGGCAGGAGATGGGATATGAACCCAACATTATTTTGTTGTGCATTTCTTTTCTTTTTAAAACTTATTTGGGTTTGTTTGGGGTTTTTTTTGCATTTTAAATGAACAAAATTTGTGTACACACTCCCCGACATTCATTGTGGAGATCCTGAAATGCCAAAAGACTATGGGCTCACTTACAAAGGTTTGGGAAGCCCTGCTCTATATTATTTCTCTCCTTTCCCTGGGCAGCATTGCAACACTTCCATAACTCCTTTGTAGGCCATTGGTTGCTTCTGTACAGTCTACCAGAAATCTCGGGAAAGAAAGCCCATTGGTGATAGATGATCTCCCTCTTCCATCTGTGTAATGGTATCGTGTAGTTGCATAATCACAGAGGCTTGGGCCCCCGTGTCTGCACTTTGTCAAGTACCACCCCCATTTTAGAATTTGTACTTGTAGTTAATTTCTCTAAACACGATTAAAACATTTGCTGCAGGATTTTCATAGTATCAAGCAGTAGCAAGCGGACAAGCCACTCTTCATGCAAGGCCAAATCCTTGATGGTGCCCGAATTCCCTGAAATGGCTTTATTATTATTATTATTATTATTATTATTATTATTTTTGTAATTTAGCAGAGCAAGCAGCAGTAAGGGACGACTTTGGCATCTCTTTAATCATTATTCAGTCCCTGCTTCTGCAACCTAAGAACAACAAGGATAGCATCGATCCAGGGAGCGCCTTGCTTCTGTGTCTGTCTCACCTCATCACACAACACTGCCCCAGCACCAGTCAGTATTGTAAACTTCTATAGCCCGATTTTTTCGGAGGGGTAGGGTACAGGAAAGATCTGCTTAACCTAACACTGCAAAAAAGATCATCCCAAGGTATCATTTCTGCATGTTATAATGTGAGTCCAACAGAGAGTATTCCAGAGAGGAAGGAAACCAGCTTTTATTTACATAGAAATTCCAACCGTTTCCTCTGCTCACAGTTGTCGTGTTCTAAAGCTGAATATTCACATTGTCTTCATTAATAGGTTATGTTCAATTTAACTTTTTTTTTTTCCTATTTACCCACTTCTTTTTCAGGACATGAAACACTGTCTGGACTGCATGGGAGATTTACCTCACATTCATACTAGTAACTAAACTGGTAACCATTCTAGTAGATCCACACAGGACAGGCTGAACTGGTTTACATAGCGCAATAGCAGCGCTGCCGGGCTTGGCTCACCTTTTCCACGCCTTTGCTGCTCAGTCTCTACTTCTTGAGCAGCTGCCTTCTGCTCCTTTGGCCAGCCAGCTAAATTAGAATTGGCCTTTGACCCCTCCCATTTACTACACTGTGGTGAGACCAGGACCCTGCTTTCATGCAACTTCTGGAACAGGTGAGCACTCAGCCAGCAGGTATTAGGTATTGTGCAATGACTACAGCGCCATCGTTCCCAAAGGCTGAGATTCGATTTTTGTGTCTTTCATTTCTTCTCTCTACCCTTCTGTTCTCAAAAGGGAATCCTGCTCCACTTGTGCATCCTCTTGCAGGCCAGAGAAATGCCCAGGGCTCTAGCGACTTTTCAGGGAAAGTTACCTTTTAGGCGTTTTGGATTTTAATCTTTCATGGGCAAAATTTAAAAAAAGGGCTGCATTACATTTTGGCCATCATTTTAAACATTTGTATCCCATGTCATGTAATCACTTTAAAAGACTCCAGTCAGTCATAAAACAACAGTAGGCCTAGCGCTGGTTGTACCCGAGATTAAACAGTACAAAAGGACATAAGGTTTAGACTCCAATGAAATAGGATGAAAAGGAGCTCCAATGCAACTTGACTGATGAGAAGGAAAACGAAGATCAGTTTTCAAATAAATGCTCTGCACCTAAATTTAGGAACCTAAACTTTTCAGCTGAAAATATAGGAACACAAAACTGAGAAACCTAAGTGCAGGGCTACAATGATGCTGGTACTTAAGTTGTGTGTCTAGCGCTGAAAATCAGCACTAAGCACCTATTTTTCCCTTTGCCCTAGCTTCACTCACTTGTTAAGCATTCAGCCCTGTCCAGTTTTCAAAAGGAGTCAATTTAAGTGCCTAACACCCAATGTCAGGTCCTTAAACCATTTGAAAATGGGCTCCAAGCTTGGGACAGTGATAAGCTTAATAAAAGGACAGGACACAAGTTAAGCATATGAATGGGTAATTTTACTGCACTCCTCATAACCTGTGCAGCCCATGTGGTACAAGCTATATTGGCACATACACAGGCATGAGACCTTCCACTATATAAAAATTAAAACAATTTAACAAATAATTACCTTAAATGCCAAGAAAAAAAATCTTTATGCATTGGTTAAGTACTTTTCTTTTTGGAACTATTTCACATAAGGTTCTCTTACTAGTGGACATATTTATCAACATATTCGGGATTCTAAACCTCATATCTGAGCCCAAAGTTTGTAAATTCTCTCTTCACAGGAGTTTACATCTGCATCGTAAAAAGAAAAAAAGTTCCAGCCACTGTGCTGTTTGAGTCGCTGCTTCAGGAGTTTCATGCGTGCATGTGTAAGTGTAGCTTGGGAGGCCCAAAATACTCCAAAAGTGAAGTTTAAATCAGAAGACATCCAGAGGCTTCCTCTCAGATGACCTAAACCTGCCAGAGACCTAACAAAATTAGCAAGGATACAGAAAGACATTTTGCAAACATGAGAAAGAGGGGGAATTGTTTTAAATGTCTTAGTGGCTTGCTTCTCTACAATAACTGAAAAGGTTTGTGATGGAACTCTGGTCAGTTATGGGCAGCTGGTTAGATCCATTGGATTGGTCTGTCACTTGATGAGGGCTTGTTAGACCCAACAAAATTCCAACTGTGCAGTCAGGCAAATTTTACTGCATGGTTATGTAGTCTGGTTTGATCATATCTACATATACATCAGGCCAAAACAGTAGAGTACAATTAAGGAAGACAATCGTCCTGAATAGAGATCTTACAAGTCGTCATGCTCTATGGCTGGCAGCTAGAATATATCCTTAGCATTGGGACAAGAGTAACTGGGCAGGCTGGCTGGTTTTTTTTTCCATCCTGATCTGCTATGTTACTATGTGCCCTACCATAAATGGTTATTAGTGGAGGAGTAGCCTAGTGGTTAGAGAAGTGGGCTACAAACCAGGAGACCAGGATTTGAGTCCTGCTGTCGCTCCTTGTGACCTTGGGCAAGTCACTTTACACTCCATTGCCTCAGCTACAAACTTACAGGCCGATTCAGTAAAGTCCGCGGAAGAGCGGACGAACGCCCGCTCTCCCGGTGCGCGCACCGGCCACTCGCCAGTGCGTGCGATTCAGTATTTAAATTAGGTGGTGCGGTAGAAACAGGCAAAAGGAGGCGCTAGGGACACTAGAGCGTCCCTAGCGCCTCCTTTTAGCCCGGAGCGGTGGCTGTCAGCGAGTTTGACAGCCGACGCTCAATTTTGCCGGTGTCGGTTCTCGAGCCCGCTGACAGCCACGGGCTCAGAAACCAGACACCTGCAAAATTGAGCATCCGGTTTTTGGCCCGACAGCTGCCGGCCCATTTAAATTGTTTTTTCTTTTTTTTTTCAACTTTTTTTTACTCTTCGGGACCTCAGACTTAATATCGCCATGATATTAAGTCGGAGGGTGCACAGAAAAGCAGTTTTTACTGCTTTTCTGTGCACTTTCCCGGTGCTGGCAGAAACTAGCGCCTACCTTTGGGTAGGCGCTAATTTCTTAAAGTAAAATGTGCAGCTGGGCTGAACATTTTACTTACTGTATCGCGTGGGCATACCTAATAGGGCCATCAACATGCATTTGCATGTTGAGGGCGCTATTAGGTGCCGCGGGTTGGACGCGCGTTTTCCTCCCCTTACTGAATAAGGGATAAGGGAAAACGCGCGTCCAATAGCAGGCTAACTGTATCAGCCTGTTAGATTGTAAGCTCTCTGGGGATAGGGAAATACCTACAGTACCTGAATGTAATCCGCTGAAGTGCTGAAAAAAGTACGAAAAGCGGAATATAAATCTAAAAAATATATATATTTTTTCTAAACATTTTGTAACAAAGTTAAACAAAATGCAAAGAACAACAAATTTAAAAGGGAAAAAAAGGATTCAGATTCTATGTTAGCTCAAGTGAAAATGTATTGGTCTAAAACTAGACTTCTGTAGATATTAGTCCATGTTACAAACCAACACAAAACTTGAGTAGTTAGCAATCTCTTAAAAAAAAAAAACAAAAAAAAAATCAAGACATGATTTTTGGGGAAAAACTGATCTACACTATTAGAAAAATGTATGTAACTTGTACAACCTGTGGTAAATAATTAAAACAAGCAGGTGTAATGAAATTCACTTTAAAGGGGACATATCACTATTAGGGATGTGCCTGGCCAAAAATTTTCATTTTTAAAGGGTTTTTTTTTTTCCATTTCTTTTGTTGGTTTTGTTTTGTTTTTTTTGTCATTTCAAAATGTAAGAATCTTTATTTGGTACACAGTAATGAATCAATGCACACTAAAAGGAAAAATCATTGTGTGGTTTTTTTTTTTTTTAATTTAAAAACCATGAAACCATATACACAATGTTTATGCTGTTGACATTATCTATGCTGTTTCAAATGAAAGCACATCCATAATCACTATAATGGCTCAGCAGCATGAGCTTTGCAATTTCATAATGTAAATCACCCTTTTAGTGAGGTTCCCTCCCACTATGGTGTCCTAGACCGAGAATAATGAAACTTAGGAGGCTCTCAATGTTACTTAAAAGGGGACATTGCCAGAACCTTCTCCCCTGTTTTGATGTACTGGAGTCCAAAATACAACTGATCAAGTCTCCTGGTGATAGGGAGGGAGAGCAGGGAAAGTAGCAAAGGGACAATTAGGAAAAACCTAACCAAACAAATAAAATTTATATTAAACAAAAGTTATACTGGCAACAAGTGAAACAGGTATTGTGACAACTTACAACAAAGTCTAATTCTTATTCTTTTTTTCTCCCTACATAACTGATTCTGAATATTCTACTGCTGAACATATAAGTATAAATTCTGTATGCAATCAAACATCACTACTAAAACTTTAAAACTATTCTTTAAGCAAGAGTTTGAGTTTTTATGTTTTTTTTCTTTGCAGACTATGTTGAAAACTTCTTCAGGTAAGTATTAAATTATTTTGATTTTATGTTCTATCCTCTTTATCCTTTTTTTTTTTCCTTTGTTTCTTGTCTTAAAAAAAAAAGTTTAGTAGTCTTTTCTTTCTGTGTGTATTCCTCTCTCTCTGTATTTGAGTTTTAAAACTTTTTTCTGAACTGTCCGGGGGAAGTGCTTGTTGGTGTAAACGCTTTACCACTTTTTTCCTGCTAGAGGGTGCTGCTTGTTATTGTTGCTAGGGCTCAAATTCATTTCTTTGTGAGGTGCATTGATCCCAGTTTCTGGTACATTGTCATCTCTCTCTCCTCTCCTGTCTTTCACCCACTGCACTATGCTTTAAATAAAAAATAGGCCAAAAAATTGTCTACTCTCTTCCAGTACTCTAATGGTGTTCCCTGGTATGTGTCCAAGAAGACTTTTTGTCCTTTACGAGCTAATTCCAAAATAAGTAGATAATTGGTTAGCTCTATTCTACTATTAAAGGAGAAGTAAGATATTTCCCTTCCCTAATTCACGTAAGGAGATATGGTAGCAATTATTGCAATGCTACCTTTGACTCACTTTCTAGGGTGAGGCTTAATCACTTAATACTAAAGGCGCTCTGATTATCTTAGTAGGACAGCTCCCTTTATTTGTAGGAATGAGATTTTTGTTAGCTTAATCAGTTGCAGAGCTGTTTTTAAAAAATATTTTAACCACTTCCCTTTACCTACAGGGAGTAGGGCTTTAGGGGTAGATTTTAAAAGAAGCGCGATCAGCCTACTTTTGCTTGCGCATCAGACTCAAGCAAAAGTACGCTGGATTTTAGTAGATACGCGCGGAGCCGCGCGTATCCACTAAAATCCTGGATCGGCGCGCGCAAGGCTATCGATTTTGTATAGCCTGTGCGCGCCGAGCCGCGCTGCCTCCCCCCGTTCCCTCCAAGGCCGCTCCGAAATCGGAGCGGCCTTGGAGGGAACTTTCCTTTGCCCTCCCCTCACCTTCCCCTCCCTTCCCCTACCTAACCCACCCGCCCGGCCCTGTCTACACCCCCCCCCCCTTACCTTTGTCGGGGGATTTACGCCTCCCGGAGGGAGACGTAAATCCCCGCGCGCCAGCGGGCCTGCTGCGCGCCGGGCGGCGACCTGGGGGCGGGTACGGAGGGCGCGGCCACGCCCCCGGGCCGTAGCCACGCCCTGTACCCGCCCCCAAAACGCTGCCGACACGCCCCCGGAACGCCGCGACGACCGGGCCCGCCCCCCCGACACGCCCCGACACGCCCCCCTCCGAGAACCCCGGGACTTACGCGAGTCCCGGGGCTCTGCGCGCGCCGGGAGGCCTATGTAAAATAGGCTTCCCGGCGCGCAGGGCCCTGCTCGCCTAAATCCGCCCGGTTTTGGGCGGATTTAGGCGAGCAGGGCTCTGAAAATCCGCCCCTTACTGTTTTGGGGGGTAACTTGCTTGATGAGGCGGTTATTATTATCCTTAACCATTAAGCCTTATGCTCACCTTTGATGCAACCCCAACATTACTCTCTGCATCAATGGCAGGGGATGGCAGGAAATTTGAATCAAACAGTAACCAACAAGGGCCCTGAACATGGTGGTTGGTGAAACAGATACGTATGGGAAAATAAGTGTGGGAGCTTGCTGGGCAGACTGGATGGGCCGATTGGTTTTTTTCTGTCGTCATTTCTATGGATCACTTTCCTGTAAGAGGTGACTTTCACTCACCCGGGGTAGAGCTGGTATAATCACATATAGCATGAAAATTTCAGTTCATGCACTCCCATGGCTTTCCTCTGCCCCTTCAAGCAATGTTTTTTTAAATGACTGCTTTTTCCAATTTGCCAGACTGGGGATTCAATCAGGGGAGGCATATACCCCAGTGTATAGGATGCCCTCTCACTGACCAATAAGCTTTTTTTTTTTTTTTTTTTTTTTTTTTTTAAACAGGATCACCACTTTGTTTTCCTGTATTACATTATGGGCTCCTGGGTTCAATTATCTTGCTAGAATAGCCTTCTAGTTAGGTAAGTTGGGAGCTAGCTGTACTGTTAATATATTCCTCACCACCCTGTGGTTAGGGAGCAGAGACAACCCCCACCCCCCAGAACTGTTCTTAAATTTAAAGGGTCAAAATAGCAGCGATGAAAATATAGTTAGATAGTAGATGTTAACAGATAAGGTCTATCCCAAGTCTGCTTGGTTTCTTATTCTATATGCTCAATTGTATAAGACTCCATATCTAGTTCAATATCCAGAGTTCTCCTCTTGTCCCCATTTCTTCTCTGCCTTCCCTTACCCACTGCGCTCTGCATTTTGTCCTAAGCATGTTTAAACTCTGTCATGGATTTGCTTGCTACCACTACCAGACATCCATAAGTCGCTCAGTAAAGCGACAAACTAATATTTCCTCCAAGTCCTTTTCCCAATATCATATTATGACCCTGAAATGACTTTTGAAGAACGTAGTCTCACACACAAGCGATTTCTGCAATGGTTGGACTTGTACCACAACACAGAAAAAAAAAAAAGCCTTGCAGGCCAACAATAATGGCTTCCTACGAAACCAAAACAAATATGCCTCAAGCCACCACTTTAATCACAATATTCATAAGATTAATCATTAAAACAAAAAACAGAAAATGTGAAAGACAGAAGACAATTGATTCAGAAGAGCTACAGCCACTTGCTTCTAGATTTCCCCCATAAGAAATTACCATGTTTTCCATTTGATGAATAGGGATATATATATTTATTTTTTTTTAATAGTGGATGAGTATGCTGTCTTTCTGCCCTATCATTTAGTATCATTGAACTGTAACAAGCAAATGCACCTCTTCATTGTAAGTGTAGTACATTTTCATAGATTAAAGCCTGGAATTTCCATTAAGATGTTATAATAATCAAGGCATAGAAGAAATGAATGCTTTCAGAAGAAAAAAATACAATGACTTTATTCTGCAGATTTTAGGGCTATACAACTGAATTCTAGAAATAATAAATTGTAATAGAGCTTTGTTTAGCTGCCAACAACCATGCTGAGATATAATCTTAAGCAATCTAGCTGATACCATACTTGACAAGGCCTGTTTCTCTTCTAATTATGACTGTGCTTTCTTGATGTATACTATTCATTGTTTAAAAGGCAGCCAAGAATCAAGACTGCCAGATCACATAATAAACCAGTCAGTGCCATAACAGCATCCTTTAAAAAAAAACCCAAAAAAACAAAAAAAAACTCCTTTAAGTGGTATCTTATGCCATTTATTCAGGGCCAAAACCAAAACCTTTTAAGTGCATAAAGCTCCTTTAGGCAGTGCCATCAACATTTTCTATAGCTTCAGGAACTAAAGAGTTAAGCAAACAACAAATTACAATTGTATGTGATGCCTTAATGCATCAGTGCTACCTCTATACTATCTGCTTGCCAATTTCTTGATTCTCTGCTTTCTTCTTTTGGCCTTATTCCTAGATTTTTAAAACATTTTGTATTTTTCTAATAAAAGAATTACATCTTTACTTTCAGCTCCTTGTGTTGACAGAGTATTGTTATAATATATGTAGGTGGTCCAGTTTTACTTTTTTTTTTTTTAAACTGTATGTCCTATCTTCTGGGTATAGTGCACTATTCAATGGCTGTGAGGAACTCATTGGACACAACTGTTTCTTGTGGGCAGACAAATAAGGCCAGATACCTCCTATGCAAAGAAAGAAGCAAACAGACCCAATTGTCACTGACGAGGACACTAGGATAGGAAAAAATCAGATATTAAAACAAATTTCACAAACATTAAAAAAAGAATAATGCACAGAAGTTTTATTGACATCATGATAAAAAGTTTTATCATAAAACTGTATTTTCCATATATGATAGGATTAATAAGCCATGATCTGTGGACAATGTCATCCAGTTGCACTGGACATCTCTCTAAGGGAGTCATTTATCAAAGTGCTATATGGCGTTTTCGTATGCAAAAAATTCCTTTAACGTATGCGAAAACACAATAACCCATGGTGTGATGCAAATAAGGAAAAGGGGAGGAGTTTGGGGTGGGATTTGTGGCCAAGTGGGCTGGCTTCATAATTCACGAAGCCATATCACACGGCTTTTAACTGCACCTTTTTCCATTTGCGTTAAGCCATGCTTTATCGCGCTTTGCAATGTTTTTGCAAATAGCATTTTTCATATTTTAAGCTGATGGAGGGCCAGCTTAGCTATCAGGGCCCTCATGAATGAGAGAGAGAGAGAGAGAGAGAGACTAGCTACAGAACAGTGCTCTCTTCTGAAGATTTGCTGACCTTCGGAGTGAGGAAACTCAACCAAAGATGAGGTTTGTGCAGTGTTCTCCCAACCTAGCATGCTGGACTCTCTACCTGGGTAACATCACATTGAGAGAACATTGCACAAACTGTATATAGCTCATCTTTGGTTGAGTTTCCTCACTCTGAAGGTCAGCAAATCTTCAGAAGAGAGCACTGTTCTGTTCGTACATCTCACTTTGAATGTTAAAGTGGCCCCTAACCCCTACCCTCCTACCTGAACCTCACCTCGAATAACTAGGTGGGCCTCATAAAGAGGTAGAAATACCTACCTAGTATGAGGGCCTTATAGCTAGTCTCTCTCTCTCCCCTCCCCCCCAGTCATTGTAGGTAGGAAATACAACAATTCTGGCAAAGTATGAAAAAGCTATCACAGTTTGCGCTAATGCCAATGTGAAACACTAAGATAGGATGTTTATTGCAAAGTGCGCTATTATCCTAAAGTACACCCCTTTTCCTATCACATGCGATATTTAGTGCATTTTGATAAATCCAGGCCTAAGCTAGCAGAGGTTCAAACTTTATTAATTATGCATGGCAATTCCCACATGGTTGTTGCCTCAGAAGCCTCTTCAGTCTATTTCAAAGCTAGCTAGTAGCATAGTTGCCTCTCCAGGGAGGAGGGTGGGCATCTCTTGGCTAATTAATCCTTCTATCTATGGAAAACTCTGTTTACAGTAAGCAAACTTGCTTTCCCCCCCCCCCCATCATCAATAAGCTGTGCTGAATTAGTCAATATCTGTGGGGAATCTCAAGCTGCGGGTTGCAGCGGAGCATTTTCTAAGGAAGCAACCTGGATCCCACCATGGAAAGAAGACTACTGCAAGAACTGGCTACACTCAACCGCCTGACTAAAGCTACCATGAGAGGTTGTCCAGACAGTAAAGAAATGTAAAGGTTTGAAACGATGACCAAGTTGCAGTTTTGCAAATGTCTGAACAGCATTTGTCTAAGATGAATAACAGTAAAGCCAAAACTCTGACTTAGTGACCTCAGACAGAGTATGTGATCCTCAAGCTTGCTAAGGCATAGCAGTGCTGAATGCATTCTGCTACTCATGTAGACAATGTATGTTTGGCAACTGTGATGTCAAGTTTCTTAGGGCCAAATTGCTTGGCAATGTTGTTGAGTTTTCCTCTTATACTATGTGAAGGCTCTTTTATTATATGGTGTGAATAGCAGACACAAACTTGGAGCTTTCTGACTATCACAGGTGAGGTAACTACAATGAGGAACATTGGTTTCCATGTTAGGAATGTAAAAGAATCCATCTGTAGTGGCCTGGCTGAAAGGCAGCTTCATGAGTTGAGGAAGGACAACATTCAAATCCCATAGAAGCGGAGGTTTCTGTGTCAAGAGCTAAATGTGGCACAAGCTCTTCATGAATATCAATACTGGCAGATGAGTAGAGATGGTTTTAGCATGTACCTGTACACAGTAATCTGCTAAGGTGCCAAGTTATATGCTCACCAACTATGTGGCGAAGGCCCAATTGCATGAAAGAATGCTCAGGTTTTCTGTTGGTGCCATTTGAAATAACTGATTCAATAGAAGGGGGTAGCTCATTCTGGTGGATTTTTTTTCTAGCTGGAGCCCAAAAACAGCACGGTTTTTCCAGCAGCCATTTGTCAGAGGTGATACCGCAGGAATAACCTTAAATCTTGCCAGTTGCGATGCAGCAGGAATGATGCTAAATTTTCACCTGAAGAGAAATTTTCAATTTTCAAATCATGGCCTGTGTTGGGTATTTTAAGGATCAGCAAATGCCACATGGATTCAGATGTTTGTTTTATTGAAAGTTCACATTATCATTAATGAAATGTTTATTATTTCTATAGAACTGTTTTTAATCACCACGATAAGGCATTTTAAAATCTTCTCAAAAAATGTTTTATTTTCATGGCATGGATAGAGGGGGCAATGATGACATTGCTGGCTAATCAGCAAAAGTGATACTGATAGCTTATAATTTGACTATTTTCCCTCACGCACTTTATTGTTGTTTTGTTCACTTGGATTATTATAATCAGATGATAATTTTTGATTTAACACAAATCTATGGTTTCATAGGTCTGTGGATTATTTTTTTTTTAAGTAGTGCTGTGTGCTGCATGTTTCTTGCATGCTTGTTCCTCCTGCAGGTTTATGGCTCGCATCAGTGCTTACTGTCTGCATCAAGTGTTCCTCTGCTTTGATGCTTCCAGTGCATACATTGCCACGAAGTGCTGTGCATAGAGTGCATCAGCCTCAGTGCACTGTGCATCAAGTGCATTGGTGCATATCAACGTGTCTTGTGCTAACAATTTCTTCAATGCAAGCTCCAGTTTGATGCAGGGCAATCATATCACTCAAAGCTGTGGCTTTGATTTGGGCCAACAGGGGAATACTTGAGGAGCTCCTGCTCAACTCATGTCCCAGCAAAGTGGTTGATTTTGCACTATGAGCGGAAGATCTACTGTGGCTTCTAAGAGATACTTACACAGGTCTTCTATGCCCTGGAACATTGAGAATGCGAACATCTGCCCACAGGCATAACAGTTTGCCTGGGATTGGTCTGGAGTGACGTGAGGACAATCTTTGATAAGGTAAAAACATCTTACCATGGATGTAGCTCTGGTCTTCTGCCATTTTGAGAAGGCAAAAGATTTTTTTTTTGTAGGAGCTGCAGCAGTATAGCTTGGCTACTAAAACTAGGAAAACCTCAAGAAAACAGAAAAAACACAAAAATGTTAAGAATTTTGAAAAGATATCTGGAGAGACTTAGTCCATGTCTGGTTGTGCTTGGACAAAAAGACTGAAGATGCTTTTGAGGCAACAACCATGCAGGAGTTCCCACATATGCTCAATAGAATTCAAAAGCTCTACTAGCTTAGACAGAAAAGTCTGTTCGGATATACTTGATGATGTCATCCATAGATCATGGCTATTTCATCTCTTCTTGACAGAAAATATTCCAGTAGCTTTGGAGATAATTGCTTCCAGTCCCTTGGAAGGGGTGGGACTAGTGATAACTTGGGCAAAGCTCTGGGCTGGTCTATCTTAAACAGTTAGTTAAATCATATATGCCTAATAGGAGCTTACATTCAGTTCAAGCCAATTTGTTGCAGATTCCTACAATTAGAGATATGCACTGTTAGATGTTAAAATAGAGTGATTTCTGTAAGGGGCCCCAAGATTTGGAATGCTGTCCTTCTAAACATTAGGATGGAATCAAATTATTTGATTTTTAGGAAAAGGGGGAAAGCTTGGTTGTTCCTAGGGGTTGAAGGGATGTGAGATTGGGATGAGCTGGGCAAAACATCTGATTTTTAGAAAAAGGGTTTAAAACTTGCTTATTCCCAGGGATGAAGGAGGTGGGAATGGGGGGAGTAGACTGTTCTCTCATTTTTATTGATATTGTATTTTAATGCTGTTTTTTAAATACATTTATTTTTAATGATTGTATTCAATTGTGTTCTGCACCATTCTGATCAGCATGGTATATAAAAGCTGGAAATAAATATAAATATCACAAATGGTCATGTGAGAAATTCATGGGATAGCCTGGAGGTTACAGGCAAACTTTCTGTATATACACCTATTATATATATATATATATATATATATATATATATATATATATATATATATATATATTCACATACATAAACACACATATCACACACATCTCATCAGCAATTTTTGCATAAAAAATCTTAGTTCCAAGGCATACAGCTGTCTGGCTCAAGAAGCAGCCGATGCTATCAAGTTTGATAGTTTTGCCACCGCGTCTAAGGCTCCCCCTCCTGGGCAGAGCTTTCTGTTTTTATCTTTCGTAGTGGTTTTTGCCACCGTAGTGGTTGGAAGGATTGGTGTAGTCCCGTTTATTTCATATGGACATCTGGTTAAACTTTAGCCCTGTTTAGAAACCTTGTCTACAGCTGTAATGAAGCTGCTGAGGCTACATTATATTTTCAACCTTACTGAGTAACTCATTGGCTTCCAGCTGTCTGACAGGCTGGCACACTATAGCTGTTTTTAGGTTAGCAGCTGGCATGGCTTTTCCAGTTTTATACCGGGGTCAACCTTCTAGAAATAGATTGTTCACTGCAGCCTCTGCTAAAGGGTCACCCCCTGAGGAAGCCATTTTGGTGAAACAAGGTCCTTGTTGGGATTGTCCATCTGACCCAGGAATTCACATTACATAGTTAACAGAGATGCTTCCTGGTTTCTTCGAACTAGCAGGCCGATTCAGAAAACCACTCTCCCGGCACATGCACAGGCCACGCAATTCAGGAAGGTGGCCTATGCAAAGTAGGGCCCGTGGCAAAAGGAGGCGCTAGGGCCACTAGCACGTCCCTAGCACCTCCTTTTTGACAGGAGCAGCGGCTGTCAGCGGGTTTGACAGTAAACACTCAATTTTGCAGGCGTCTGTTCTCAAACCCGCTGACAGCCATGGGTTCGGAAAACGGACGCCGGCATAATTGAGCGTCCGTCTTCCGACGCGTGGGCCGATTTTTAATTTTTACTTTTTGGGTCTCTGACTTAATATCGCCATGATATTAAGTCGGAGGGTGCCAGAAAGCGATTTTTACTGCTTTTCTGTGCACTTCCCGGCCCCGGCACGCGTTAATTTCTGAAAGTAAAATGTGCGGCTTGGCTGCATATTTTACTTTCTGTATCGCACGGGAATAACTAATAGGGCCATCAACATGCATTTACATGTTGCGGGCACTAATAGTTGCGGGGGGGGGGGGGGGGGTTTGGATGTGCGTTTGACGCGCTATTACCTCTTACTGAATAAGGGGTAAAGCTAGCACGTCGAAAATGCGCGTTCAAATGCGGGTTAACAGTGTGCTTCACCAGAGCGCACTATACTGTATCAGCCTGTAAGGAATTAACACATCTTAGCCAGTGGATATACACCTTACCACAAGAGGATTTTTCCTCTGTATTATACACAGGGGATGACTTTTTATTGTGCAAATGTTTAATGTACGAGTGTGCACTTGAATTAGTGGATGTTTGTGCAGACGATGCATGTGTGATTTAGTGTGCTATTTTTGTGCTGTTACAGTGAATACTGGTTTTGTGTTGTAATCATTGTCTCATGTGTTCACCACACGCATCAGCATATCGTACTTTTAGTCTTGTACATGAGCATTACTGTAAGTACAAATGTACCATATCTAAATATACATTTGCTAAGATTAAAAGAATCATATACAGACTGAACCAATACAAACTATTTGTGAGCTTTGTATTTAAATATATGTTTGACTAACTAGGTTTTTGTATTTAGGGTAATACAGCAATTATATTTAGAATTCTGCTCTTATTTTCATTGTGAATTTATTAAAGTCTGTTTTAGTACTGGCCATTATACTCAACATTAGTGCTTTTTCCCCACCCAGGTGGTTGGTTTTTTTTTTTTATATTTTGAGCACTTTATGCAATATTCATACAGCCTATCGTTTGTATTATATATATTTTAGATTTTTATATCCCACTTTTCTGCACTTCAAAGTGTATATCAAAGTGCATTACATTCAGGTACTGTAGGTATTTCCCTATCCTCACACGGCTTACAATCTAATTTAGTACCTGAGGCAACAGAGGGTAAAGTGACTTGCCTAAGGTCACAAGGAGCGACAGCGGGGTATGCTCTCGAACTTAATTCTGAAAAAGGATACAATTTTAGAAGTCCAGGGCCAAACAACAGTTAAATCAGGGACTGAAGTCTATGCAAGTGAACAAAATACATGTATCCAAGGCATGCTGAATAATAATATAGCATATACTGTATCGTATTATTGCAAGGAAGGCTCAAATACTAACCTGAGGCTGAAGGGATAAAATCACATTTCCGAACATTTTAACCCTCCCTCTTTTTTCAATACAATACCTCAAAATACTGTACAGTCCAGAAAAAAAATTCAAGAGTTGGCAACCCTATGTGTACTGGGACCACCATGTTCTCCTTAGCAGGCTCCACTAACTGGAGATTCTCCAGCATTTGTGCCTGGCATCCTACTCCTTAAATAACTTAAATGATATAGCTTCCACCATCACTTTCACAAACCCTGCAAAGGTCAAGTCTTCAGGCTTGACCTTCACTCCTCTGGAGAAATGTCTGAAGGGAGGCCCTCTGAGAACTCCAAAATGTCATCCCCCAGGGGTCATAGGGTTCCTTATGTTCACTGTAGGGAGGATGAGGCACTAGGTGCTTGGCCTACATCCAGAGCTGCAGGCACAGATAGAACTGGATGGGGGGTGTCAGGCCTCAACATCTCTACCAGCCTCAGTGGAAGAACTGGCTACAACCACTGTATCAGTAGGGGGAAGTCTGTGCCTTGCCGGGCACCAATGCTATCCTGGGAACAGACACCAGCTAGGTTGGTAATGCACCGATTAGCACATTGAGCTTCTCCAGAAGCAGTACGAGGATGGGCAGCACCGGGTCCGATGCCATCGGTGCCACAGGACCAAAACCTTGCAACACTCAGCCCACCGCTAGCTGGACTCGATGCTCCAGCTCTTCCTCAAACATTGCCAATGCCAAGACCGACTGGGAGGAAGGAGGGTAGCCAGATCTTCTTCAGACCCTCGAGTTGGATCAGTGACTGGCATCAGGACTGGTGGAGTCCCATCGCGAACTCCTGACATCAATGAACGATTGGCACTCCTCACTACAGGTTCACTTTGGGGGCATCGCGGCAAAAGCCAGTACATCCCTGTGCCCGGCCCCATGCATCAATGAGGACTGGTGCCTGTGTTTCTTTGGTTTCCCTTGATGCTCAGCCCAGTCCTTCCCCAGTGCAGAGGTTGATGAGGAATCAGACATCCTCATCCTGCAGGAAATAGACGATGGTTGGTCTCTGGCGTACCTGTCCACCAGCATCAATGGAACTGACTGTCCTGCCTATGTCAATGGCTCAGCGTCCATCGGTGCAGTTCCTTGATCCTTCAATGCTACCGATGGCTCTGACGTCTTCAACCTGAAGAGCTGCTCCATCTTGTCAAGTTGAAGATGTCCCTTTGGGGTCATCTGGGTGCATAAAGTGGAAACCCCGGACGCTTTGTAATGCCCCTAGGCAGAGGACATGTCTCATGTAAATCTGTAATGGATATGGTCCTCTGACACCTCTGAAAACAGGATGTGACCATGACAGAAGAAACAAAGGGGCACTAATGGAAGGCTATGACAGCGGGTCATCCATTGCCAGTGGGCACCGATGCACCCCCACAAAAGGGGAATCTACTGCAAAAGGAGACTTACCCAAATTGCTGAAAACCCTGACTAGGAGTCACTATGGGAGGGTACAGAGAGGAATCTGGCGATAGAATGAGAAAAAACCTGCAAAAATCGCAAGAAAAATGAAGTTTTCCACAAGGCCAAAAACAGCCAAAGTGAGCTCTTTCACACCATGAGGCTTACAGCTCCACAGAAAAACAGAGACTGGAGAGGGTCCCCACGAGGACGCATGGTATAGGGTAAACTGGGCATGCTCAGTGTGCCTAGTCAAAGTTCTAGACTGACTGTTTTCCACATCAGAGCTCCATCTGATGATGTCACCCATGTGTGAGGACTACCATCCTGCTTGTCCTCTGAGAATAAAACAGCCACACTGGGAAAAACGAAAGTCTTAATTTACACTTATACACTTCATCTTTTAACAGTTTTATGGAAATTACAAGGTAAGAAAAGAATTAAAAAATATGGAAAATATGGATGTTAAATTCTTTATTCATAAGTGACAGTTCAACTTTCTTTGTGCATGCATAAATCTATGTGAAATATCAAAATGATTTTGTATATAAACATTTTAAGGCTCTGGCTTATGATTTTAGAAGCCCCTTATGAAGTAACAGTGATATCTATGAAATACTGGCAGCAGAAAAAAATTGCAATAAGAACCCTGAATAGTAATGCCAGCACTCCAAGAACCAAAACCTGAAAGCAATGACAAAATATTTTACAGCTACTGTATAACAGAATTAGAAAAAAAAATCTACATGTACACAAAATGACAAATTACACCACCTTGTAAAATCATGACTGCTTTATGAAAATGAAACTGTTTATTGCATTATTATGTAGTGCATTAATATGTTAAGTGGTTATAGACATTTGATTTAAAAAAATGAACGTTATGCTTCAGATCTTATTGCTCAGGATGAAACATGATTGAAAATGAAAGGGGTTCACCGATACTCCTTTAAAAATTTCAAACAATGAAAAGTGACATTCTTCCTCAACTTATTAATCTTTTTAGCACTTATGCAAGTGAGGGAGTGACACTACTGGATAACACCAGATGTCCTAAAGAAAAGCAAAGCAATTTTCACCCATAGAATCTGCCATGTGACCTCACATCTGAAGGAGGTTTGACCTCAGTACTGCTAAACTTGTTACCATCCTCTTGGAAGCAGATACTAGTAATTGTGCCATGCTATATAGAGGGTCAATGACAGAGAAGAAAAGCAGGCTCACCGTCACTGTTTATTTTTAATGCAACTCACAGTTGCTGTAAAATATATGGATTTTGGCTTCACAGTCTTGTCTAAAAAGTCCTCATTGAAGGCCATTCTGTTTGCCCAGTTCTATTATGATTCCAATCTTCTAAAAAGATAATTATAGTGATACAAAAGGCACTTTCTTCCCACACTTCAAGGTCAAGAAAAATTAAGTTGTAAAGATAACAAAAATAAGGACAACCCAGATGAGAAAAATTTCTTCCACATAAGACTGCATATTAATCATCCTTCTTTCAGCTGCCATGGAGTACCATAATTCATGACAGAAAGGAGGAGTGTAACAAATCCAAACGATGTTAACAACTCTGAACTTTTAGATGTTGTTAATAATATGACTAGACTTTAGAGCTTGCCTCTCCCATCATACAAGAAAAAACTTCAGTGCAATGTCAACAAGTCAACACAAAAACACAGCACAGAATGTCAATTACATTGTTACTCTGTTAGCACACTACAGGATAGATCAGTCAAAATAATACTAGGAATGGGTGAGCTGGAATAAATACAAATACATTTCCTCTGTACTGGTACGTATTCAGAGGGGAAAGATTGTTTCTGCTAATTTGAGAAGCTGATTGACTTGTTGGAGCCCTCACTGAATCTAAACCCATGTGACTCAACTCACCAAAAGCCAATTCAATACTAACCAAAGCTCATTTTGATGTGGCTTGCTCCTGGCTCAAAAAGGGTGACTTTAGTTGGAACAGTCACATGATATCTATCTACTGCAGGGCAGCTACTAAAAATTAAGCTTGGTGGGATGTAGGAGATGGGATCTCCCTGCCCACCTGATAAGCTCAACAAAAAGCTGAGCTAACATAAGTCTGGCGAATCCAAGTCAGCTGTAAGCAATGTGGCTTTCCATTCCAAACAGGTTATGGTCAATACTTTGATCTAGACAAATCTATGCCGGAACTGAAACAGAACAATGCTAGCAGTCTGGCTACACAATACTGTGCTCTTCATTTACAGCACTCTGGCTGATCAAAGTTTTTTTTTTAAAATCTTTTAGGGCGTTATTTACACCGTGCAATAAAATAAAGTCTCACAAGAGGCCGCAGACAGTAACAAAGGTTAATTGCTTTGTTGGTTGTATTACCCAGAACTGAATTGTTTTGATCCAATGTTACTGGTTAGCATGCATTTACAGTTTGCATCCACTGCAAAAATCCAAAGCACTTAGCAGGAGACATATTCATTTCTACAGTGTATTAAACTCTTGACATTGTACATTAGTACACAATAACACTAGGTTGTCAAAGTGGCACAAAAAATAGTTTCATACATCAAAACAAAATAGCACAGCTATATTTCAAAGACCTCATCCTTTATGGAACAGATGCCATAACTCAATGATGTAAATACGATGTAAAGTAGATTTCTGTTTCATCAGTTTATCAGCTAGCTAGTACGGATCATACAGGTGCAGTTCTGCTGAAAATTACCAGGGTGGTAAGATTTAGTAATTTACAGACAATGCACAGACTCCCTAGTCTGCACTCACTTCAAGACCGGAAGGTATACACCCCTCTCCACGGGATTCACTTGCACATCTGGAGACCGAAAATCCTCATGAGTCTCAAAGCTGCAATTCTTCCGGGCTTAAATACATTAGCTTTTTTTTTTTTTTTTTTTTTTAAAGGGAGGAATGCAGTCGCTAAGTGGCACTAACCCTTATAAATCAAATGCATTTTTCAAACAGTAATACTTGTGAGAAGAACAGCACTATTTGCGTAGTGGTTGTGGTAAATGTTTGTTGGGGGGGTGGTGGGGGGAGAAATAAGATGACCTACTGATATAAAATTTCAAAATGTAAAAAGTTTCAGGTCATTGAAAATGCCTATAAACTGAAACAAGCTTTTCACCTTCAAGACAATTGTGTGTCAGTTTAGTTCCGTTTACTAGAGCTTAGCTTTTGTTCTCCATGGAATTTAGCAGAAAGCTGGCATGCTGGAAATAGGTGAACAAACAAGTGACTAGTCACCAAAAGTGAGAGCACGTCAAGATAGAGAATGTAATAATGTGTTTGCTTCACTGATGTATTTCTATGGTATTTTTTTGTAGCGCTGTAGAGCACCTGTGGATAAACTTGCCCTCTAGATCTCAGCATTGTCTGTAAATATGCTTTTTTTATTACTCGTTTATGAAATGAACTATACCAGCTTAAGAATAATAGTTTCAAAACCCTGCAAAATATGCTGTTACATGTACCATTACAGGAATACTGAGGTGCGTTTCCTGGCATCTCCTTCTGTGCACATGGAATGGGAGACAGCGTCCCTCACCCTCTCTTATCAAGCATAACAGATTTACACTAAAAAAAAAAAATAATAATTTCATGCTGGCACATTCTGGTCATTTCATAGCCTATTCAGGCCTTACAAAGTTATGAAACAAGTCCTTGGAAAGAGGGACATGAAGAAAAATTCAAGAATACTATTTATTTCATTGAAGTCCAGTCTATTTCCTTACTGTCCGTCCTACTGTTCAAATGTGCTTATGAAAACCAGATTTCAAATTTGTGAATAAGAATAAAGCTGTACTACCAAACTTTTGCAATGCTCATGATGCCACAGTCTGAGCTGAAAAAATACTGATCCTATCAGTGATGTGTCTGCAGGGATTTAGCCATCTGTCTCAGAGCACAGGGCACCACCTACCTATTCCTCTCCACCCCCCCCCCCTCCATTTCCCCCCCAGCCCTTGTTGATCAGAAGCAACTTTACGGACTGACCCAGTGGTACATTTGTGCACTGACATGCAATTGGTCAAGTCTTCTATTCCCCTCATAAGAGAGAGAGAGAGTGACCAATTTGGGCAACGGTGACAGTTAGTGGCCAGATTTAGGGAGCCATGATTCAGAGTTCCGGAAGGAGCCCAGATAGATGCATGCCCCCCCCCCCCCTAAGCTGAGCACCTACCTACCTACCACTGCAATGCCTGGACTGAGCTGGGAGGGGATAATAAAATAAGGGAAAAATCCCCAGGCAACTGTGAACGAAAGCTCCTGATGCCACAGCCCAACAGAGGCTGGGTGCAAAGGAGCTGGAAGCCAACAGGGCATGAGGAACTTGCCTAAGAAACTTTAGACTGTATAAAAACTTCCCGGCTTCCTGGAAAATGTCGCAGATAACTGACAAATTCCAATCCATTAAACAGACAAGAGAACAAAACAGAAATGGCAGTATTTCTCTCTCAGTAACAGCATAATTAAGGTTTTCCAAGGTTATAACTTCCCTTTTGGACTTACAACAAGCCAAATTAAATTCTAAAAAGAAAAAGAAAAAACACCCACGTTTGCTCACACCTGCTAAACATTTAAGATAAGTAAGCCTATTATGTATTTACACAAAAATACAATTTTGCCTTTCTGCAAAAATATTAAAGCTCCAGGCTTTATTTAAATACACAATATGGAAAAGCAGATTTAGAACAGTAAACTTGCATTTCAACCCTTTATAAATTAAAGACTTTTATGATTTATTAGCTTGCATACTACTTATATTAAGGCAACAGCTAATGTGGAAAACCATAAAATTAGGGTTAAAAAAAATGCTTTTGAAAGCAATTTTGGAAGACTGCTAGACAGAAAATGGCTGCACAGTTAACACCTAGATTTGAAATAGCATCATGAAAGTATATGAAATACTATTTCAAAGTAAGCCAGTCTTGTAGAGTTTGCAGACCATCGGTAAAGTGTTTCACCTCAGATCAGCTGCTTGGGGCCTGAATTTTTAATCAGTTAAACTAAACCTAAGCTTTATTATATTTTAAATCTATATAAAAGCAAGTTCTTGCGTCTTCCCCCCCCATTTAATATGACCAAAACATAGATCCATGATTATTCTGGGACTAAGTTTGGAGTTGGGAAGATAATGTGTTTTTCCTGTTCTGGGCCTTTTGAGAAACATTGATTCATCAAAACAAAAAACATTCTTATAAGTAATTATGCATTCCAGTCTTTAAACGTGGCCAACGGACATGATCTTTCCTTTCCCGAAATAAAGGCACATTCTTTTCTAGCAATTCTGTTTACACTCACTTCCTCCCCCCCCCCCTCCCTCCCTCCCTATGAGGGCCCTTCTCTATGAGCGTCAATTTACTGATTCTCCTTCCACAGAAGCAGCAGAAATAACATTTCTAAACTTACATGCTCTACCAAAATGATGGTACCCAAGTTTTAAATTTTTTGGTCATTCCTTGCTTTGGGATTCTAGTTTAGGCCACATGCAATAAGGGATGGCGACGACAGGTGCGCAAGTGTCAAAGACACGTTCAATTAGCAGCAAAACCCAGGAGAAGGAAAACGCACTGCAACTTTTTCCTAAAAGATGCACTTCAGAAGCACAAAAAATGAATTTAAACAAATTGGTAGGGGGGGGGGGCGGGGGGTTTCCCACAGCCAACTTAGCGAGTGGTAGGGCCTAAGGAACACTTCGATTACGTGGTAAGAGTTATTTCCAAGCACCACCTCCAGATGGCGAGAGAAAATTTTCAAACTCATTCGCAATTCCAATTTTTACAGGCAAGACAGACACCCACTGTTGTTGGCGTGAGTGGAATTAAATAAACCCGAGGGGCTGTTATTTCAATGGCAATACAAATTGAAGTAATGAGCAAAGAGACGCCCATCCGGCTGCCTGGTAATAAATATAGCAGACTTAATCACTGAAGCACATACTTCTTACAACACAGAAAGTATTAGCCTTCCTTTAGCCCTAAAATTCAATCAGTAGTCTTCAAACTTTTCTTTTCCTCACTGAGGCTTCACTCTTCTATCTCGTCAGTTGGCCAACAACTTTCAAGAGGGTTTTGTTTTCCTGCTTCAGCTGTTCATTTTCATCTTCTATGTCATCCAGGTCCTTGGGAGAGGAAACAAAACAGTCTTTGGATGCATAGGTTTTTTTTTGGAACATAGAGTTATATGTTTAAGTATTACAAACTATGAACTGAAAACAAAGAAAAATTAAATATGTATGAATATATGCACAGACACAACCACAAACAATTGAAGCCTATTATACTATTTTTTTTTTATAATGTGGATTATATGAGCAAAAAAGGAAGAACATTATGTTCACAGTTCTCAGACTTATGTCTCTAGATAGTTGTAAAATGGCTTGTATGAATACTAAAATCCAATTATCTAAGGCCTGTTTTATCTGCATTCATATTACTGCCACATTATTCTACCGTGGGAAAATTTTTAACATTTGGAACTGCATCCTAAAATAAAGCCCATATTCCAATAAAAAATACAGAATGCAAGTTAACATTACTTTACATTTCTAACTTTGCTGTGGGTTACCAATTTTTTTTTATCCATATTAAGAAAAAAGGACAAGCAAGAGAAAATGGATAGCTGGTGCACAGTAGGTTTATGAATAGTTATAAATATCCTTTGAAACAGAATAATGGACCTTTAGGTCTAAGTAATGTGTAAATGGAAAAAGAAAATCACCCAAGAATATTGTAAACATCTGTTTATACACAAGACATTCCATTGTATTGCATTGGATTTCACTCCGCACAATGTTACAAGAGGGCTCTAGCTCTCTGCACTGTGATCCAAAGTAAAGATCTTTTAAAAGACTCTGAAGAAAGATCTGCATAGATTTAAAAAAAAAAAAAAGACTCCCAGTGGATGTTTATGCAACAAAAAACAGCACCCAAGATAACAAATCTGAGATTTTTGGGCAAACTCCAACAATTGGTTTAATTTCTGGTAAAATTCTTTAAACAAATTTGCATCTTCAATGTCAGGCTATTCACCACCGTACTTAAAAATGGATTCTAAAATTAATATTACCTGTATGATTAAAAAGAAAGAATATATTGTGTCATGTTGATGACAGCAGCATACTTGCCCACACTGTAGAAAATAAGGCGTTTAGCTCTTGACGGAAATTTCTTAAATAGGGGGAAGACAAAAACATGGACTTACTCTGTTTAATAGGTCAATTTCTTCCTTCATTTTCCCAATTATTTCATCTTTCTCCTGTAGCACCTTCACCAATCTCATATTTTCTTGTCTCTCTCTTGCTAGTTCCTGGCAAGAATACACATGAAGTGCTCGTTACAAATTAAGCAAAAAACATGACCTATGGTGTATTAAAGTGATCTAAAAACACATCATGTCCCTTGTTTATATGAATGTTTATTTAAACTATCATGAATGAATATTTTAATTCACAAGGAAAATATCCCTTCTCCTTGGAAGAAAATGAAAAGGTAGGCATAGGAAGAACTTTTACAGGGTTCATACAGTGTTTCTCCATCTATCGAAAAAGGGACAAAGTATTTTCCAGAATAGATTGGCAAACCTATTGAGGACATTAAACTAGAATGGCGAGAAATGAGTGAAAAATAGTCCTCAGGTATGTAAAACTTTAAACACTTTTATAGAAATGGTAAAAAGGGCAACATCTGGAAAGCTATGTATACTAATGCCCATAGTATGGGAAATAAATCCCTTGATGTAGAAGCAGTAATGAAAGAGGCCGACTTGGATATAATGGCTGTCACATGGATGTAATACACGGAAAACCAAGACTATGATATAGTTACTAGCAACTGTACCCGTTCTACACCCGGGTGGCGAGCCTTTTTATTGGCACATATGCTCTTGTATAAGCATCCCCCGCACTCCCCCTCTTACCAACCAAGCTGTCTCTCGCACTCCCCCACACCCCCCTCCCCTCATATAGGTTCCCTCTCTCTGAAACCCAGTCAAGCATCCCCCCACCCACCCTCTCTTACCTCCCATGCACTCTCTCACACCCTCCCCACCCCCCCTCTCTCGTACACACATTCTCTCTCACCGGCATCCCGCGGGACCCTTGCCGTTTGCGGCGAAGATGAAGGCCCGGCGCGCCATTCGCAGTGAAGATGAAGGCCCGGTGCGCCATTCGCGGCACACGAGGAGGCCTTCCATTTTTGGCTTGAACAGAAAATAGCAGCGGAGACCCCGGCATGCCGCGAACGGAGCGTGAACCGCGGCAAAACTCCGTTCGTGGCAAAGATGAAGGCCTGGGCATGCCGATCATGGCACACAGGAGCCTTCCCTTTTCGCCGCGAATGGCGCGCCGGGCCTTCATCCTCGCCGCGAACAGAGCGTGTGCCGCAGGATGCTCTCCGTTCGTGGCATGCCGGGGTCTCCGCTGCTATATTCTGCCTGTCCCATGATGGCCGCTGTCCTTCATACCTCTGGCATGTTTGAGCCGCCTGCGCCATCTATTGGCGGGCTGGGGAACATGCGCGAGGACTGACCAACACCCTGCCAAGCCCGATATATTATAGCGCCATCTATTGGTGGGCTGCAGAACATGCGTGAGTACTGACGGACTCTACCAAGCCCAATATATTATGGATTCTGGGTTACAAGCTATTCAGTAAGGACAGAGTAGGAAGAAAGAGGAGTGGCGCTATATACTGTTTTTCTCTCTATAGATATATCTCAAACCAAGTGAACTACAGGGCTTACGAGGTAAAAAGATGGCACTGTGGGTGAATTTGGAAAGAGGGAATGGAATACCTATTTATACTGGTGTGATATACAGAGTTTCTTTGCAGGCACAAGAAACATTGTAGGATATTCACAAAATTGCTATGAAAGGCGAGGTGCTATTAGCAGGTGAAAACAGTCTGCCAAATGTGGACTGGGATATCCAGGGAGATGCTGAATTCTCTGCAGGAAAACTGTTTTGTTAATTGGTAATGGAAATCATCCAGGAGGGGGCATAAAAGCGCAGATGCTTACTTGTAACCAGTGTTCTAGGACAGCAGGATGTTAGTCCTCACATGTGGGTGACATCATCCTATGGAGCCTGGCAAGGAAAACAGACTGAGCATACTCAGCTTGCTGCTATTTGTGCGTCCACACAAGGTCCTCCTTCAGCCTCGTAATACAGCAAATACGAGTGAGAAAAAATAACATAACAAACCGAAGATGAACTCAACATCGTGGTGAGGTGGACGGGATTCCTGAGGACTAACATCCTACTGTCCTAGGAGAACACCGGTTACAGGTAAGCAACTGCGCTTTCTCCTAGGACAAGCAGGATGGTAGCCCTCATATGTGGGTGATTACAGAGCTCGACTGCCCCATTCAACCAGAGAGACCCACAGTAGTCGAACAAGGTCCCAACGGGCACAACACAACTGCGGCATTGTTGAAATAGTCTGCTCAGTGTGCTGCGGCAGTCAAAAAAAACAAACTATGTTAGGAATTATTAGGAAGTGAATGGTGAATAAAACGGAAAAGGTCATAATGCCTCTGTATCGCTCCATGGTGAGACCACACCTTGAAAATACTGTGTACAATTCTGGTCGCTGCAACTCAAAGATATAATTGCGATGGAGAAGGTACAGAGAAGGATGACCAAAATGATAAAGGGGATGGAACAGCTCCCCTATGAGGAAAGGCTGAAGAAGTTAGGGCTGTTCAGCTTGGAGAAGAGACGGCTGAGGGGGGAGATGTGATAGAGGTCTTTAAGATCATGAGAGGTCTAGAACGGGTAAAAGTAATACAGTGACCAATCTGAACACAGCTGTGGTCTCACCATGGAGCGATACAGAGGCATTATGACATTCTCCATTTTATTCACCATTCCCTTCCTAATAATTCCTAACATTGGGGCCGATGCAATACAGTGCGCTTAGCCCAGCGCACTGTATAACCCACAGTTGGATGCGGGTTGTATAGGCACTAATGCCCTTAACGCCACTTTAATATTGATTTATACACACCTTCTGGTGCCTGTAGTCCGGTTCGGAGAATGGACGCTGAATTTATCAGCACCTATTTTCCTAACCCATGCTAGCGCTTTTTTTTTTTTTTTTTTTTTTAAAGAGTTGTTCCTCCTACTTATTATTGGCATGGCAGGAGAGGAGGGAACACTTTCTCTCATCTTTACACATGCTCATTCACACACACGAACCCTTCTCTCCTCTTCTACTCACTCCCTCTTCCACTTCTTCACTCTCCCCCTTCTCTCCTTCCCACTCATCTCAGTCACTCACCCCTGCCCTTCTCTCAGTCAGCCCCCTTCCCTCACTAAACCCCCCTATTCCCTGTCATTCACCCCTCCTTCCCCCTTCTCTATCACTCACCACCCATACTCCTTCCCTTTCTTCCCTCCCCCTTCCCTTCCCTCACATCCCCTTAGCTTCTCTCACTCATACTCCTTCCCTTCTGCCTCAGTCACA
This sequence comes from Rhinatrema bivittatum, assembly GCF_901001135.1. Classification (NCBI taxonomy): domain Eukaryota; kingdom Metazoa; phylum Chordata; class Amphibia; order Gymnophiona; family Rhinatrematidae; genus Rhinatrema; species Rhinatrema bivittatum. The sequence goes on along the minus strand of NC_042618.1, from coordinate 458,749,958 downwards.
ACCTGCCATATGACTCACCTGTCTCTCAGGGTCCTAGTCTTCTTCCTGTTGGCTAGGTGCAAGAGGTCCAATGCTAGGCATCTATTGCCTAGCTCTCTCTCTCACAGACTCACACCTGCATGCACATTTCCTCTCACACATTCTCTACATACACACAAGCTCCCTCTTTCTCACACAGTCTCTCATATAAATGCTCCCACTTTCTCATACGCATAGGCTCTCACACACATACTCCCTCTCATGTACACATGCTCACACAAATGCCCCTCTCCCTCATATGCACAGGCTCTCAGATACATGCAAGCTTTCTCTCTCTCATACACACACCCAGTCCCTCTCTCATACACATAGGCTCACACACACACACTCACTTATGCACAAGCTTCTTCTCATATACACACTCGTGTACCCCAGGCAGGTTCCCATTCACACACGCACCCCCAGGCAGGCTCCCATTCACACATGCACCCCCCCCAGGCAGGCTCCCGTGGATACACATGCATACAGATTCCCAAACACACCCCAGTCAGACTCCCATTCACACCTATGTCACCCCCCAGTCAGACTCCCATTCACACCCATACCATCCCCCCAGTCAGGCTCCCATTCACACCCATGCCCCCCCCCCCCCAGTCAAGCTGTCATTCATTCACACACATACCCCAGTCAAGCTCTTTCATTCATTCACATTCACACACATACCATTGGGAGCAGATGGGGGAGCCAATTGTGCTGCTCTTCCTTGTGTGCCTGCCTCTGCGCTACTCAAATCTTGCAAGGCTAGCACTTCCCCATGCTGATCTCATGCATTGCGAGTTCAGCATACAGCACCTGCTAGCTGCACGTGTTTTGGATATTACACGCCAGAACAGAAAATGAGGAGGAGAATGGGCCTCTTTTTGGCCGCTGGTGGGATGGGGTCCATTGACAACATCGTGGGGCTCCTCTTCTTCTGTTGCTGCCACCCCCCCCCCCCCCCCCCCTGGATGTGCTGCTTTGTGCAGCTGCATGGTGTGTACACCCGGAAGCACTGGCTCTGGCCACTTGCAATTTCATCTGGGTCTGCCTCTGCTTGGAGTTTTCAGAAGAGTTCCCAGCACTTAAAAAAAAAAAAAAAAAAAAGGATCCTGGGCACCCTCTCCCTTCACTCCACCAATGCTGACTACTTCCATGACCTGGATTAAATCTGGCGGTCTCCCTCCAGGTCACCTCCATATCCCCCTACTCCATTCACTGCACTCTCCTTCCTTCAATTCCTGCCACTCTCTCTTCCTTTTCTATAACATGAGGAAACTGCCCATCTGCTCACCTCCTCCAAACCCGCTACCAGTTCCTATGACCCTATTCCCAACCAGTTTCTCAGCTCTATCTCCCCTCCATATGTCACATCCTCAAACTATCATTTTCCACTTCAACTGTTCCTGATGCCAAACATGCCATGATCATATCACTCCTTAAATCCCACTGGATACTACATGAGCCTGCTAATTTCTGTCCTATCTTCCTCCTCCCTTTCGCATCCAAACTACTTTAGATGCCATTCATCTCTGTTTTGACTTTCTTTCATCTCAAACTATTATTAATCCACTTCAATCAAGTTTTTGCCCTCTGTAGCCAAGCCAAAGTCTCCAGCAGCCTATTCATTATCAAAGCCAAGAGTCTTTACACCTCAGTCCTCATTCTCCTGACTTATCTGCTGCTTTTGACATTGACTCCTTGATACTTTGATCTCACTTGGATTTCAGGACTATTTTGTCTTGATTCTCTTCTTACCTCTCCCATTGCATTTTTAGTGTCTCCTTTGGTGGATCCTCCTCCACCATTATCCCTCTATCAATCTATGTGCTTCAGGGCTCTGTCCTGGGCCCTCTTCTCTGAATGCTTCCCTTGGTGCTCCCACCTCTTCCTATGGCTTCCATACTGCTGACTTCCAAATCTACTTCTACAACAGAAATTTCATCAGGAATCCAGTCTCAAATCTCAGCCTTATCTGATTTTGCTGCCTGGGTGTCCCACTGCCACCTTAAACTTAACATGGCCAAGACAGAATGTATCTTTCCCTCTAAACCCACTTCTCCTGTTCCTTCTTTCTATATGAACAACAAAGTCATCATTCCCAGTGCCCTCAGAACTTTGGGTCTTACTTTTCATCTTCTCTTTACTCAAGCAAAACACTGCTAAAAACAGGTCATTTCTTTCTCTCTAATATCACAATATCTTTCCTCTTTATTATTTTGCCTGGCAGTTTCTTCCCACTCAATCAGAACCAGGGCTAGGATCTGATACCATGAACCTTCATTCACAACTACCTGGGGATATTTCTACTATTTTGTATCTCCAACCTCCACTCAGTCCCAAACACACTTAATCTGGTCATTGCAGTGACAGTACTGGGCCAGGGGCCATGCACAAGGGCTTGTTCATGGTCTAAATCATGGACCCTAAATATAGCTAACAAAGTATCCCGGGGTTGAGAATGCTACCTTCACAGCATCCCCCAGCCAACATGAGAGCAGAAGATCCGACTTATGGATTTAATCAGCGGCCTTCCACATGGCAGTGTACAGCACTGGCCACCTGAGTCATCAGATGAGCCTAGTCATTTCTTTTCTGAATGCACTACGAAAACTCTTATCCATGCTATCACCTCCTGCTTAAAACTACTGCAATCTGCTTATCATGGGTCTCCCAGTAAACCAACTTCTCTCTTCACTGCAATCTCTACAAAATTCAGCTTCATGACATATCTTCCAGCAATGTTGTTACATCCATAACACCCTTTTTCTCCTAGTCCAGTTCTACATACAGTTCAAGCTTCTCTTACCTACAAAAGCACTCATTCTGTAGCTCCTCATTATTTCGCCTCTCAACTCTCCCTACACTCCGAGAATTCTGTTCATCAGGCATGTCACTTATCTATGTCCTTCTCTACTGCCATCTCCTGACTCAGAGTTTCACCTTGCTGTGCCATATACTTGGAACAGACTGAGCTGGTGCATGAAATCTTCCCTAAAAACCCATCTTTGAGGCTTCTTTTAAACTTTAATCTCCTGATCATAGCCAAGTGTCTTATTTGTCCTCTGAGTTCATCTTGACTAGATTATAAACTCTTAAGGATGAAGGACCACCTCAGATGTGCATTTTTATGCATCTAGTAGCACTAAAGAAATAAACAGTAGCAGAAGGAACAAGAAGCACCCACGATAAGCATGCCAAATATAGGTTAAAAAAATTGCAAAATGCCTGCAGTAGCCTCACTGAGAAAAGATAGTCCAGATCCATTTCCTTATCAGTTATATGCATGTCAGTGCTCTTTCCTTAGCAGGACTAGAACTGTGCTTTATTGCCCTTTCTGTATGACTTTGTACTCCTCTCTCAACCAATGGAAGGCCCATATAAGGTTATACAGACACTAAGAATCTTCATGCCCAGTACCACGAACATTTAGAAAAACAATACTCCTGCAGAAAATCTAGCTTGTGCCAAGCTAAACATACAAACACTATCTAAGCATTCATACATAGTTTTTCTTGGCAAACTACAATATGATTTGATTTTGTGACTGCACCAAACTCTGACTTGTGAAGCCGCTTCCTAAACTTTTATAAAAATTTATACTTTTAGGATTATAGCCTGACATATACTTAGAACAAAACTCTCTCATTGCACATTAAACAATTAAATACCACTGCCGTGAAATAATCTTTTCATTGCTCATCTCGTGAACATCCTTAAAATATTACCATACTGAATATTACCTGAACTGCTACAAGTCTCAAACTTGCTCATTTGGGTTATTTTGGTTAGTATGTGACTGCAATGATTAGCAAATATGATCATCCAAAAGTTTATGCCAGTTGGATAGACACTACTAATGGAGCTCCTGTATGGTCCAATATTTTATGTTGGTCAGTACAGTTGCTCTTGTGAAACTGTCTGGATCTTACTTCTCACTGTTGCTAATGGAGATGTCAGCAGCTGACATGGAATATGGCAGCAGATAAAGATTGCAGGGCCCATCCAGTCTGACCAAATTATTCCTGTTGCATGCCATAGACTCCAGTTGATTTCACACTTTCATTCACTTCATAGTGTCTAGGGAGTTTTCTGTGCTAATCTCCTCCTCTCAAATTCTGTCTCTGCTATTGTCTCCACCACTTCTGCTGGAAGGCTGTTCAAATGCAACCATTTCCCTTCTCCATGAAGTAATATTTTCTGATGCATAAATTGCTTTATATTTACTATGGAGTGTATCAGATATTGAAGAATTGCTTTTAAAGCAGCAATTCTATAGAACACTTTTTTCTATATTATTCAGAGGTGGGAACGAAGACGAAGTATCTATTTAATTATTAAATTTGGAGGAAAAATAGGAGTGAAACTTACCTAGCCAGTCAGGTCACTGGACTCATAAAAGCTATTACTGTAGAAATATCTATACTTGCTGTATTAATATTTGCACCATCAACATTTAACTTAAAATTCCAAAGAGAACATTAGTTCCATTGCCTTTGTGGGAAACTGAGCAATGTTTCCCAGGCTGAAGGCACAAAGCCACACAGACTCCAGCCTTTCCAATGCAGATAAAACTTTATTGAAGTTACAGCACTTTAACACAAATAGAATAACTGCCTATCTTTGCAGTACACTTTCCACTTCCTGGGCTTTGAGTCAGCACAGATTTACAGAAGCTGCATCTCCTGTCGACATAGGGACCCCCTCCTGAACCCAGCTGGGCTTACACTCTTATGTTCCCCCAGGTGGTCCTGCCCTCAGGCCTCTCCTTGGCCCAGCAGAGGCCCACCCAGAGAGCTCTCCCTCTCTGTGGGATTTAAGGTGGACCAGGCCTCTAGCCTGGTCCTGCACATACAAGGGGGAAATTGGGATCACTCCATTACATCCCCCCCCCCCCCCCTCAGCTTGGACCCATTGGTCCGAGCATCACTTCTTCCCCCTGGATCTCATCCAGATGTACCACACACCCCCACTCCCTTTCATCTGACCTCCCACCAGTTAGGTTTGGAGTCAGGGCTCTAGGGTCAAACTCACGCCCACACCTTAGGATCACACCAGACAACATGGTTAGTGCCATCCACTGCAACCCTCGCCCAGTGCACACGGAGTCCTTTCCCTGAGTCAGTCTGTAGCTCTGGGTTCCACTCTCACCCTAGCGGGACTCTCTGGACTTGCGGTAAGTATTCTTCACTCATCTCTGCAATGACTTGTGTCTCCTTTGTACCATGATCAGCACCCACTGGTGACTTCACCATGGCTCTCGCTGGCTCTTCCTCAATGTGAGCTCTTCTGTAGCCCCCCCTCACTGGGGTCTCTATGCTTCCATTCTCCAGACTCTCCGTGGCCCCTCCCCTTCTGGGCTCTCCATGGTAGCTCCTCCATCTAGCTTCTCTATATTACCTATCGCTAGGGACTCCATGCATATTGCGACCTCAACTGTCCCCTTGATAGCTCCTCTCTCAGGCTCCTTATTACTGCCTCCTTCTAGGCAGTCTGTGTTGCCCTCTCCAGGTCCCTTTTTCAGTGCTTGGGCACCCTACAGGCTCAGGAACTCCTGAAGCACCAACCTTAGGCCACTAAGTGTAGCAAGGACCTGCTCTCCAGGTGATGTATTGTCCTCTTGCACAAGTCTCCCAGGGCTACTGCCCAGGAGGGAAGGCCATAGAGACAAAAACTCATAATAAAAACTTTTTAAAATATATCCGAAGCAAGAAACCTGTGAGGGAGTCTGTTGGACCATTAGATGACCAAGGGGTTAAAGGGGCTCTTAGGGAAGATAAGGCCATTGCAGAAAGACTAAATGAATTATTTGCTTCCGTGTTTACTAATGAGGATGTTGGGGAGATACCAGTTCCAGAGATGGTTTTCAGGGGTGATGAATCAGACGAACTGAATGAAATCACTGTGAACCTGGAAGATGTAGTAGGCCAGATTGACAAACTAAGGCGTAGCAAATCACCTGGACCAGATGGTATGCATCTTAGGGTACTGAAGGAACTAAAAAATGAAATTTCTGATCTATTAGTTAAAATTTGTAACCTATCATACAAGGGGGAAATTGGAATCACTCCATTACATACCCTCCCCCCCTGGACTGGAGGGTGGCCAATGTAACCCCAATATTTAAAAAAGGTTCCAGGGGTGATCCGGGTAACTATAGACCAATGAGCCTGACTTCAGTGCCGGGAAAAATAGCGGAAACTATTCTCAAGATCAAAATCGTAGAACATATAGAAAGACATGATTTAATGTAACACAGTCAACATGGATTTACCCAAGGGAAGTCTTGCCTAACAAATCAGCTTCATTTTTTTGAAGGGGTTAATAAACATGTGGATAAAGGTGAACCAGTAGATGTAGTGTATTTGGATTTTCAGAAGGCATTTGACAAAGTCCCTCATGAGAGGCTTCTACGAAAACTAAAAAGTCATAGGATAGGAGGCGATGTCCTTTCGTGGATTACAAACTGGTTAAAAGACAGGAAACAGAGAGTAGGATTAAATGGTCAATTTTCTCAGTAGAAAAGGGTAAACAGTGGAGTGCCTGAGGGATCTGTACTTGGAGTGCCGCTTTTCAATATATATATATATAAATATATATATGATCTGGAAAGGAATACGACAAGTGAGGTTATCAAATTTGCGGATGATACAAAATATTCAGAGTAGTTAAATCACAAGTGGACTGTGATAAATTACAGGAGGACCTCGCAAGACTGGAAGATTGGGCATCCAAATGGCAGATGAAATTTAATGTGGACAAGTGCAAGGTGTTGCATATAGGGAAAAATAACCCTTGCTGTAGTTACACGATGTTAGATTCCATATTAGGAGCTACCACCCAGGAAAAAGATGTAGGCATCATAGTGGATAATACTTTAAAATCATCGGCTCAGTGTGCTGCAGCAGTCAAAAAAGCAAACAGAATGTTAGGAATTATTAGGAAGGGAATGGTTAATAAAACGGAAAATGTCATAATGCCTCTATCGCGCCATGGTGAGACCGCACCTTGAATACTGTATACAATTTTGGTCGCCGCATCTCAAAAAAGATAGTTGTGATGGAGAAGGTACAGAGAAGGGCAACCAAAATGATAGAAAGGATGGAACAGCTCCCCCATGAGGAAAGGCTGAAGATGTTAGGGCTGTTCAGCTTGGAGAAGAGACGGCTGAGGATGGATATGATAGAGGTCTTTAAGATCATGAGATGTCTTGAACGAGTAGATGTGACTTATTTACACTTTCAAATAATAGGACTAGGGGGCATTCCATGAAGTTAGCAAGTAGCACATTTAAGACTAATCTAAGAAAATTCTTTTTCACTCAACGCACAATAAAGCTCTGAAATTTGTTGCCAGAGGATGTGGTTAGTACAGTTAGTGTAGCTGGGTTCAAAAAAGGTTTGGATACGTTCTTGGAGGAGAAGTCCATTAACTGCTATTAATCAAGTTTACTTAGGGAATAGCCACTGCTATTAATTGCATCAGTAGCATGGGATCTTCTTAGTGTTTGGGTAATTGCCAGGTTCTTGTGGCCTGGTTTGGCCTCTGTTGGACACAGGATGCTGAGCTTGATGGACCATTGGTCTGACCCAGCATGGCATTTACTTATGTTCTTATGTACCCCACTCAGGCTTTTTCCTGCTGAATTCCTCAGGTCTTTCAATACTGCCTCCTTCTGGGCAGTCTGTGTTGCCCTTCCCAGGCCTCTCTGCAGCCCCTTTCTCTGGGCTTCCCACGGAGGTAGTTTTTTGGCTCCTGGCCGTGTCTCTAACTGCAATAGTCCTCCTCTGTTCCTCAAGGGCGCACTGCCACATCTTACTTAGCACTCGGTCCATCTTTGTGGCCAGCACCTGTATTTAAGCTACTGACTGAGCATTTACGGCATCTGGGAGTGGCTTTGCTGGCCCCAATGACCTAGCTGGCCTTTCCATCTGCCATACCTCCGGTCTCAGGTTGCCCCATCTCAGCCGGGACTGGGGAACTCCCACTACACAGAAGTACATGACAATGCCCTTCTTTTGAGCTCTCTGGATCCTCTTTCTTTTTACCTGCACTGGATTCAAACCAGGTTTTTGGTACTACTGCCCAGGCCTCACTAGAACCACAGAGTGCATATTTTCATGCATTCGAAAACTACAGGGTAGGCCATGGAAAAGTAACCCACCTCCAATACCAGTGCATTGGAGGCAGGCTACTTTTCCAGGGGCCACTCTGTATAAATGCTTGCACAATCAGTAAAAATTATCACAGCAAGTTGAAGCTTCCTGACTTTTAATCGTTTTTTCCAACCTTCAATTTCTGATAATTTGATACCCCCTGTGCCTTCAGTTTTCCTAAAAATTTGAAAAATCCAGGGGCCCGTTCCGCTAGAGAGTGGGAGAGAAGGAGCAGATACAGGCTGTCCGGAGAGGAGGCGGAGAGAATTGAAGATCAGTCGCACCTGCGATCCCGTTCCCGGTGACATCACTCGCCTGCGCCCGTGAGTTTAAAAGACCGCGGGACTGCGGTGGAAATCGGGGCCCGTTCTGCTAGAGAGTGGGAGAGAAGGAGCAGATACAGGCTGTCCGGAGAGGAGGCGGAGAGAACTGAAGATCAGTCGCACCTGCGATCCCGTTCCCGGTGACATCACTTGCCTGCGCCTGTGAGTTTAAAAGACCGCGGGACTGCAGCGCACCACAGCCGCCGGCGCGTCGCCTAAGCCGCGCGCGCCAAAGGGGCGCGCGCGTGACTTAGATCAACTTTGATCGCTTTAAACGCCTTGAACGTTTTGAAGTTCTTTGAAGTTATTATAATTTTATGGGGCGGAAAAGGAAGGCCAAAGTCGTCACATCTTCCCCGGCAGGATTAAGATCAGGGCCTATGGACGCTCATATCTACAAGATATCGCCACAAGAGGACAGTGGAGAGACCTTTTGGAAGTCTCTCTGAGTCCTGGCACAAGGCCTACACCTCTGCAGACCCCACTAGGAACATCAGAAGAAACCATCATAGGGTCGTCAATAGTAAGTGACATTGAAACTGTTTTTCAACCATTGAATATTTTGAATTCCCCCTGTTCAGAGCCAATACAGCAAGGAGCAGGTGTGGATAATATAATACCCAGCATTGACAGCACCAGGCTATCAGCCGTAGACGCAACCAATGTGACTTTGGGGGATCTGTGGAAGATGATGATAAAATTGGACTCTAATGTTTCACTGATGAATATCTCTCTTGGTGCAATAGTTAATAAGAATAAGATACCTATACAGGAGCAGGGAAAACGTTTAAACGATGTAGAAACCTCTGTTCAGAATGTGAATATAGAAATTGAGAATGTAAAAAAATTAGAAGTTTTGCATACAACTGATAATACTATTTTGCATTCTAATGTGGAAAATTTAGAAAATTTAATGCGTATAAAGAACTTGCGTATCGTAAATTTTCCATTTACAAGATTATTATCTCCTTTCGAGATGTTTTCTAAATATGTGAAGGAAGTACTAGCTTTAAACGAGGTACCTGCTATTTCCAAGATTTATTACTTTCCCTGCCAAAAGGGAGAAATTCCTGGGAGGGAAGAAGTAGAGTCTCCAGGAATATCAACTTTTTTGGAGGAATCAGTGGATATGATTAACAAAAGAGCAACTATGTTTGTGTCATTTATTTCAGAAAGAGACCAAGATTATTTTGGAAAGATTTTTTAAAAACAAGGATGTATTATTTTGCGGGCATAAGGTCTTCATCTTTCCTGATGTCTCTAAACCGACTCAGGTGAGGAGAAGGCAATTCTTGGCCCTAAAAAATAGAGCAATAGAACTTGGGGCAACTTTTTTTTTTTTTTTTTTTAAAGTACCCCAGTAAATGCTTTATTAATTATCAGGGGAAAAAGTTTATTTTTTCACAACCGTCTCATCTGGAAAATTTCTTGAGAGATAAGAATCAGGTACGTTTAGAGAATGAAGTATCATCAATGTTAGCTCAATAAGATAAAGTAGAATCAATCTCTCCCAATTTCTCTATATTTTATTTATCTAATTATTATTATTAGAAGAAAGGCCCCCATATTATTTGTTTATTATAGCAGTAGTTTGGGTATTTTATTTTGTGTTATTTGATATCCTTTTAGGAATTAGAGCTGCTATAATAATTTTCCTGTATTATGCATAATAAATGTGATTTTACTTTGCAATAATGAAAATCAATAAAGAACAAATTATAAAAAATAAATTTGAAAAATCCTAGAACCACAGAGTGCACGTTTTTGTGCATGACTTTGTACTGTACATATTTCCAGCATTATACTGACTTTCAGAGTCGCTTGTGGTATCTCAAAGCTTAAAGCCTCTGCTATAAATACAGATCACTTTTTTTGATTGTCATGTTTGAGTCATTTTGAGCCACTTATCAAGTACCGCAGGTTTTCATGTACATTGGCTTGTATTGTAATATTTACTGTATTAGGCTGACAACCAGTGTCAGCCTGTGGTACCTCAGCTTAGAACCTCTGCTACATATACAGATCCATTCTCTTTTTTAATTGTCATTGTGTTTCTGAGCCACTTTTCAAGCATCACATGCACATTTTTATGCATGCGAGCTTGCACTTTACTATTTTCTATATTATGCTGACAGCCAGGGTCAGCCTGTGGTATCTCTCATGGCTTAGAACACCTCTGCTACATCTAAAGACCAATTTTTTTTTATTGTCATTTTGTTTTTGAGCTAATTTGAGCCACTTTTATCAACCACCGAATTCACTTTTTTCCCCATTTTCATGCATTCGAGCTGGTACTGTACTATTTATTATATTCTGACAGCTAATGTCAGCATGTGGTATCCCATGGCTTAGAACCTCTACTACCTATACAGATCACTTTTTTCTGTTGTCAATGTTTTTGAGCCATTTTGAGCCAATCGTCAAGTACGACATGCAGACCATGTACTATTTACTGTATTATGCTGCCATCCAATGTCAGCCTATGGCATCTCATAGCTTAGATTCTCTGCCACTTAGAAATTATATTTTAATGACTGTCATTCTGACTTGGAGCCAATTATCTTTTTCCTTTATTTCTTCTCATTGTTCCCTAGCATAGAGAAATTTCTGGGTGTACCTAACTTCCTGCCAAGAGACTGAGTGTTGATAAGGCTGCTTTGTTTTCAGAGATTTGGAAAGGTTTATTAGCAACATAAAAATGTGCTACAAAACTGGCCCACAATTCTTTTTCTTTTTATTTATTCATTCATTTATGGTATAGTCTATGGACAGCTGTTCCCGAGAAAATCCAGGAGCCAAAATTTGCAGTTCAAGGCTCCTATGCCAGGTAAGTGCAGCCAGAAATAGAAATAGAGTACAGACAGAAGTCAAAGTGCCTCAGAAGATGAATCAGGATGAGCAAAAAGAGGGAAACTTTCACTGGTACACGTGCCACCAGCTGTTCTATAGTGTGACCATATGTAAAGCAAATCTGAATAGGGTGTGTGGGGGGGGGGGTTTAAAACTTTTAAGACATAGCAGTTCATTATATAATATTATTAGTGAAGACATGCAAGGTCCTGAATTTACTTTCCCAGGGGAGTGTGTACAGTAGAGACTACAAAGGCAGATACCTGTCAAATAAATTATTGCTATAAGTGTAGCCATACATTTTATTTATTTTATTTAGAGTTTTTCTATACCGGCATTCATGATTAGAAACCACATCATGCCGGTTTACATACGAGGGGGTGTGAACAAAAAACGGAACATAAACAAGTGCAAAGAGATCAAAAGTTACATTACAACAAGGGTCTTATAACTGGGGAGAGAATTAGAATAAGAAAACCGAGAAGTTAGGATTAAATTATTTACATTATATTGTGAAGTCTCTTATAAAATTTGCTATCTTTATAAAAGTTGCTATCATTCAATTCGGATCTGGGAAGGCTTGTTTAAATAGCCAAGTCTTAAGCCTTTTTCTAAAAGTAGGTAGGCATGGTTCTTGTCTCAAATCCAGAGGAATAGAATTCCATAGTGAAGGACCGGCTGTGGAAAAGGCTCGGTCTCTGAAAGTTAGGTGGTGAGTGGTTTTGGTTTGGGGGAACGAGGAGAGATTCTCTGTAGGCTTCTCTGATGGGTCTGGTGGATGTATGTTGTCTGAGTGGTATTTGTAAATCAAGCGTTGTTTGGTGATGGATAGCCTTGTGGATGATAGTGATGGATTTGTGGATGATTCTAAAGTGTATAGGCACTTTTCATACTGTGAATCACAGCTGAACACACAGTATGAATACATGTAGGCCCAACTTGAATTACATTGCAGATATGCACAAAAATGAGTCATAAATGATGGAACCGCAATCTGCTGAGACCAGGTACATGAACTGTGTGAGCCTTCACACTTCTCAATTGTATAACAATATGCCTGCAGCAGTTCTAGTGAAACTGAACTTTCATGTCAATAATGTCATCAAATGCCTGCAAAAATAGCAAACAGGCTGATACAGTAAAAATCGCGGGAGAGCAGGCGAGCGCCCGCTCTCCTGTGCGCATGATTCAGTAAATTAATTTATTTAAATTAGGGCCCGCGGTAAAAAGAGGCGCTAGGGACACTAGCGCGTCCCTAGCACCTCTTTTTTGACAGAAGCAGCAGTGGCTGTCAGCGAGTTTGACAGCAGACGATCAATTTTTCCGGCATCGGTTCTCAAATCCGCTGACAGCCACAGGTTCAGAAACCAGACGCCGGCAAAATTGAGCGTCCGGTTTTCTACCCACGAGCCGATTTCACATTTTATTTTTTTTTTTTTTACTTTTGGGACCTCCGACTTAATATCGCCATGATATTAAGTCAGAGGGTGCACAGAAAAGCAGTTTTACTGCTTTTCTGTGCGCTTTCCCGGTGCCGAGAGAAATTAACGCCTACCTTTGGGTAGGCGCTAATTTCTGAAAGTAAAATGTGCTGCTTGGCTGCACATTTTACTTTCTGAATCGCGCAGGCATAACTAATAGGGCCATCAACATGCATTTGCATGTTGCGGGCGCTATTAGTTTCGGGGGGGGGGGTTGGACGCGCGTTTTCGGCGCGCTATTACCCCTTACTCAATAAGGGGTAAAGCTAGCTCGTCGAAAACGCGCATCCAAATGCGGGTTTCAGTGTGCTCCACTGGCGCGCACTGTACTGTATTGGCCTGAAAATGTGAAAAGATATTTTAACTTGTATTGTAAGTAAATCTTTTCTTTCAATTATAGAGCCTAAACATAGTTGCATATTTTCATGCATGTCATGGTTCTAGATGTTTGTCATACCCAGAGGTTTGAAGTACATTTTTAGATTTTACTGTATGCACACAATCCATGACTGACTTGTTTTATGTTCACTTGAAAAACATAAGAACATAAGAAAATGCCATACTGGGTCAGACCAAGGGTCCATCAAGCCCAGCATCCTGTTTCCAACAGTGGCCAATCCAGGCCATAAGAACCTGGCAAGTACCCAAAAACTACGTCTATTCCATGTAACCATTGCTAATGGCAGTGGCTTTGGTGAACTTAATAGCAGGTAATGGACTTCTCCTCCAAGAACTTATCCAATCCTTTTTTAAACACAGCTATACTAACTGCACAAACCACATTCTCTGGCAACAAATTCCAGAGTTTAATTGTGCGTTGAGTAAAAAAGAACTTTCTCCGATTAGTTTTAAATGTGCCCCATGCTAACTTCATGGAGTGTCCCCTAGTCTTTCTACTATCCGAAAGAGTAAATAACCGATTCACATCCACCCGTTCTAGACCTCTCATGATTTTAAACACCTCTATCATATCCCCCCTCAGTCGTCTCTTCTCCAAGCTGAAAAGTCCTAACCTCTTTAGTCTTTCCTCATAGGGGAGTTGTTCCATTCCCCTTATTTTGGTAGCCCTTCTCTGTACCTTCTCCATCGCAATTATATCTTTTTTGAGATGCGGCGACCAGAATTGTACACAGTATTCAAGGTGCGGTCTCACCATGGAGCGATACAGAGGCATTATGACATTTTCCGTTTTATTTATCATTCCTTTTCTAATAATTCCCAACATTCTGTTTGCTTTTTTGACTGCCGCAGCACACTGAACCGACGATTTCAATGTGTTATCCACTATGACACCTAGATCTCTTTCTTGGGTTGTAGCACCTAATATGGAACCCAACATCGTGTAATTATAGCATGGGTTATTTTTCCCTATATGCATCACCTTGCACTTATCCACATTAAATTTCATCTGCCATTTGGATGCCCAATTTTCCAGTCTCACAAGGTCTTCCTGCAATTTATCACAATCTGCTTGTGATTTAACTACTCTGAACAATTTTGTGTCATCTGCAAATTTGATTATCTCACTCGTTGTATTTCTTTCCAGATCATTTATAAATATATTGAACAGTAAGGGTCCCAATACAGATCCCTGAGGCACTCCACTGTCCACTCCCTTCCACTGAGAAAATTGCCCATTTAATCCTACTCTCTGTTTCCTGTCTTTTAGCCAGTTTGCAATCCACGAAAGGACATCGCCACCTATCCCATGACTTTTTACTTTTCCTAGAAGCCTCTCATGAGGAACTTTGTCAAATGCCTTCTGAAAATCCAAGTATACTATATCTACCGGTTCACCTTTATCCACATGTTTATTAACTCCTTCAAAAAAGTGAAGCAGATTTGTGAGGCAAGACTTGCCCTGGGTAAAGCCATGCTGACTTTGTTCCATTAAACCATGTCTTTCTATATGTTCTGTGATTTTGATGTTTAGAACACTTTCCACTATTTTTCCTGGCACTGAAGTCAGGCTAACCGGTCTGTAGTTTCCCGGATCGCCCCTGGAGCCCTTTTTAAATATTGGGGTTACATTTGCTATCCTCCAGTCTTCAGGTACAATGGATGATTTTAATGATAAGTTACAAATTTTTACTAATAGGTCTGAAATTTCATTTTTTAGTTCCTTCAGAACTCTGGGGTGTATACCATCCGGTCCAGGTGATTTACTACTCTTCAGTTTGTCAATCAGGCCTACCACATCTTCTAGGTTCACCGTGATTTGATTCAGTCCATCTGAATCATTACCCATGAAAACCTTCTCCATTATGGGTACCTCCCCAACATCCTCTTCAGTAAACACCGAAGCAAAGAAATCATTTAATCTTTCCGCGATGGCCTTATCTTCTCTAAGTGCCCCTTTAACCCCTCGATCATCTAACGGTCCAACTGACTCCCTCACAGGCTTTCTGCTTCGGATATATTTAAAAAAGTTTTTACTGTGAGTTTTTGCCTCTACAGCCAACTTCTTTTCCAATTCTCTCTTAGCCTGTCTTATCAATGTCTTACATTTAACTTGCCAATGTTTATGCTTTATCCTATTTTCTTCTGTTGGATCCTTCTTCCAATTTTTGAATGAAGATCTTTTGGCTAAAATAGCTTCTTTCACCTCCCCTTTTAACCATGCCGGTAATCGTTTTGCCTTCTTTCCACCTTTCTTAATGTGTGGAATACATCTGGACTGTGCTTCTAGAATAGTATTTTTTAACAATGACCACGCCTCTTGGACATTTTTTACTTTTGTAGCTGCTCCTTTCAGTTTTTTTCTAACAATTTTTCTCATTTTATCAAAGTTTCCCTTTTGAAAGTTTAGCACGAGAGCCTTGGATTTGCACACTGTTCCTTTTCCAGTCATTAAATCAAATTTGATCATATTATGATCACTATTGCCAAGCAGCCCCACCACCGTTACCTCTCTCACCAAGTCCTGTGCGCCACTGAGAATTAGATCTAAAATTGCTCCCTCTCTCGTTGGTTCCTGAACCAATTGCTCCATAAAGCTATCATTTATTCCATCCAGGAACGTTATCTCTCTAGCGTGACCCGATGATACATTTACCCAGTCTATATTGGGGTAATTGAAGTCTCCCATTATTACTGCACTACCAATTTGGTTAGCTTCCCTAATTTCTCTTAGCATTTCACTGTCCATTTCACCATCTTGACCAGGTGGACGGTAGTATACCCCTATCACTGTAGTCTTCCCTGATACACAAGGGATTTCTACCCATAAAGATTCAATTTTGTATTTAGTCTCATGCAGGATGTTTATCCTGTTGGACTCTATGCCATCCCGGACATAAAGCGCCACACCTCCTCCCGACTGCTCCTCTCTGTCATTGCGATATAATTTGTACCCCGGTATAGCACTGTCCCATTGGTTATCCTCTTTCCACTATTGACAAACCAAAACCCTACAAATGAGTTTTTATTGAAATTGTATAATACTAACAGTAAAGAAACCACTGTTGGACTGTATATCAAAACTTAGAAATAATTTGACAAAATGGTTAACTTTTATATGTACTTATTACAGAGCATCAATTTTATGTTCTTCTTTCAATTATATAGCTCCTAAAATATAGGTGCACAAGAGTGGTTGTAGGGTATTGCCAGCCCAATTTTAGATTTTACTGTACATGTAGTAAATATTTTGAGTTCTGTTTAAGGATTTTGATGGTTTTTGCATCTAGTTTTATGCTTTATGTTCAATTTATGTTTATATTTATTAACAAGTTGAAATACTAAAATGTTTTATTATTGAATATCATATGATACTAACAGTAAAGAAACCACTATTGTCACAGACTATCATCATTTGCCAGGTTCTTATGACCTGGATTGGCCACTGTTGGAGACAGGATGCTGGGCTTGATAGACCCTTGGTCTGATCCAGTATGGCATGTTCTTATGTTCTTAAAACTTAGAAATAATTTGACATGGTTAATTTTTGCCTGTACTTATTACAGAGCAACAATATTACAGAGCATCAATATTTATACAAAAACAAGCAGGCTGGTTATTCTAGGGTACAGCCAATTTTGGTGGGTCTAATATTAAGCTCTCAGGCTTCTGCACTTGCTAGCAGTTTCACTTTCACTCTGGGCCACGACCTGCTCCAGTCACAGTGCACAACTGCTTTTCTTTTTTTTTTTCCTTTAAAAGGAAAAAAACGTAAAATAATAAAAACCAAAAAATCCCATCTCCCTTTAGTCTGCAAAGAAAACCCTATGCTGCCTCCAGACCCCACAGACCACTACTAGTTTAAAGGCAGTTTTAATTTTTTTTCTGTGCTCCTCTATGAGCCCACAAGCCTTTATCTCCCAGTGCTTTTGTATACAGTTTAAAAGAGCACTGCTTTTCTTCCGTCCTAGCTCCTTTCCTTAGGCAAGGCTAAACAAATGTTATTCTTGCAGCTTGCCTTACTTACAAAATGATAAAGGGGATGGAACAATTCCCTTTGAAGAGAGGCTAAAGAGTTTAGGACTCTTTAGCTTGGAGAAGAGACGGCTGAAGGGAGATATGAGAGAGGTCTATAAAATAATGAGTGAAACAACATCATAAGAACATGCCATACTGGGTCAGACCAAGGGTCCATCAAGCCCAGCATCTTGTTTCCAACAGTGGCCAATCCAAGCTACAAGTACCTGGCAAGTACCCAAAAACTAAGTATATCCCATGCTACTGATGCTAGTAATAGCAGTGGCTATTTTCTAAGTCAACTTGATTAATATCAGGTAATGGACTTCTCCAAGAACTTATCCAAACCTTTTTTAAACCCAGCTACACTAACTGCACTAACCACATCCCCTGGCAACAAATTCCAGAGTTTAATTGTGTGTTGAGTGAAAAAGAATTTTCTCCAATTAGTTTTAAATGTGCTACATGCTAACTTCATGGAGTGATCCCCAGTCCTATTATCCGAAAGAGTAAATAATCATAGAAACAGAAATGACGGCAGAAGAAGACCAAACGGCCCATCCAGTCTGCCCAGCAAGTTTCGCACTTTTTTTTTTTTTCTCATACTTATCTGTTACTCTTGGCTCTTAGTAACCTTTTGGTTCTATTTCCCTTCCACCCCCACCATTAATGTAGAGAGCAGTGTTGGAACTGCATCTAAGTGAAATATCTAGCTTAATTAGTTAGGGGTAGTAACCACCACAATAAGCAAGCTACACCCATGCTTGTTTACCCAGACTATGTAATTCAGTCCTTGTTGGTTGTCTGTATATAGATCCACTTTTCTTCATTCCCCTGCCGTTGAAGCAGAGAGTTATGCTGGATATGCATTGAAAGTGAAGTATCAGACTTATTTGGTTTGGGGTAGTAACTGCCGTAACAAGCAAGCTACTCCCCGCTTTTTTGTGAATGCAAATCCTTTTTTCCACATTTCCTCTTGCTGTTGAAGCTTAGAGCAATGTTGGAGTCGCATTAACTGTGTGTATGTTTATTGAATAAGGGTATTATCTCCAGGTAGTAGCAGTCATTCCCGCGAGCCACCCACTCTTCATTCACGTCCTCTAGACTTTATGGATCCACAGTTTTTATCCCACGCCCCTTTGAAGTCCTTCACAGTTCTGGTCTTCACCACTTCCTCCAGAAGGGCATTCCAGGCATCCACCACCCTCTCCGTGAAGAAATACTTCCTGACATTGGTTCTGAGTCTTCCTCCCTGGAACTTCAAATCGTAACCCCTGATTCTGCTGATTTTTTTTTTGACTGAAAAGGTTTGTCGTTGTCTTTGGATCATTAAAACCTTTCAAGTATCTGAAAGTCTGTATCGTATCACCTCTGCTCCTCCTTTCCTCCAGAGTGTACATATTTAGATTCTTCAATCTCTCATAAGTCATTCGATGAAGACCATCCACCTTTCTTGTCGCCCTTCTCTGGACTGCCTCCATCTTGTCTGTCTCTTTGGCGATACGGTCTCCAGAACTGAACACAGTACTCCAGGTGAGGCCTCACCAAGGACCTGTACAAGGGTAGACTCACATTTACCTGTTCTAGACCTCTCATGATTTTAAACACCTCTATCACATCCCGCCCCCTCAGCCGTCTCTCCTCCAAGCTGAACAGGCCTAACTTCTTTAGTCTTTCCTCATAGGGGAGCTGTTCAATCCCCTTTATCGTTTTGGTTGCCTTTCTCTGTACCTTCTCCATGTCAGCAACCAGAATTGTACATGGTATTCAAGGTGCAGTCTCATCATAGAGCAATACAGAGGGCATTATGACATTTTCCGTTTTATTCACCATTCCCTTCCTAATAATTCCTAACATTCTGTTGCTTTTTTGACTGCCGCAGCACACTGAGCTGACGGATTTCAATGTATTATCCACTATGATGCCTAGATCTCTTTCCTGGGTGGTAGCTCCTAATATGAAAGCTAACATCGTGTAACTATAGCATGGGTTATTTTTCCTTATATGCATCACCTTGCACATCCACATTAAATTTCATCTGCCATTGTGATGCCCAATTTTCAAGCCTCACAAGGTCCTCCTGCAATTTATCACAATTTGCTTGTGATTTAACTACTTTGAATAATTTTGTATCATCTGCAAATCTGATTACCTCACTCGTCGTATTCCTTTCCAGATCATTTATAAATATATTGAAAAGCACGGGTCACAGTTCAGATCCCTGAGGCACTCAACTGCCCACCCCCTCCACTGTCCATTTAATCCTACTCTTTTTTCTGTCTTTTAACCAATTTGTAATCCATGAAAGGACATCACCATCTATCCCATGAATGGAATGAGTAAACTGTTTTAAAAAGTACAAAGACCAGGGGACACACACTGAAGTTAATAAGTTGTATATTTTAAAACTAATAAGAGAAAATATGTTTTTACTTAATGCATTATTAAGCTCTGGAATTCATTGCCAGAGGAAGTGGTGAAAGCGATTAGTGTAGCTGCGTTTAAAAAAAGGTTTGGATAAGTTCCTGGAAGAAAAGTCCATTAACCATTAATAAGGTAGAGTTGCAGAAATCCACTGCTTATTCTTGGGATAAGCAGCTTGGAATATAACTATCCCTTGGGATCCTGCCAGGTACTTGTGACTTGGATTGGCCACCTTTGGAAGATGGACCTTTGGTCTGATCCAGTATGGCAAGTCTTGTGTTCTTATGTACTTCAGTGTATTCCCTGAGCCACACCCTTTTCTCTGCAGCGCTGCTTTGCCTCCAACTTCTTTGGCAAGCCACACAACAAACTTCACAGTCCTCCTTGGAGACTTGGTGGTTTTCTCTGTGCCCAGTGTAGAGAAAAAAAAATCACAGACCTGACACCATACATTGGAAACTAAGCAGTGTTTCATAGGCTGGAGACACAAAGCCACACAGACTCTAACCTTTTCTAATGCAGATAAACCTTTACTGAAGTTACAGCACTTCAGCACAATAGAATGACTCCTACCCTTTGAAATACACTTCCCATTCCCTGGGCTTTGGGTCAGCATAAGTTTACAGGAGCTGCCTCTCCTGGAGTAGTAGGGGTCTCCTGAACCCAGCTTGGCTTACACTCTTATGTTCCCCAGCTGGTCCCGCCCTCAGGGCTCTCCCTGCCCCAGAAGGGTCCCATCCACAGAGCTCTCTCACTCTCAGGTCGATACAGTAAAATCGGCGGGAGAGCTGGCGCTCCGAGGCGCACGCCCGCTCTCCCAATGCGCGCCCAGGCCACTCTCCTGGGCGCGCGATCCAGTATTTAAATGAGGGACCACGGTAAAAGGAGCGGTGGCTGTCAGCGGGTTTGACAGCCAATGCTCAATTTTGCCGGAGTCAGTTCTCAAACCCGCTGACAGCCACAGGTTTGGAAAACAGATGCCAGCTAAATTGAGTGTCCGTCTTCCGACCCACGGTCTGATTTTTAAATTTTTTTTTTAATTTTGGGGCCTCCGACAATATCACTATGATATTGAGTCGGAGGATGTACAGAAAAGTAGTTTTTTCTGCTTTTCCGTACTGTATCGGCCTGTCAGATTTAAGGCGGACCAGGCCTCTAGCCTAGTCCTCCACATAAAGGGGGAAATGGGGTCACTCCATTACAGCCTTGGTTAAACTTGCTGAAAAGAACTATGAATGTATACTGTGCTTAAATTATACCTTGAAAGAATGTGATTGCAGTGCACCTTTACATCTAGCACTGTTAAGATTTCTAGTCTGTCTTACAATGACATAGGAGCGCTTTATTCTCACCACCTTAAAAAAAAAAGTCAGCTAGGCTGAAACGCTATGGATAAAGACAACACACCATTATAGGGAGAAAAAACATTTTAAATTGAAAAGTTACTTCTCCAAACTCCGCAGCTTGGTGCAGCAAACCCCTTCCCCACCCCCTCTCTCTCATTTGTTCTCATCCTAGGGAGCTGCGCACTTCCACAGCAAATTTAGTAACCAGCAGGAGAATCCAAAATTCCAACCTGTTCCCCTCCCCCTTTGAGGTGTAGAGTTTTGCACTTTAACGTATCGACCTTACCAACATTTTGAGTCAATCAGGATGAAGGACGCTTATGAGAAACACAAGCCACGCTCACAGAACCACTGCTCATTGATTTGAATGTTTATTCAGTACCTTGATTTAAAGCGATAAGAGATCGCCACTGGGAAAGCCATAATCTCAAATACAAAAACAGCATGTAGCCTTCCATTCACGTACCCGTTCAAGCTCGTCAATCTTCTTCTCCAAACCACTGCTCTGCTGCACAGAGTTCGCTGACGAATTTGTATCCCTGTTGTAGCGATTATATCCTGCCCTTTCCGTTCGGGAATACCGATTTGAAATTTCATCTTCAGGTGCGTTACCTGTGCTGTGGAAAGATGGATAAATGCATACATTGTGAAATTAAAAAAAAATCTGTTATCAAGGCTAAAGTGTGTCTGGTTTTTGAACATTTGATTTTTTTTTTTGTTTTTTGCCAAAATGTCTCCACCATGCTTCGACGTAAGCAAAGGGTAATGACAAAATTATCGAATGACTTGCATGGTTTGAGAATAACGTGTGCAATAGGGTTAGAAGCTGGCTGGACACAATTAACAGTACAGGAGTCTTGTGTCAGGACCACTGTTAATTAATGTTTTTAATTAATGATCTAGAAGAAAGAACAGCAACAACACTGCAATTCTGCAGATCGCACAAAACTGTCATGCTGTAAATACATAGCAGGACAAGCTGATTTTCCTTATGCTTTAAACAAATTGTCAACCAAACGTTAGATGGGATTTAATGTAGGGTAATGCATTTGAAGTACAAGAAAAGGCAGGTGGCATGGACTTTGAAGGGTGACACTTAATCAGGTGCACCTAAACAGGAAAAGGATCCAAGAGTATTAATTAACAAACAAAAAATGAGTATGTAAAATCAAGCATAGGCAGCCAAAGCTGGGTGTATGCATTAAACAGGGAGGGCACAAAAGCAAGGGATGAGGATATCCTTCCACGGTATAATGCATTTATCAGACCACATTTGGAGAATGGGGTTCAATTTTGGGCACGAAGATTTATGTATGCTGAATGATTATCCCAGTGGTTTATCTATACTAGAAAATAAAAGATGCTTTAAAGGAAATCTAATTATAATACACAAACATATTATAAAGGACCCTAAAGGGATTTTGTAGGCAATTTCTTTTTACCAAAGCAGGTACAAATAAAACATTGGGGTATTCTCCAAGATTAGGGGGTACTAGATTTTCATAGTGTTTAAAGGAGGAGAATTTTTATTTTAACTCAAAGAATGGTTAATTTATGGAAAATATTGCCAGAAGTAGCAGTTATGACTACAACATTAAATCAATTGAAAAGTAAACTGGACAAGATTTCTAGATAAAATATTAATGGGAATGAAGTTTTAGCTAAACACTAGGGAAAATGTGTTACTCTAGCAATTCTGCTATTTGGAGTCAGGGAAATGTTTTTCGTTGTTTCAGAATTGGTTACAGATGTAGTGGGGTTTTGTTTTTTTTTGCCTTCTCTTGGTGTACGATGATGAGAGCTGCTAGACAGTCAGAAGTTTGGACTGGATGGATTTCTAGTATTCTTTCAGCCAAACTGCATAATTATGCATGTATGTACGTACGAACGAACGTACGTACGTACAAGTGAAATAAAAACCGCACAGGAACAACAGTGCCTGAACTATTTTTAAAACTAAGCATAAATGTAAAATATTATATACACCATGCAGAATTTTTCATATATATATTTGTATCCCTGCTTCTCCTACATGAAAGCGTCCACCATTTTTAAATCCAAAGAGCAACGGTATTATCAAATGGGAGCTAAGCAAGCTGAAAGAATAAACACAAGATGGGGAAGTTGCTTCGGATAAGCAGGTCAAAGGAGAAGACTGTCTTAATATCAACTGCCCAAAAGCAGCATAAAATGTTCTTATCAAAGTGGCGGGAGTAGCATTGCTAAGTATTTTAGCAAAGGAAGAGTCAAGGATATGTTGGATATGGTCAATGCAAAAGAAAATTGTTATGAATAAAACATTTGCATCTGAAAAACACGAATGACAGAGGACTATACGGGTCCAGAGGGGCAACAGATATGAAATCCTATGTACAGAGGCTTATTAAACTGTAGCTGGTGATATTTTCCTGACTTGCATTAGGCCAGTGAGGAGCTTCCATCCGTGGAGTGCAGAAAATCATTGACCATAAAGATGACAGCAGTTTCAGTGCTGTGACCAGAATAAAAGCCAAACTGGAAGTCATCCAGGAGATTATTAGGAAGGTCAAAAAAAAGATCATTTTCTCAAGGATTTTCTCAAGAAGATGTCGTCTGGAAATGTTCTAATGTTTACAGAATGAAAAAACAAGTTATATGCTTCCTGACCACGAATATTAACCCTATTTATTCACATGGAATGGCATTTAAAAAAAAACAAAAAAAAAAAACTTAACAGGAATGTATTTTAAAAGAACTGTTTGCAATTATGTATGGAAAGGAAGATTACAGGTTGTTCATCAAATCAGCAAGGAGCAGAACCGGAGAACATGGAAATATAACTATATTTTAAAATGTGTTCAATGCTTAAAACATGCATATCAAAAAGTAGTAACCTAATCATGTGATTTATGAGACAGGATAAGTTACCTGTTTAGGACAAAGGTCTCATTTTAACATAACTATTTAATTAGGGCTCTTGATTTTTAAAAAAAATATGCACTGAGATTTCATTGTTTCTTGTGTTTATTATTTTTTTAATTTAGGTATAAAAATAAACTACACTGATGAGAGTAACTGAAGTGAGTGCTCTTCAGGGAGAATATTCCTGCCCAGGCAAGTCTCATATACAATGCTAGCTGCTGCATCCTTCAGGGAATCCACAACACCACATGGATTTTTGGAGGGGGTGGGGAGAGCAAGCTTGGAAGTGGAAGCTGACTCCATGGAAGACCATGGAGCTTTTAAGCTGACTCGTATCACCACAGCATCCAGCCATGCACAGTACATGGGCTTTTGAAGGGACTAGATGACAAAGCATGGCATGCTCCATGTTCCCATAGGTGCCAACAAAAGTAATGGGGAGAGAGGGCGAGTGGATGACAGGCTTTGAAAAAAATTATTTAACCTGGATAAAGAAAAATATTAAAAGAAAAAAAAAGTCCTTTACAATAAGAATTTGTTAAATGCACAAGGAAAAAATTATTATTAATACTGAAACCATATACAGAATGCAAATATGAATTCTACTACATTATTTCCTATTCTGAGTTATTTTAAGTAATCCCCCTCAAAGGAATTTAAAATATTTGTTGAATAAGTAAACAAAATAGACAGCAGCGTTCCCAGTGGTATATTTTTCTACAGCTCTCTGATTAAGCATGTAAGGTTTTAGTGACATTAATGATATTAAAAGAATAATTTAAAGTGAGTTATGTTAAAAATGTTCCCCATGGGTACAGTCCTAAAATGCAGTGAAGGGGACACTTTTTAAATAAACTTGCAACATATTAGGGCAGTTTCCTCTCCCTTATCTGCCAGACCTATCATGGGAGCCCCACACAACATCTGGAACTCTCTGCATTTTACCCTCAAGCAAGTTTATGAGCTGGCTAGGGTGAAATATTTAAGACATGGAGAAATTACTACTTACCTGATAATTTCCTTTCCTCTAATGAGGGCAGGCCAATCCTCACAGTGGGTTATGCACTTCTGCCAGCATATGGAGACGGAGTAAGGAGCTTGCAACACGGATATATAATCCTACCCTGACATCAGCCTGCCAGTATCCTCTGGAAAAGCCAAAAACTCAAATATGATTAACAATCAACCACTCATGCTTCCAACCAATAGAGAAAGCAAATGTTGCTTACCTGTAACAGGTGTTCTCACAGGACAGCAGGATGTTAGTCCTCACATATGGGTGACATCACAGGATGGAGCCCAATCACGGAACACTTTTGTCAAAGTTTCCAGAACTTTGACTGGCCCCTACTGGGCATACATAGCATGGCACTAACCCTGCAGCCAGCAGGGGTCCCCCTTCAGTCTTATTTGAAAGCTACAGGCAGTGCCGAAAAATAAAATAAGAAACGTAACGAACCCAATACCACGGGGCGGCGGGTGGGTTTCGTGAGGACTGACATCCTGCTGTCCTGTGAGAACACCTGTTACAGGTAAGCAACATTTGCTTTCTCACAGGACAAGCAGGATGGTAGTCCTCACATATGGGTGGGTACCGAGCTGAGGATGTCCGAGAGTGCACCAAATGTACCCAGGTGTGCAAGGCACTAGGACTGGGATAAAATTTGGCCAAGGGCATCCTGAACCCTAACGGGCAGGTGGAAGGGTGTTGGTACGTCACGTTGTAAATAGGTTACGAAGGACAGACTGGCCAAAGATGGAATCCTGTCTTCCGGCTTTGTCCAAGCAATAGTGGGCTGCAAAGGTGTGGAGAGAACTCCAGGTGGCAGCCCTAAAAATGTCAGGAAGCAGCACCGATCGTAGGTGTGCTACTGAAGTCGCCATGGGCCTCACAGAGTGCGCTTTAACACGGTCTTGAAATGGAATGCCCGCTTGCTGATAAAAAAAAAAAAAGGATATGCAGTCCGCCACCCAGGAGGAGAGAGTCTGCTTACCCACAGGCTTCCCTAACTTGTTAGGGTGGAAAGAGACAAACAATTGAGTGCTTTCCCTGTGGGCAGCTGTACAGTCTAGGTAGAATGCTAGAGTCCGTTTACAGTCAAGTGTATGCAGAGCCTGCTCTCATGGATTGGAATGGGGCCTGGGAAAGAAGAGATAGGTAGTATAATGGATTAATGTGAAACTCCGATACTACCTTAGGCAAGAAATTAGGGTGAGTGCGGAGTACCGCCCGGTCCTGCAGAAGTTTAGTGTAAGGTGGATAGGTAATCAGGGCCTGTAATTCACTAATTCTGCAAGCTGAAGTGATTGCCAGAAGGAAAATCACTTTCCATGTGAGATGGCGAAGATCACAGGAGTGAAGAGGCTCGAATGGTGGTTTCATGAGCCGATACAAAACCAGGTTGAGGTCCCAAGAAGGGGCCAGAGGATGCAGTGGAGGCTTGAGGTGAAGCAAGCCCTTCAGAAAATGTGTTACAAGGGGCTGTACTGAAATAGGAATGTCCCCAGTACCTTTATGGAAGGCGGCTACTGCACTGACATGCATTCTGATGAAGGAAGTTTTTAGACCTGACTCTGATAAGTGCCAGAGATAGTCCAAAAACTTCGTGATAGGACAGGTAAGGGGGTCAAGGGACTGAGAAAAGCACCATGACGTGAACCTGTTCCATTTGTAAGAGTAAGATTTTCTCATGGAAGGCTTCTGTGAAGCAATCAAGACACGGGAAACTGGTTCAGAAAGGTTAAGTGGCTGAAGGATTAACCTTTCAACATCCATGCCGTCAGGGACGAGGTGTGACGGTTGGGGTGGCGTAGGCACCCGTCATTTTGAGTGATCAGAAGAGGGTCCTTTCCCAAGGGAATGTGCCTGCGAATGGAGAGATCCTGCAGGATTGGAAACCACACTTGGCATGACCAGTGAGGTGCTATCAGGATCATAGCTCCCTTGTCCTGACGTAACTTCATGAGAGTCTTAGAGAAGAGGAAGTGGAGGGAATGCATAGAGTAGACCGGTTGCCCACAAGAGGGAGAATGTGTCTCTGGGCTGAGAGTGTTTGCTGCGAATGAGAGAGCAGAAGTTCTCTACTTTGCAGTTTTGAGGAGACGCAAAGAGGTCTATTTGAGGATATCCCCATTGTTGGAGGATGGAGTTCGCTACTAAGGGGTTGAGAGACCAATCGTGCAGTTGAAGGATGCAACTCAGCTTGTCTGCCAACATATTGTCCACTCCCAGCAAGTAGGTGGCCCTGAGGTTCATTGAATGGGAGAGAGCTTCCGCCCATATCTGTGCAGCTTCCTGACAGAAGGAAGGAGCCCGTGCCTCCCTGTTTGTTGATGTACCACATGGCCACCTGGCTGTCAGTCTGGATCAGGATAACTTGATTTGAGAGGCAATCCTGAAATGCCCTGAGAGCATATCTAATTGCTTGAAGCTCCAGGAAATTTATTTGGTGTTCGGCTTCTTCAGGAGACCAAGATCCTTGTGTCTGCAGATTGGCCATGTGGGCTCCCCAGCCGAGGTTGGAAGCATCGGTGGTGAGAGCTATTTGAGGATCTGGAGCCTGGAAGGGCAAGCCTTGGAGGAGATTGACCTTATTTCTCCACCAGGCGAGAAACTGATGGAGTGAGTCGGTTAGACAATGGTCGACAGGGGCTGAATGGATTGAGTCCATTGTGACCTTAGAGTCCACTGCATGACTCATGGCCCAGCGAGCCATTGGGGTGACCTGAACTGAGGACACCATGTGTCCCAGGAGGATGAGAAAGTGGTGTGCAGTTGTGGAGTGCTGAGACTGCAGCTGGTGTGCAAGAGACACGAGAGTGAGAGCTCACTGTCGAGGCAGAAAAGCCTTTGCCTGAAAGGTTTCCAAGTCTGCCCCAATGAACGACAAGGAAATAGAAATTACTACTTATCTGATAATTTCCTATTTCCTCTGCATTCAGGCAGGCCAATCCCCACCAGTAGGATGTACCAAAGTACTCCTGAACAGGGTGGGAGGCTGCCCGCAGTCCAGTCAACACCACCTGCACAAACGCGTCACCCTCCCAAGCCTGAACAGCCAAACTGTAATGCTTGGAAAAGGTGTGCAGTGATGACAACATCACCATTCTGCAAATCTTGACAGGCAACAATAATCGAAGTTCCACCCACGATACCACCTGAGCCCTTGTGGAAGTTGGTCTAATTTGCTTTGGCAATGGAATCTCTGCAGCCACAGAGGTGGCCAAAATGATCTCCTTAACCCAATGGGCTATAGTCACCCGCGTTGCAGGAGCACCCTCTGTTTGCTGCCACCATGGAGCACAAATAGGCAATCAGACTTCTGGACAGATTTAGTAACCTCCAAGTTCTGCAGCAAATGTTGCTGGACTTCCAAAGTAGGCAAAACATGATACTCACTTTCATCTCTGTCCCTGTCAAAGGCAGGCAGGGAAATGGATTGATTCAAATGAAACTCAGAAACCAATTTTGGCAAAAAAAAAAAAAAGAGGGCACAGTCTGAAGCTGTACCCCTCCCAGAAAGGGAGGGGTACACGGCAAGAAAGGGCCTGCATTTTGGAAACCAGACATCTAGAACAGATTGCCACCAGAAAAACTTTCTTCAAGATAAGTAGCCACAAGAAAAGACAATGCAGCAGTTGAAAGATCAGACCTGCCAAGAATTCCAGAACTAGATTAAGGTCCCACAGAGGCCCTGGAAGTCACAATAGAAGACGAAAATGTTTAACTCCCTTCAAGAACCAGGACACATTGGGACAGGAAGACAAAGACACACCATGGACTCACCCTCTAACACAAGTGAGGGCTGCCACTTGAATTTAAGGTGTAAAGGACCAGAACTTTATGTAATACATCCTGTAAGAATTCCAAAATTAAGGGAACCACCTTAAGAGGCTGAGAAACTTGCTCAGTACACCAGGCTTCGAAAACTCTCCAAACTCTAACATAAGCCAGAGATGCAGAAAATTTCCTGGCCCACAGCAAAGTGGAAATCACAGCAGGTGAATAACGTTTTAACAACCTAGCCTTCTCAATGGACAAAAACAAAATCGACCGGAATTGCCATGTTGAATGGGACCCTGCCGCAAGAGATGCTTCCGAAGCGATAGCCTGAGGGGACTTCCCACCAGCAGTCTCTGCAGATTGGCATCTGAGGCCATGGTATACCGATCTGGAGCACCAAAAGGACGGTATCAGCTTGACTTGCAATCTTCCAAATGATCCTGCCCATCAGAGGCCACCCATGATACCACCTGTTGCCCTTCAGCAACACCAGAATAAGAGCATCAGTGCGCAGTGCTTTTGGGTCCCATCTATGACAGAAAAAACATTGAAAGTTCACATTGTCTGAGGTCGCCAGCAAGTCTAGGTATGGGCGGCACCAGCGCTTCACAATCAGCTGAAAGGTTTCGTCCGCTAGCTTCCACTCTCCTGAGTCCTCCTGCTGAGAAAGTCGGCTCTGACATTATCCTTTCTGGCAATATGAGAGGCAGATATGCTAGTCGATGTTGCTCTGTCCATACCATAAGCTTATCTATCTCTTCCAATACCTGTAGACTCTTGGTTCCACCCTGATTGATGTAGGGCACAGTTGTCACATTGGCTGACATTATCTGGACCGCCTGAGCCCTAGGCACTCAGTGAACTGCAAGCACACTAGACAAACCACCCAATCTTCAAATAGGTTGATGCTCCTCTGCCATTCCTAGACATTCCAGCGACCTTGCATCAACTCCTGAAAGTGAGTCCCACAACCCAGGAGGCTCGCATCTATTGTGAGCACTAACCAATCTGGTATCACCAAAGAAAATCCCTTCTTGAGATGATCCGCCTGCAACCACCACTGCAACTGGGTGCTCACCTCCAATGGCAGAAGTCTCATCGTGTAAGCTTGCAACTGCAGGTTCCAGCAGGAAAGCAACTCATGTTGAGGTTGCATATGAGCTCTTACCCAGGGAACTAATTCCTATAAGGCCTCCATCAAACCTAGGATCTATCAGTAAGACCACGCTGTCGGGTAGGCAGCACTTATCAGGGTGCGAACTTGAGCAATCAACTTTTGAATTAGACTCCCCAGCAGAAATACTCTGCCCTGCTTCATATTGACGTGAATGCCGAGATACTCCAGTGTCTGAGACGGCTATAAGTTACTCTTGGCTAGGGTCACCACATAGCCTAGTTCATGTAGTAAGGAGACTACCTTGCAAGAAGCCTGGACACTTCCATGCTCTTGGCACAAATCAACCAGTTGTCCAGATTTGTGCACCAGAAAGTCATCCTTGCACGAGAACGGAGAAGGCCCTGGGTGCAGTGGCCAGACCAAAAGGCAAGGTCTGAAACTGGTAATGGCAACCCAGAGCGGCAAACCATTGATGTTCCCAACAAATGAGAATATGCAGATATACCTCCATCACATCTGGAGAAATGATGTATTCTCTGGATTGTACTGCCATTATGATGGAGCGTACAGTTTCCATTCAGAAATGAACAACCCGCAAATGAAGACAGACTCACTTAAGATCCAGGATAGAAAGGACCCCTCTTTTCTTGGGTACGACAAAATAGATGGAATAGGGGCCCATATTTTGCTGAGATTCGAGAACAGGAATCAAAGCCTTCAGGGCTAACAGTCTTCTCAATACAGCATCCACTGCTACCCTCTTCTGAGGGGAGCTGTATAGAGATATCACAAAGGCATCTGGAGGAATGCAAAGAAATTCTAGAGCATACCCAAGAAGAATCACTTCGAGGACCCATTGATCTGGATCTACCTGTGCGAAATAGGTGCCTACCTATCTCCTGCACCAATAGGTGAGCCTGCAAATCTTCATTGAACAGAGGCTCCACTCCCAGAGCTCACATCTTTCTGAGGCTTTTGACCTACTGAAGGGACGAGATCTCCAAGAAGCAGCTCCCCTAATAAGTACAAAATTGTCTATAGTCACAAGAGTGGCCACTTACCTGAAAGGGCCAAGAAGCTGACTTCTTATCCTTTGGCAAACGAGGGATCTGGGCTTCCCCTTATCTATTTGCCATCTTTTCCAACTCACTGCCAAACAAAAGGAAACCCATCAAAGGCAGCTTGATAAGATTGGACTTAGTCACAGTGTCAGCTGATCAATTACGCAGCCACAGCTGCTGTCTAGTCGCTACTATGGAAGCAACTCCTCTAGAGGCTGTGCGAACTAGGTCACATCCCGCATCAGCCAAGAAGGAGCCCCCAGTTCTATCATCAAAAGGGCACCACCAGAGTTTTGTGAAAGACACAAGGTAGCTCGAGCCACCAAGACACAACAAGAAGCAATCTGCAAATTCATTGCCACGGCCTCAAAGGCTTGCTTAAGGATCGCCTCAATCCTTCTATCCTGAGCATCCTTTAAAGCTTAGTAACCGAACACACTAACGCATCAACGTTTGGGAAATGGAACTGCTCTCTACCTGTTGATCCAAGGGGTATAAACCCACCGTGGCACCCCCCCCCCCCTTTAAAGGTCGCCTCTGGTGGACTCCATTCAAAGTCAATCAACTCAAATAGCATCCAGGAGGGGAAAGAAAACATGAAGCCTTGCATAGAGTGACCAATATGGGGTTCTCCTCCTGTACATTCGAAGAGTCACTCCTAACCACTCCAAGGGTTCTCAGAGTCTGATAGATCAGACCTAGCAATTCATCTCTATAAAAGAAACTGAGAAGAGCTCTATGCGGCTCTAAATCAGAGGGAACCTCCCCTTTCTCAAGGGAGGAGCCAACCAAATTATCAGTGACTTCTTGATCCACATCAGCTTGAACACTCTAAGGATATGTGGCACCACAGTGTTTGCCCATGGTGGCAGTCGCAGGGGAACTTTGAGAACGTGATCTTGATTTAGACAGTATTGTTGACTTAGGACGCCACTGTAGAAAGTCTGAATCTCAGGAAGAATTCCACCCAGGAAAAAGGAAGATGGCTCCATACCAGGCTTCATAGTCCTGAATCTGACATCCTGAGGGTAAGTCTCTCCTGAAGATGAGTCAGCCAGTGGATCAACAGAGGGGCTGGACCATCATTGGCAAAATCAGAAGGCGGCAAATCTCGAGAACCCAGGCAGCGCTGACACAGGCTTGTAGAAGGCTCCAGATGTATTGCCCTAATATGGCATGCAGCACAATAGCTAAGTGCTTTGACTTCTCTGGCGCTGGCACCATGGTTAGTGTGCACGCTCAATACTCATACAGCAGCAGGTTTGCGCTTACCTACGTCCACAGTTATGCACTTAGCAAAACACACAAAACGTGCTGAAATATGCTAACAGATACACGCGCGTAAAACACGCTTAGTGATGCACTTAACTACGTGCACAATATATGCGCAAAACACGTGCACAACAGGGGATATGGATTTAGGGGCACATGAAGATTCACAGGCAATCGCCATCACACACAAAAACGCGCAAAGGAACCTCCGCGACCTGGGAAAGAAGCCTGAGAGTCGTGCCTAGCCAAAAAAGGCTGCTCAACTCGCCATGCCTGAGCTGCCACCATACTCACAAAACTCTCCAGTGATATGAGCAGGAGAAGCTGAAACCTGAGAAGGAGGACCTGCTAGGAAGTAGCCTCACTAACTCCACTCTTTTTTTTTTTAAATGAAAACGTTTACCTGAGTTCACCGAGGGAGGGACCCAACAGTATCACCTCAGGAGGCAAGTGGTGCTAGATAAATCAGTCCATCTTCAGTTTTCTTTTATTTCTCATTTATTTATTTTTTCTGGCAATCCCCAGTGGGGAAATGCATGTCTACCATCTGCTGGAGATGGAGAATATTGGCAGGTTGTCAGAGTGGTACTATACATCCATATTGTTAGCTTCTTACTCCGTCTCCATCTGCTGGCAGAGGTGTGTAAACCAACAGGTGGGGACTGGCCTGCCTGAATGCAGAGGAAATAGTTTTGATAGTGGAAGAAAAAAAAAAAAAAGTCATGTTAAAACAAACTTAATCAATGAAAAAAAATGTAAATGCTCTCAAATCCAGTTTACAGAGGTTGATAAATCCCTAAATAACTATTAAGAGGAAAAATAATTTTAAAAGATACAATATTGAATTAACAGTGTTCCCATGAGTTACCAGGAAAAACTGATTCTAAGAAGAGTATCTTTTTACAGACTTGTGCTAACACTTCTTTTTTGGGTAAAGTCAAGACTAATGTAAGTATAAACTTCCAAGGGCAAAGATTTATAAATAGCATAAAAAGGTTTATTCTGTTTAGCACATGGACCCTTGCTAAGCCTTTGGTATTTAGCCAACTCTTTGCAATGCAAACATTTCTCCAGCATTTCCTCCGATTAGGCCCCAGCTGGGACACTGTCCAAAAATGCAGCCGCCAGTGCCAATTTCCAGTATCTGGAACAGTATGGGTACTAAGAGAGACACATTTGCTTCAACATGCTCTTACATTTGTATTAACCACTATTAGTAGTATAAATGAGTTGGCACAGGATTTTCCGGTTACCAAAAATGTATATATATAGATTTTTTTTTTTTTTTTAATATTTTTATATATCAAACAAGCTTTTTTTTTTAACCAGAAGAGCATTTCACATGACATGTAAGCCAGTAAAAACATCGTAAAAAAAACCCAGAGGCAAAGCACTTGGGCATTGGGATACACTAATGAAGAGAGATTTTTGGACTCAGTTTTGGGTGAGCTTGATATCTATATCCATGGACTATCTGCAGTATGTAATGTGTTTTATTTGTAAAATCTACTAAAATTTCTAAAAGGAATTTCTTACGCTAAGCTGCTCTCGTACATTGTGATTATGTTTGGTTTTTTTTGAGTGGAAGGTTGTTTGGGGAAAAAACCTGGTTTACAGAGTAGTTGGTAGGAAGAATATTTTGCAAAATCAAATTTATAGCATTTACTGGTATATTACAGCTCAAAGCATGAGCAGAGGTGCACTGGCCTCATTTTACAAATGTATGTAAAAAGAACAGAATATTTCATAGACTAGAAAACAGTAGAGGTGGAATTAAACAGTTAAATGTGTTGTCTATTTAGCTGGCAAGACTGCTTTTGCCACTATGATGACAGATTTATATTCTGATAAAATATCCAATCATAGTTAATGCTCAAGTATAATAGAATATTGTTTCTAAAAAAAAAACAAACCTCAATGTAAAATTTGTTCCATCTGCTTATTATAAGACGCCCATGGCCAAACAAGGGTTCAAGTTAGCTGCTGAAAAATGCTTGAAGGTGAGTAAATGACCATCATACTAGGTATCACTAGTATAGCAAATGTAGCCTACCTGTAACAGGTGTTCTCACAGGACAGCAGGATGTTAGTCCTTACATAAGGGTGACATCACAGGATGGAGCCCAATCACGGAACACTTTTGTCAAAGTTTCCAGAACTTTGACTGGCCCCTACTGGGCATGCCCAGCATGGCACTAACCCTGCAGTCAGCAGGGGTCCCCATCCAGTCTTGTTAAAAAGCTACAGGTAGTGCCGAAAAATAAAATAAGAAAACGTAACGAACCCAACACCGCTGGGCGGTGGGCGGGTTTCGTGAGGATTAACATCCTGCTGTTCTGTGAGAACACCTGTTACAGGTAAGCAACATTTGCTTTCTCACAGGACAAGCAGGATGGTAGTCCTCACATATGGGTGAGTACTGAGCTGAGGATGTCCGAGCATGCACCAAATGTACGCAGGCGTGCAAGGCACTAGGCCTGGGATGAAATTTGTGCGAGGGCATCCTGAACCCTTCTGGGCAGGTGGAAGGGTGTTGGTACGTCACGTTGTAAATAGGTTGCGCAAGACAGACTGGCCAAAGATGGAATCATGTCTTCCGGCTTTGTCTAAGCAATAACGGGCTATAAAGGTATGGAGAGAACTCCAGGTGGCAGCCCTGCAAATGTCAGGAAGCGGCACCGAGCGTAGGTGCGCTACTGAAATTGCCATGGCCCTCACAGAGTGTGCTTTAACACGGTTTTGAAGTGGAATGCCCGCTTGCTGATAGCAAAAGGATATGCAGTCCGCCAACCAGGAAGAGAGAGTCTGCTTCCCACAGGCTGCCCCAATTTGATGGAATGGAAAGAGAAACAATTGAGTGCTTTTCCTGTGGGCAGCTGTACGGTCTAGGTAGAACGCTAGAGCCCGTTTACAGTGAAGGGTATGCAGAGCCTGCTCTCCTGGGGGAAAAAGGTTGGTAGTATAATGGATTGATTGAGATGAAACTCCCATACTACCTTAGGCAAGAACTTAGGGTGAGTGCGGAATACCGCCCGGTCCTGTAAAGGTTTAGTGTAAGGTGGGTAGCTAGAGCCTGTAACTCACTAACTCTGCGAGCCGAAGTGATTGCCAAAAGGAAAATCACTATCCATGTGAGATAGCGAAGGTCACAGGAGTGAAGAGGCTCGAATGGTGGTTTCATGAGCCGACCCAAAACTAGGTTGAGGTTGCAAAAAGGAGCCGGAGGATGCAAAGGAGGCTTGAGGTGAAGCAAGCCCTTCAAAAAACGTGTTACAAGGGGTTGTACTGATATAGGAACATCCCAGACACCTTTATGGAAGGCGGCTATCGCACTGACATGCATTCTGATGAAGTTTTTAGACCTGACTGACAAATGCCAGAGATAGTCCAGAAACTTGGTGATTGGACAGGTAAAGGGGTCAAGGGATTGAGAAGAGCACCATGACGTGAACCTGATCCATTTGTAAGAATACAATTTTCTCGTGGAAGGATTCCTTGAAGCAATCAGGACAGGGGAAACTGGCTCAGAAAGGTTAAGTGGTTGAAGGATTAACCTTTTAACATCCATGCCGTCAGGGACAAGGCCTGAAGATTGGGGTGGCGTAGGCACCTGTCGTTTTGAGTGATTAGAAGCGGGTCCTTTCCCAAGGGAATGTGCCTGCGAATGGAGAGATCCTGAAGTATTGGAAACCACACTTGGCGCGGCCAGTGGGGTGCTATCAGGATCATGGTTCCCTTGTCCTGACATAACTTCACGAGAGTCTTCGAGAGAAGTGGAAGTGGAGGGAATGCATATAGGAAACCGGTTGCCCATGATAGGCAGAACATGTCTCTTGGCTGATAGTGTTGGCTGCAAGTGAGAGAGCAGAAGTTGTCTATTTTGCGATTTTGAGGTGACGCAAAGAGGTCTATTTGAGGATAACCCCATTGGTGGAAGATAGAGTTCGCTACTGAGGGGTTGAGAGACCGCTCGTGCGGTTGAAAGGTGCGACTTAGCTTGTCCGCCAACACATTGTCCACTCCCGGCAAGTAGATGGCCCGGAGGTACATCGAGTGGGAGAGGGCCTCCGCCCATATCTGTGCAGCTTCCTGACACAGAAGGTAGGAGCCCATCCCTCCCTGTTTGTTGATGTACCACATGGCCACCTGGTTGTCCGTCTAGATCAGGATGACTTGTTGAAGAGGCGATCCTAAAATACCCTGAGAGCATATCTGATTGCTCGAAGCTCCAGGAAATTTATTTGGTGTTTGGCTTCCTCTGGAGACCAAGATACTTGTGTCTGCAGATCAGCCACGTGGGCTCCCCAGCCAAGGTTGGAAGCATCGGTGGTGAGAGTTATTTATTTATTTAAAACTTTTTATATACCGGCATTAGTAAGCATACATCATACCGGTTCACATTGCAACTGAAAGGCTGAAATTACAATCAACGGGGAGGGGAAACAGGGAAGAATATACATAGAGCAGAGGACAAAGAACGCCTCCCGATTTTTTGGGGATTAGAAAGTACCGGGAATAGAACTCTAGGCCTTGTTGTGAGCATGGCACTGGTTCTATTGCTCTGGATTGGAGGAAAGGGAGACCTCCTGCTGCAGGAGTAGTGAGTGGTCGGATGTTCTCCACGTCGATAGAGGTGGGGAGTCCGGTGGAATGGAGAGAAAGTTCAGATGATAACCTTGAGCAATTATCGCTAGGACCCACTGGTCTGAGGTGATTGAGTGCCACCTGTTGTTGAAATGGCACAATCGACCTCCCACTGGTATGTGGGGCAATGGAAGCTGGCTGCTGCTCTCTATGCAGGAGTTATTTGAGGGTCTGGAGCCTGGAAGGGCAAGCCCTGGGGGAGACTGACCTGATTTCTCCACCAGGCGAGAGACTGACGGAGTGAGTCTGTTACATGGACAATGGTTGACAGGGGCTTAATGGATTGAGTCCATTGTGACCTTAGAGCCCACTGCATGACTCATGGCCAAGCGGGCCATTGGGGTGACCTGAACTGAGGACACCACATGTCCCAGGAGGATGAGAAAGTGGTGTGCAGTCAAGGAGTGCTGAGACTGCAGCTGGTGTGCAAGAGACACGAGCGTGAGAGCTTGCTGTTGAGGCAGAAAAGCCTTTGCCTGCAAGGTGTCCAAGTCTGCCCTAATGAACGATAAAGTTTGAGATGGGACTAAGTAGAATTTGTCGTAGTTGACTAGAAATCAGAGCAAAATTAGAGTAAGGTAAGGTGTAGGGACGACAGAGCAGCTTGCTGAGTGGAAGCCCTGATTAACCAATCGTCTAGATAGGAGTAGACGTGGACACCTTGAGTCCTGAGGAAGGCTGCAACTACAATGAGGCATTTTGTGAAGACTCGTGGTGCAGATGCGAGGCCGAATGGAAGCACTCTGTATTGGTTGTGCTTGAGGCCTACTAGAAACCTCAGAGGTATTTGCGATGAGATGGAATTATCGCGATATGAGTGTATGCGTCCTGGAGGTCTAGAGAGCAGAGCCATTCTCCTCTTTGTAGAAGAGGAAGAAGAGAGCCCAAGGTTAACATTTTGAACTTCTCTCGCTGGATGTACTTGTTGAGGGCACGTAGATCCAGAATTGGATGAACGCCTCCCGATTTTTTGGGGATTAGAAAGTACCGGGAATAGAACTCTAGGCCTTGTTGTGAGCATGGCACTGGTTCTATTGCTCTGGATTGGAAGAAAGGGAGACCTCCTGCTGCAGGAGTAGTGAGTGGTCGGATGTTCTCCACGTCGATAGAGGTGGGGAGTCCGGTGGAATGGAGAGAAAGTTCAGATGATAACCTTGAGCAATTATCGCTAGGACCCACTGGTCTGAGGTGATTGAGTGCCACCTGTTGTTGAAATGGCACAATCGACCTCCCACTGGTATGTGGGGCAATGGAAGCTGGCTGCTGCTCTCTATGCAGGAGTCAAAAACCAGAAGCAGGGCCCAGCTGAGGAGCTGCTTGCGGTTTTTGTTTTCGTGTCTGACGAGACTGAGCTTTTTGAAACTGTCTCGTAGAACGGGTTGTAGATGGTGGCGGGTAGGACTTCTTCGGGTGGAAGAATGACTTCTTAGAGTCCTTCCGAAAAGGCTGTTTTGAAGAGTATTCAGAAGGCATCAGAGAGCTGTCTCAGGGTCTCATAATGGTCCTTGAGTTCCACCACTGTCCATTGAATCACCATGCCAAACAGATTGTCTCCTACACAGGGCAGGTCAGACAATCTGTCCTGAACTTCAGGGTGAAGGTCGGAAGTCTTGAGCCAGGTCCATCATCTTGCCGAAATAGCAGCTGCAGATACCCTGGTAGCAGTGTCAAAGATATCGTAAGATGATCTGATCTCATGCTTGCCTGCCTCAAAACCCCTTGTTTACTAGGGTTTGGAGTTGCTCATGAAATTGCTGAGGCAGGGAGTCTGTTAAGTCTTGTATCTGCTTAAATAAGACCTTGTTGTATTGGGTTATATAGAGCTGATAAGAGGCAAATCTGGAGACGAGCATTGATCCCTGGAAAACACTGCGACCAATGGCATCTAGAAATTTCTATTCCTTGCCTGGGGGGAAGGAAGTGTGAGGTTTTGATCTCCTTGCTCTTTTCTGGGCAGATTCGACAACCACAGATTGGTGATCCAATTGAGGTTTGCGAAAGCCTGGAGCTGACTGAACGAGATAGGTCGTGTCAGCTTTTCTGTGTACTGGAGCAACCGAGCCAGGATGTTCCCAGTTCTTTTTGAGGAGATCTAGAAGAACCTGGTGGATAGGGATGGAGGTTATTTCCTTGGGGGCATCCAGGAATTGTAACAGCTCCATCATTTGATGCCTGTCATCTTGTTTAGTCTGCAATTGGAAGGGAACCAATTCAGACCTTTCCTTCACAAAATTTATGAAGGAAAGGTCCTCTGGAGGAGAACGCTTTCTACTTTCAGTAGGTGAAGGTGTGGTAAAGGCAAATCATCGGTGTCTGGTGAAGAATCATCAGTCCAGGTGTCATAGGGATCAGTACCTGCTCCTCTAGGGACTAGAGGAGGACAGGGTGGAGGGATCCCTGAAGGTCCTGGTCGAGGTTCCGAAGGACTCTAAGGAATAACTGGAGCCACCGATGAGGGCATCAATGGAGCCGATGGACGCGTTGGCACTGATGGGTGGATCGGTGGCACCGGACGTATCTGCATAGACGGCTAAGGCATCGGCAGAACTCCTGAAGTAGGGATGCGGAACAGTGATTCTCCTCCCAATGACAAAGAAAGCAGGAAGGGCACCGGAGCCATAGATGACCCAGGGTCCACCGGTGGAAAGGCGGCCATAAGCGTTTCCAACCTCGAGAGCAGCGGTGCCAATGCTGCTGGAATCGGGTCAATGGTCTGTTCCGCAATCCGTACCCATGTCGGTGCTGGAGGACCCTGGAGTCGATGCATCGCCCTGTCGATGGCCTCCTGAACCATCCGGTCCAGTTCTTCTCGGAGACCTGGAGCAAGCAATCCCGGCTCCAGAACAGAAGGAGGCAGAGGCATAGCCGGAGGGACCACCGTTAAAGGCGGAGTCACAGCTCCCGATACCCTGTCGGGTGAGGGTTGCCTCGGTGACCTGGTCGCCGAAAAGGTCGGTGCCTTTTCTGGACGGGGTTTCTTCGACGGTGGTTCGAACGACGGCGAGGTCGATGATTTCGCTCCCTCGATGGTCCGAGACTTTCGATGCCGGTGGCGATGTTTATCTCTACGATCCCCTTGGTCCTGAAGGGGAGTAGAGGGTGACAAAGGCCGAGAAGTCGTCGATGCCGGATGGTCACCGGCCGAAGGTAGATGCTGGCATGAAGTTGACGATGCTGGTTCTGACTATGTAATGGATGGCGTCTGGGTTTGAGCGCGGAAGAGAAGTTCCATCTTCTCCATTCTAGCCTTGCGACCTTTAGGTGTCATAAGGGCACGTTTGGTGCAGGTTAGGACATTGTGTTCACTTCCAAGACACATTATACAGACTTTGTGAGGGTCTGTGATGGACATGGTGCGATTACAGTCCGGGCACCGGCGGAACCCCAACACCATGGCCATGAAACAATTGAGCCAAGGTGCAGTCGACAGCCAGTAGGCCGCGAGGGTCAAACTCTATGGTAATCGACGGAAAACGGGTAAAAAACTTACCGGAGTACCGTGGCTTGAAAAAGTTGAAGGAGGGACCCCTGAGGGGTAAATTAAATTTTAGTAATTGCGTGAGGAAAATTCCTGTCAGGAATCTCTGCAGAGCTCCTTATCCGCGTGGTTACTGCTGCACGGAAAAAAGAAGACTGAAGGGGGACCCGTTGGCTGCAATGTTAGTGCCATGCTGAACAAACCCAGTAGGGGCCAGTCAAAGTTCTGGAAACTTTGACAAAAGTGTTCAGTGATTGGGCTCCATCCTGTGATGTCACCCATATGTGAGGACTACCATCCTACTGGTCCTGTGAGAATAGCTTATGTTTATTCAACCCTCTGCCAATTAGGACATTGGCAACATAAAGTGCACCGACAATATGCTCTAACGATTGAAGGAGATATATGGTATGATCCTACATCCGGCAGATCAGTGCAGTTACTAGGATCCACTACATGTCTATCAATTCATTTAGTCTATACGATAAATCTGTCCTTGCCTGAAAGATTACATCGGGCACACTAGACTGGTAGCTCATACTGGATTGAACTTCATAGCGGTAAGACAACTAGAAAAGTTCAGGTCCCTATTATTCAATACTATCTGGACTTTGCGCCATAATTTTGCCAAATTAAAATGGTGCATTTTGGATGCATAGGGATGGGGACAAGCAAGCCAGACAATTTTCGAGAGCAATTTTGGATTTCTAAATTGGACACAATGGCTCCAAGGTGCCTTAAAGCAGAGATCAAATTGTATTCTATTTAAATAATTCCCATACGTTTTCTTTGATGTGAGACTTATCAATACCGGAAACCCCAAACTTCCAGTTTTCCAGCTTGAAGCAATTACAAATTGAGCGTTAGTTTTTCTCCCCTATAAAATAGTAAGATGGAACTGCTGTTGAAAAGTATTTTTGATATACAATCAATTCTCTGTAAATCATTTAAATTAGTATTAGGATAATGCCTCCACTGAGGAAGAACGCTCCAAAACACAGCCTGTGTCAGGGACGAATGGTGATTTTCATTCTTAAGAGCTACAAGTTTGATGAGAAGTCTGCTGCATACACTATGCTCAGATATGGTTTTTTAATTTTTGTGAGCAACAG
Organism: Rhinatrema bivittatum; assembly: GCF_901001135.1. NCBI lineage: Eukaryota > Metazoa > Chordata > Amphibia > Gymnophiona > Rhinatrematidae > Rhinatrema > Rhinatrema bivittatum. The sequence continues at coordinate 458,708,579 of NC_042618.1, read as the reverse complement.
TGACTGCAACATTTTTATTTGCAAAAAGAAAAAAGTAGAAAAAGACTTGCAATGTGTTGGGACAATTTTACACTATTACCAAGATATATATTAGCTTACATTTACTAGACCCTCAGCCAGATTGATTGATTGGTTTATTCATGGCCCAGAGGTAAAATTGTGTGTTAAACCTATTCCCACACCCACCCTTTGCTCTAGTCCAGTGGTTCTCAACCCTGTCCTGGGGACCCCCCCAGCCAGTCGGGTTTTCAGGATATCCACAATGAATATGCATGAGAGAAAATTTGCATACACTGCCTCCATAACATGCAACTTTTCTCTCATGCATATTCACTGTGGATATCCTGAAAACCCGACTGGCTGGGGGGGTCCCCAGGACAGGGTTGAGAACCACTGCTCTAGTCGCCTGGAAGTCACAGGAACATCATTGAGGGGGTGAAAGCAAAGCAGCCTTAAAAGGTATGCTTAATACAGTCAGCAATTGTTGTATTCCAGCATGAACCCTCTGTTTGGGGTGCTGCTGCTGCCTTCAGTGGCGTTCTCTGAGAAGGATTCCTGCTAAGAATGTGAATCTGTTCCTCAAAAACAAATCCTCAAAGGCAAATTTGTTCCATCTGCTTATTCTTAGACACACATGGCCAAACAAGAGTTGAAATTAACTGCTCAAAAATGCTTGAATAAGGTTAAATGACCATCATAGTAGGCATCATCAATATTAGCTTACACTTACAAACCCTCAGCTATATATAGCTTACAAACTCTACAAACCCTCAGCTATATATAGCTGAGGGTTTGTAAGTGTAAGCTAATATTGATGATGCCTACTATAATGGCCATTTAACCTTATTCAAGCATTTTTGAGCAGTTAATTTCAACTCTTGTTTGGCCATTTGTGTCTAAGAATAAGCAGATGGAACAAATTTGGCTTTGAGGATTTGTTTTTGAGGAACAGATTCACATTCTTAGCAGGAATCCTTCTCAGAGAACGCCACTGAAGGCAGCAGCAGCACCCCAAACAGAGGATTCATGCTGGAATACAATTGCTGACTGTATTAAGCATACCTTTTAAGGCTGCTTTGTTTCCCCCCCCCCCCCCCCCCCCTCCTCAATGATGTTCCTGTGACTTCCAGGAGACTAGAGCAAAGGGTGGGTGTGGGAATAGGTTTAACAAAATTTTACCTATGGGCCATGAATAAACCAATCAATTCCAGCTAATCCTCCTCCTTCCCCTTATAAAGGCTCATTACATGAAGGTCTCAGAACTCTTGGTATAAGAAATTGGGGCATGCCAGCATTCACTGGGAACCTAATTAAGTACACCTGTGTGATTTTCTTGCAAAAATATAAAGGCATTTTACCTGTTTAGGTAAGGTTGATTAAACTTAATGGATCAAACTCTTATGTAATGGAAGTCTAAAGAACCTAAGTGCCAGCTGGTTCAAGCCAATGATCTACTCAACTAGCATCCTATCTGTGGGTTACCTGAAAGTACCTGGAAGATGATAATAGGGAAATCAATTTCACGTAAGAGGTGGAGAAGCCCAAGCCAGCCAGATAATTAACTGACATATTCTCCAGAAACTTGCTCAAACCTATTTTAAAACCAGCTACATTCTCCACCAACAAATTTCACAGTTTAATTGTGAGTTGACTGGAAAAAAAAGCTCTCAAATTTGTTTTAGATATGCTAAAATGTACTTTCATGGAACTAGTGCTAGTACTATTTAAAAGGATAAATAACCATCCCTTATTAAACTTGTTCCACACCATTCATTCTATGTATATATATATAATTTACAAGGGCTCTGTTGTCATCACTGTCAGTCATGCTTGAAAACACCCATTTATGGCCTTTTCTGGGGCAAGAGATGGCTAATACCTGGTTGCTGACCTCACCTTCCAGTATCCCAGCCAACATTGCTCTCTGGAAAGAATTCACAGAGAAACAGGAAAAATTATTCCACACTTGGCTGCAAATCCCGATGCACAAGCATTACTCACCAACACACACTCCTAACAAGTATGAGGTGAGTGTAGAAACAAGAAGAGACATACGGGATGCAGCTGGGCCACATACTATCTACTACAACGCGTACCCATACTGAGGCAGAAAATCCTGAAAGCTGCACTACTGACATGCAGCAGGCACAGAACAACATATAAAGGCCTTTCAGACTTCACAGGTGAGTGCTGCCACTACAGTCTACTTAGACGCTGTATAACGGATTTAAACTTACCGTCTTCTATCATACTCTCACACCACTTCTCTGTTCTTCTCTCTCGCTCTGGCTTCCATAAGCTCACCCACAGTATCTCACTCTAAGACATTCACTCTCTCACACACACACATTCTCAGTTTCACACACTCACTTCCACCGTATCCTTCACTTTGTCAGTCTAAGACAGTTGCACACACGTCGTTTAAAATCCTATGCCACATGCTAAAAATTAGCATGTGTCAGTGAGAGAATCTGAGGGAGGAAGAGGGAGGAGATGATGTTATTGGGGGGATGGAGGAGGAGAAGAGCAACCTAGAGGAGAAGAAAGAGTAAAGGAGAGAAAGGGACATCACTAATGACTTTGAAGAGAGGAGAACATCTCTCTCTCTCCCCCGCTGGCCATCGTGGCAGGGCAGTGCAGGAAGAGGGAGCATATAGGAAGGGCACTGGGCATGGAGTGGACAAGTGTCAGTGCGATTGGGGGGGGGGGGGGTAGGAGCAGTCCCACGGGCAAGGGTAAGGTGGAGGATTGAATGTAAGTGTTGTCTTTTCCCCCGACCTTTCTGAAGGGTCTTTCTTTCTAGTGATTTAAAACAATCTCTTATCAAATTCTCTCTCTGTCATCCCTTCTCTAAGCTGAAGGGCTGAAACCCGTTAAGCCTCTTTTCGTGAGTTCTTCAATTTCCTTTATCAATTTTGTTGCCCTTCTCTATATCTTTTCTACTCCTGCAGTATCTTTGAAGTTGGGGTGACCGGAACGCCATAAAATACTAAAGGCATTATTTATTTATTTATTTAAAGAATTTATATACCGGGGTTCCTGTATAGTATACATATCACCCCGGTTTACAAGGAACCAAAACTATCGCTAAGGAACCGTAACTATCGCTTCATTTAGCGGTTTACATTGAACATTTAGCGGTTTACATTGAACATAGTTAATTTGAGAAAACATAAATAAACATAAATAAACATAAATAAACATAAAATAGTTAATTTGAGAAAAGGTATATAATATAAGCTGGGGAAGATACGGAGGATATGAAATGCCTTTTTTCTTGCTCATTAGTTCTATGGGAAAGCTTGTTCGAACAACCAAGTCTTAAGTTTCTTTTTAAATGTAGCGTGGCACGGTTCAAGGCGAAGGTCCGGAGGGAGCGAGTTCCAGAGAGAAGGGCCCGCTGTGGATAGAGCACGTTTCCTGAGGGAGGATTTCGCTTGTTGTGTGGTTAGTCTGTACTGATATGCGCTTCTAGTTGGTTTCACTGATGTGTGTAGCTGAATTTGAAATGTTAAATTGAGTGGAGCGATATTATGTAAGGCCTTATGTATCATCATTAAGGACTTGAATTGGATCCTGTATTTTATCGGGAGCCAGTGTAGATGATGCAGGATTGGGGTGATATTTGGCATTATGATATTCTCAGTTTTATTCTCTATTCTTTTTATGAGTAATTCTTCATATTTTATTTTTTGACTACTGCTGCACACTGAGCTGAAGTTTTCAAAGTGCTGTGAATGACTCCAAGGTCCTTTTTCCCTCCAAGTGATAACGCTTAATATAAAACCCAGACCTATATACATAAAATTAGGATTTTTCCATATGTGCATCAATTTTCACTTGTCTATATTAAATTTCATCTGTCATTTACTCTGTCCCCTAGTCTCGCATGGTTCTCCTGCAATTGTTCACAGTCTGTGTTTTAGCTGCTTTTGAATAAATTTGTGTCATCTGCAGTTTGATTACCTTCACTCTGCTTCCTTTTCCGGTTCATTAATAAGTTAAACACTGGTCCCAGTACAAATCCCTGGGATAAGCCACTATTACCTCTCTCCACTAGGAAAATTAACCCATTTAGTTCTACTCTGTTTCTTATTCTTTACCAGTAACCAATCTACAACAGGACACTATCTCCTATCACATAACTTTTTTGATTTCCTAGGGAGACTCTCGTGAGGAACTATCAAATAACTTCTATCCTGACCCACTATAATCGACTAGTTCATCCTTATCCATAAACTTAATCACAATAACAATGAATTTTAATAGATTAGGATGGCATGGATTCTCTATGTTAACTCCATGCTGGCTGTTCCTCATTAAGACATGTTTATCCTTATACCCAGTAATTTTACTCTCAATAGTTTCTACCATTTCATCAGGCAGGCATGAGGCTTAGTAGTTTATAATTTCCTGGATTAACCCAGAGGCAAAATTTTAATAAGTTACAGATTCCTAGTTACTCAAGGATGCAATTGCAAACTTGCATCTTCATAATCTGGAGTGATAATCAGATCCTGGTTTATTGCTAGTATTTAAGTTGTCAATTGGCTCTATCACCTCTTTTCAATTTACAGTGATTTGTTTTAGTTCCTCTGAATCATCATCTATAAAGAATGATTCCAGCATAGGTATCTCCAACATTCTCTGCAGTGATGACCAAAACAAAGTATTTGTTTAAGCTTTTCTGCTATGGTCATTTCCTGTAAGTGCCAGTTTTTACCCCAGTCATCTAATGATTCAATTGGTTTTCTTGTAGGTTTCTTGTTTTTGATATACTTGAAGATTTTGTATTTATTTTTGCCTCTTTGGTCAGTTTCTCTTCTAATTTTCTCTTGGCTTGCCTTAGTGGAGTTTTATAATCTACTTTGCTCGTACTCATATTTTCATTTCTTCCCGTATTTAAGGATGCTTTTTATACTTTAATAGTACCATTTAGCCATACTAGGAAAGTTTTTTAAATTTTTTGGGCCTCATGTAGACTTAACCCTTAAAACTATTCCTTTTAAAACTATTCCTTTTAGTTTCCTTCAAATATGGTTCATCACAATCTCATATTTTAAAGTTGAATGCTACTGCTGAGCATTTTTCTCCCTCCAGCGATTGCATCAAAATTGACTGCACTATGATCACTATTTCCAAGCGACTTCACCACTATTTACCCTTGCACCAGGTCCTGTGTTACACTGAGAATTAGTTCTAACGTAGTTCCCCCTTCTCATCAGTTCTAAGACCAGCTTCTCCAAGAAGCAGTCATTTATAAACATCAAGAAACTTTATCTCCCTAGTATGCCTTGAGGAGATATTTACCCAATACTGGGTTCATTGAAATCTTCCATTATTATTGTGTTTTTAATTTTAGTAGCCTAATCTGCTAGCATGTCACAACCTTTTTCACTATCTTGGTCAGGAGAACATTAATTATAGCCCCATTGTTATAGACTTCCCCATCACAAACAAAATTTCTATCCATAGAGATTCCAGAGAGCTATTTGTTTCCTGTAGAGCTTTTATTCTACTTTACTATGCACCCTTGATATATAGTGCAGCATGATTACTAGTTTTATCTCCTCTGTCATCTTGACAGGTTTTGTGTCAGTGTTCTACTGGTTATCCTCATTTCACAGGTGTCTGAGATGTCTTTTTTGCAAATCCTCTATCAGGATACTCTGATTTTCCCATATTCTGAATGTGCTCCTGAGTGACTGCTGACTTTCCCCTGTGATCTAATTTAAAGATTGCATTCTCTCCCTTTTCTTTGCCCACAGCCAGGTTCAACACTGGTTAAGGTGAAGCCCACCCATAGGAATAGACTCCCCTTCCCTCAAAATGGTCCCTAGATCCTAATGAAAAGCCCTCCTCCCTGCAGTCATCTTAGCCATGCACAGACTCAGCAGCTCAACTTGCCTTTGGGGTCCTGCGCTAGAAGTGAGGAACATTTCTGAGAAAGCTACCTGGAAATTCTGAATTTCAATCTACAAACCTAAAAACCTGACCTCCAAAACCTCCCTTCTGCACCTTCTTATATTAGTACCCTCATGTACTCTGATAGCCAGCATTTCTTCAGCATTCTAAACTTATCTAGGTGATACATGAGACCCGCTACACTTGTACCAGACAGACAAGTTACCCAGCTACCTTCATTCCTAATGACTGAATCACCAATGTTAGCCCTATCCCTACTCTCCTGGGCACACAACCCTGCAGATATATCTTCGGTATACAAGGATAATGTATCACTTAGAAAGCAGGTCTCAGCTAAATGATCACTTTGTGCCAGTTCAAGCCGATATTCTCTTCAGATGACCTTGTCCACCTCCGTCCCAAAGCTCATAGGGGCTACTAGAGTAGAGTTGGGTGTTATGCCCCTGAAGATCGCTATATATCTGTCTTCCAGATCTGCCATGCTAGCCTGTAGAAATCATACTCATTCTCTGAGAAGTAGGAATTTTTGCACAAATGCACAGGTGACCTCTCCCTAGCACTCAGTGCAAAAGCCTGAATAATTCATTATGCTTCTCCATGCCATCTCTCCATTATTAGTTTTTTTTCTTTTTTTATATAAAGGGTGTGGGGAATGCTCAAAGTTTAAAGTACCTTAAAAAATAGTAAACTATTTGGCCTTAGAGTTTGATAGAAATTTATTACAAGGATTTAATACAATTATCCTCCTCCTCCTTGTAGTCTAATAGCAGCCCAACTCTCAGCAGCTCACTTAACTAGCGTTTCACTTGAGTAGAAGGCTCTCAGGAAGATTTCTACCAGCTAGCCTCAGCCTCTACAGCCTATATTTTAATGGGGTTTAGTAACTCCTTTGAAGCCTGACCTAGGGTGAGTTATGTAGTTTAACTGATCAGCCACACACAAATATCTAGTTGAGCTATATTGTCTAACTTGTTTAAAGTTTAGCAAAGCAAGCAAACTCAGGAATGTCCAAGCAAGTCCCAATTTATTTTGAGCTAGCAATGCTTAACATCTTTATTCTATCCCTTTTTTAAATTTTTTTTTATTTATTTATAAGCTTCAGACTTCTAGTTTTAACTTTTCTCAGGTTAATGAAATTGGTGCATGTTATCCAAATTAATTTCTCAGCAGTTGTAATTTAATCATTTTTAAACATATAGTTAGCAAAAGACTTCAGGAAAAAAAAAAGTGTGCTGTTGAAAAATCTTTACAGTGTCTTGTAGTTTAGAACTGCAGATCTAGTCTTGATTTAAATACTTCAGGTCTTTGGTTATGTAGCATGCATGTCAAGCTCTATAGATATGCTTTGGAAATAAAGTGCTAATAAAGTGGTCGTAACTCAAATTACTGAACATTGCACATTTATGTCTGTTTAGTAAGCTCACAAATACAGCACTGCAGCATATATTATCGAAAGAGATGGGAGGGGATCTAGCCGTAAACAGCCAGTACTGGTATCAAGGAGTTCTGATGCTATCAGCAGAAGTGTGAGAATGAAACAGACATAGCTGGCCTTTGCAGTTTAATTCTGAAATAACTGATACATGGCTATTCAGAGATGGCGATCCATTCACTGTTCTTTATAATTCGCAGACTGACCCAATATTTGTATCTTGATTGGGAGAAGAAGGCAGGAGGAATGAGTTGGCACCAGGATCTGCAAGGAAAGAGGAGCCAGCAAGGAGCGAGGAGCCACCACCAGGAGCTGCACAAAGAAAGAGAATGCAGTGGGAGAGAGCTACCATTGCTGAGAAAGAGGATAAGAATAACTGTGGGTGTGACAAAGGCAAGTTATCACATCCTGATGGAGGCAACAGAGGGCTGTCAGATACAATCATATTTAATTGTCATCCTTAGAGAGGTAATGCAACAGGCAGGCAAGCTACTGGGAAGCTCGAAAATAAACTGCATGCCGCATGGCACATCTAACATTTATACACTTGAAAAGTTGGGGGGGGGGGGGGGGGGGGGGGGGCTTGAATTAATCCATGCATATATTTGATTTATACTGGGCTTGCATAAAATAGTTTGTTTACAATGGTCATTTATAAAATACATATTTTGAAAAGATATACTAAACTATTTACTATAAACCTCATAAGGAGGCCTAGAATTCCAGGCTAAGAATCCTACAGACTCATCCTTTAGTAATACATGAATGTTTACACTAGAATTTCATTATCTCATGGTGTCACATTAATATTGCCAGAGAAAATTAAATGTTCTGAACAAACTTAGGGCCTCATTTACTAAGCATTTTTCCCATAGAGACAGAAACGGAGAAAAGCCTTAGCAAATCAGGCCCTTGATGCGAAAACTTTATTACACAATACTAGACACACAAAAGATGCCCCTAACTATGTGGGCTCCAAATTCATGCACATCTGAAAAATTGTTACACAGGTCAACTTAAAGGTATCATAAACAGCAGAGAATGAAGTCACCTGGGAATGGGGAACCTGGTAAATAAGAATAAATATGACTGCTCACGAGGAAAACTAAGTATTGTAAGATGCTTACATCTAATTTTTCCCACCACAGTTGACCTGAATACTAAAAGAACGAACAGCTTGTTTGCAAAATGTCAAAACTTTGAAGACTCAGTAGGCCCACTGTTTGTTCCAGTTTATAAAACTAAAAACAACTGAGATTGGACAGGGGCAGAATCATTTTCCCACTCCATTTTGTGCCCAAGGCAAACATTCTTAGTTATCAGGAACCAAGCGTTTCAAGGTTGAAAAGCCAAAACTAAATCTGTGCACATTTTATAAATCATCTCTAGACACGTGCATCATAAGACCTAGTGCTATTTAAATTAAATGAATTACAAACATGGGTCAAACTGAACTGCTGCCTGAGATCTTCCTTTTGAGGCTGACAAATGTAATTCTTGTTCAGTTTGGCTTAAGGCATTATTTCATTTTTAACAAGCTGCAGTGAATTACATTGCTTGATTTTTCCATTACAAAAAAAATATAATTACAGAACATCCAATATTTTGAAGAGCTACAGAACAGCAACAAAGGTGTTGCTCATGAATAAAAATATTCCATTGTTTCAAGAAAGCATTTTCACTTTATAATCTTAAATTACACAGCATGACAAACAAGGTGGTCAGGACTTTAAAAAAAAAAAAAAAAAAAAAAAAAAGGAAAATGGAGGTAGCATTACTATTATGTTATAATTAAATTAAAAAATGTGTTTTACACCAAACTCAACTGCTGTACTTTTCCCTTTCCATCACTTTTGGTTACCAAACTATTTGCATGAAAGCATTCCAGAATCAGCTTTTTCTTGCTCTGGTCCTCTGGAAATACAGTCTGCTATTTATGTCAGTTCTGCCACTCTCCTGTAAAGACTGTTATCTTATACAATGTCGATGCTGTACACCATTCAAATAATAAATGCGAACCATCATGATTTTGTTACAGCTTTCATATATAAACCAAGAGACACAGAATTACAGTGTCTGGATTGAGGCACAGAGTACAGTAATGGTTAAAACTAAGAATAAAATGCTGCCTATTGATTATTTAATTTTTTCACATTCCTGTCCCTTTCAAATTTATCTTTTTGTACAGACACTGGGGAATACTTGTTCACGGAAGAATAATAAAATGATATATGCGGGGGGCTGGAAAACAAGCACAAATTTATGCCCAAGAAGCTTTTTTCCCCCCCCTCCTAAAAGGAATACTGCTTGTATAATTCATAAAGAAATATGTCTCAGAAAAGGTACGGTCATCTTTTGTAGCACAAAAGGATGAGAGAGACTAATGTAGTTAACAAAAAAAACCCTGACTGATAAATTACATTTTTACGATAGGCTATGATTCCACAAGTTCTTTTGATACTGGTCTGTAATATCACTAGGGCAAAGAACATTCAACTGAAAGCCAATTTAAAAAAAAAAATCTTTTCTATACCGTCACTAAGTTAGGTACCATCGTAACGGTTTACAATAAGGCACAAATATTAATATTGGAAACTATTATGAATTCTATTATACATGTGCCAAGACTTTACGGTAACAATTATATTACGGTAACAATTATATTAAAAAAAAAAAAATTGTTGGAAGTGCTGCATATTAAATGAACTGAAACACCATCAATTTTAGGAGAAGAAATTTCTTACCCTTTAAATCGGCTCGAAACTGTCCTGCTGGTTTCCTACAATTAAGAAGGAAATCAAGTCAATTCTTTGAAACAAGGCTGTTATGGTTTTGTCTTTTGTTTTTTTTAGTTTAAGTGCTTTGATATTTCCCACTATTACATTTGCCTTTTTATCCCAGTACCTCAAAATGAAACATGTCAGTTAATAGATGTCCACTACAGGAATAAAAAAAAAAAGGATTTTTTGATTCTGAGATGCAATTCATAGAAATGTTGAGATTACTTACCTGATAATCTCCTTTTCCTTAGTGTAGACAGATGGACTCAGAACGAATGGGCTCGATGCTGAGTCCATCTGGCTACACGCCAGGAAAAGTAAATTCTTGCCATCTAAATGTGAAGCACTGTATAAGGCTATGTCTGTTCCTACAGGACTCATGGTCTTATCCTACCAAACAGTTTAAGAATTAATAAGATATTGGACCCAAAGCCTCAAGTTTGATCGGAAAGCTAAAAAATGTAGATAAAATTATTACCCAAGACAAAGTTATAACGCTTTATTATTATGTAGAGAAAGCTGAAGCCCCTTACCTGCAACAGGTGTTCTCCATAAACTTCATAATAAAATCAGCCACTAAAGTAGATGAAGTCCCTCAGGAAAACCCGGGTGGTCTTTCTGAGCACATGTGCACCTTCCTGTGCAGCCCACCCACCACACAATTCTCCGAGACTTAAACTAAGCTTCAGCTCTAAAAGGGGAGATGGGAAGGACCATGTGGTTGATTTACCCTGCCATCTAACAAAGAACACATGTTACAGGTAAGCAACTTAAGCTTTCTCCGTGGACAAGCAGGATAATATCAGCCACAAAAAAAATGGGACTCCCAAGTTGAGGGTTGCACACAGTTACTTTTACACATCAGTAGGAGATCATTACAGCCCATTTATATTGCTGGAGGATGGAGGATAGAATTGAAGGAATTTATTTAATTAAAAAAAAAAAAAAAAGCTACTTGATGTGAGGCAATTTCTAGGCAGTAATGTGCAATGAAGGTACAATAAGAGACCATGTGGCAGCTTTTTCAATATCTTCTATGGAAGCAAAATGCAGATGTGCTAAAGTAGTTCCAGTTGCCTTCACTGGATGGGCCTTTTATCTTGTAAGATGTAGTCCTGCTTGACTGTAGCAGTAAGCGATGCAGAGACCCAAGTAGAAAGAGCTATCTTTCTGAGATAACTGAGAAACAGTTGAGGACTCTGTGGGACTGTGTTCGTTACAAACAGGAAAGCAAATCTCTTCTGCAGTCCAATGTAGGGGTAAAGCCTGATTATGGGCATGCGGTTTTGAAAAGCATGCTGCCAACTTGAAAGGTTGATTTAAATGAAGTTGAGAAGCCACTCTGTCGTGAAAGAATTGAATACAAAGGAGAGTATGAGACTAGCACCTGTAATTCAATTATTCTTTGAGGAGAAGTAACTGCTATCAAAAACAGATTTCCAAGGCCCTGATTTACCAATGCTTTTCTCCCATTCTGTGTCTATGGGTAAGCTGCTTAGTGAACTGGGCCACCAAGAAAGGAATTTTAATTCTGCTGTTGCCAAGGGTTCAAGTGGTGATTCCAAGAGCTGAGCATGGACCATACTCAGATCCCAAGATACAGGAGAATCTTTTATTAAAGGTTTCAGACATATGACATTTTTCACAAATTTAGCAACAGTAGGCTGGTAGGAAAGAGGAACACCTTCCGAATTCACATGATATGCTGCTATGGCACTAAGGTGAACACAGACTGAGTTAATTTTCAAACTAGAGTTGGAAAGCTTTAGTACATATTCAAGTAAGAGAGAACAAGTGACAAAGGGATCCTGTCTGAAATCTTAGCACCAGATAGCAGATTTTTTCCCACTCAAAGTTGTAAGATCTTCTGTTAGACTACTTCCTTTAAGCAAGGAGAGTTTTCTTGTTTGTTTGTTTTGTTTTTTTTAAACATTCAGTAGGCAACTAAATGGATGAAATTTGTTGACTTTCAACATCCTAGCCATCAGAGCCAAAGACTGAAGATAGGGATGTAGTACATTTCCATTGCACTGTGCTAATAGGATTGGGAAAATCTGTAACCTCATCAGTGGTTAGAGCCAGCTGAGTTCAAAAAGGGAATATTAAAATTATTTGCTCTCCCTCTCTTCTCAGTTTTTGAACAGTTCTTGAAATGATCAGAATTGGAAAAAATGCATAGAGAAGGCCAAGATTCCACCAAATTGAGAAAGTATCCTTTGCCAAGCTACCCCTTGCTGGGAACCTTGTTGAACATTGCAAAGAGTTCTATTTGCAGAGTGCCCCAAAGTTGATAAAATTACTATGCTATGTGGTCATGCAGCAATCATTTCTGCGGTTGTAGTTGATGATGTAAGCTGTCTGCTATCTGATTCTGGCTTCTCAGAAGATAGATTTCTAGAAGAAAAATTCCTCAGGAGATTGCCTCTTATTTTGGAGGGCCTATTCCCCCTTGTTTGTTGATATAAAATACTGTCACCTGGTTGACTAACACCATAACCTTGTTTTTCAACCATGGAATGAACACTTTCAGAGCACCGTTTTCAATTCTTGGTGGCTGATATGCAGGAACTTGTTTTCTAGTAACTACATTCCGTGAAAGGGAAAATTTCTCAGATGACCTGCCCAATCTTAATTGGAAGCATCTGTCATCAGAATTTCTTGAAACTAAGGGTTGGTGAAAGAACTGACCTTTTAAAAGATTTGCACAGTCAGTCAGAGAAATGATGTGACCATTGGATATGCTCACTTTGTCTGGTAATGGTTAGAGATATTGGTTCCATTTAAGTTTTGGTAAATACATGTTGGCTCTGCCCCATTAAGCCATGTATCCAAGATGACCAGTAATTTTACTTTTCAGAATAGCATCAACCCATTGTGGGGCACTGTTGACAGGCTCACTGGTCTGTAGTTTCCTGGATTATCCCACTTTGAGCCCTTTTTTGAAAATGGGTTTTACATTGGCTACCTTAAAAATCCTCAGGTACCATAGCTGATTTGAAAGAGAAGTTAAAGATTATTAGTAATAAATCCGCAACTTCATTTTTGAGTTGAGTTCTTTCAGAACTCTGGGGTGTATACCATCCAGTTCCCAGTGATTTGTTACTCTTGAGTTTGTTGATTTGCACTATTATATTTTCTTGGTTCATTATGATTTAAATCAGTTCCTCTATATCATTACCCTCAAATAATTTTTCAAGTGTAGGTATCTCCCCAACACACAATTTTTCTGCTACAGCCTTGTCTTCCCTGAGTGTTTCTTTTAACCCTCAGTCATCTAGTGGCCCAACTGATTCCCTCATATGCTTCTTGCTTCATATATATTTGTTTTTTTATTTTGAGTTTTTGCCTGGCAAGCTTTTCAAATTTAGTTTTGTCTTGCCTTAATGCTTTACACCTAATTTGCCAGTACTTCAGCTCTTTCCTATGTTCTTCATTTAAGAAAAAAACAAAACAAAAAACTAAGCCCATGAAAAAACTTATTGAAAAGACTAGAAAATAAAAATGCCAATAGAATGGTCCTATCAAAATTACTAAGTACGTTATACAGCCAACCTGATATTGAAAAAAAATATGACCTTCATACAATGAACCCAAGATCATATAGTAGATACCCAGGCTATTTAAATCTTATAATCATTAGTTCCTTTTTTCTGTTTTTTTCCAAAATATATTTGTACACAAAATCTTGAGGCAACCACTGGAAATGCTGCAATATTGTAGTGCTGTTTATCAATGAAAGTGAAGTGATTTTCCCCCTGATGAAGGATTATCATTTGAAACAAGGCCATATTGGGTTCGACATTAGTGAGCAGGACATTCCTTTGGTTTATATTTGAAGCGGGACAGCGCAAACATTCGATGGACTTAAGTATAGCCGAAAACTCATTTTGAAAATTTGAAAATTATTTTTGATGGTGTTTATAAAAAGATTTTAATATGCATTTTGGATAATTTTTCTTAAAAATATAAAAAAGTGTAACTGTAGGAAAGATGGTGGTTACTGATAAAGTATAAGAGCCATTGTAAACCTGGATGGTACTGTATTTGGCTATGTATGAAACCCTGCTGTCCATTTAAAAAAATTTTTTTCATTCACTTAATGCATATATAAAAAAAATTTGTCAGTGGGAGTGGTGTTTTGCCAATAAACTCTTGACACTTAGCTATTCCCATGATTTTATTGTGCATATAAAATATTTTGAAAAAAGGACAAAAATGGGATCAATGATAAGCTTTAAAGAATGTCTATTATATAATCTTGGGTTCATTGTACGAAGGTCATATTGTTTAACCAGTGAACTTGATATTGAAAGTACTTAGATTCATTTTAATATGACAATTTTTTTGATGTTTTTAAACAGCATCCATGCAAACTTACCTTTGAAACTTCTCATTTCAGTTTTTTCTAATTTCTTTTATCACAGTTTCCCTTTTTAATGTTCTCCCATCAGTAATTATGTTAAATTTGATTGTTAAGATCACTATTGCCAAGCGGATCCTCTGCTTCTGTTCTGGATGTGGACCCTTTGACGGAAGGAGAGTGATCCAACCCGTGAGGAAGAACCCCACTAATCTCTTCCTTCAGGAGGCGATTCTGGAGAGAATCAGAAACCCCGCTGAAGCTTCACCAATACCAACCCACGTTCCCCTTAGGTTAAGCCCTCGGGAACCGGGGCCGGCTGGACCTACATGGGGTCTCTGATAGACATCCGGGCACAGATCAAAGCAGGCAGCGATATTCGTTGTCACTCAAGCGGGTGTCAGTCCGAAGAGTAAGAGGAATCAGAAATTCAGACAACTACCGGTACCCTCTGAAACCACGGAAGTGTTAGGAAGCGCAGGAAAAATCAGGAGTCACAGGAATCCAGGAACCACATGAATATCTGGAACCAAAGAAAAACTCAGGATGCGCAGGAAAAACAAAAAAGAGCCAGGTGCTGGAAAAGTCGTTGCCAAGGCACTAGTAAAGTGCAGGGACTATATCCTTATACAGTCCCTGCACTGTGATGTCAAAGAATAGGGCCGCGAGGAAAAAGCTACTGGCCTTTTAAAACAAAAGTAAAAAACACGCACGCCTAAAGAGCCAGGATGACAGCGAGACACAGAAACCCCGGCGAAGATGGGAGAGCCCCAACCGCCTGAGCTGCTCCAGCTGCATACCCAGCAACATCCCGGCAGCGACCCAACCCCGGAGGCAAAGCCGAAGCCGGAGGAGAAAGCGCCAACTCCCACGCACACAGCAATGACCGCTCCGCAGTCAGATTCAGGCTAACTCCCGCACACACAGCAACGGCAGCGCCGTGGCCAGGCCCAAGCCCCAAACACAAACCCGCAGTGAAAGTAAGCGGGGTCAGATGCCGAGTAGTGCATCTGACTCACGCAACAGCTGCAGTAGTTCCCAAACCTGTGATTGGCGCCAAAAAAAAATATTGATACAGATAAGATTTATACAGTGATGAACAACCAATGCCCATGTTAGCTGCTGGTGCTGGCTTACTGTTTGTGACAAAGAGAGTGGATGGCACCAGCTCCCATGCCAATCTCTTTCCTGTGCCATGTACCTCACAGGACTGCTTTTCACCACGTCAGTAAACTTTGGTTCCAAAGAGTGCAATACCTCTTTCTTTACAAAAGAGGAATGGCACCTAAACAGAGACTGCGCCAAGTCTTGAGAGGACTCTACACTTTATTTTGGAGATGTAAACTTTCTCCTTTTTCCAGTAGAGGAATAAAGTGACTATAAAAATTTGTGGAGTGTGTGGCCCATGGATCTTCTGGCCCTCAGGGGCTTGCAAGTGCAATGGGCACAATTTGGCATGTTTGAGAAGAGTATAGATCTCACATTGCAATCATGGAAGTTAGTCACAGATATTTTCTTAGAACATTTAGGACTTTTTGGAGCCCAGTTTTGATTCGAACATCTTGAACAAAGAAGCAATGTTGATCTCAAATTTGTGAAGAAAATCTTGGCATATGCCAAAAGAAAGAATAGTACAGAGGCATAGTGAGGGTCTCCAGTGCCTGGGGGCCAATGCATTTGTGTTGTCTCCCATGCATCTCCCCTCCCTCCACCATCGCATCACTGCATGGCACAACTGTGTGGGAGCTCTTTTCATTGGGGTAGGGCAGGAACCCAGCCAGCAGGTCAATCCATGGTGCTGCCATGCAGGGCCAGTGCTAACTTTTTTGCAGCCCTGTGTGAACAATTATATTGCTGGCCCTCTCTCTCTTTTTTTTTTTTTTACATTTGCATTATTTTTCTAATCAGGGTCAGTGCAAAGGTATTCGGCACCCTAAATGAATCTTACAGCTTTATGCCCAGCCTTGCCCCCACTATGGCCCTCTAAACACAATTTCAAATTATGCATTTATAGTAAAGATTTTACATGTCACTCAAAGTACTGTCTTTTGAAATAAAAAAATCATAACAGCATGTATATTATATTTACATGCATTGCTGTGGTGTCAACCAGAAAACCCTGTATAAGTGCCAAAAAGACCCTCAGAACACATTAAGACTATGGTAACATGCTGGGTGTGGGGGCTTGGTCCTCAGAAAGCCATGAGCAAGCTAAATTATAATTACCATATTTTCCGGCGTATAAGACGACCCCCAACTTTTCCAGTTAAAATATAGAGTTTGGGATATACTCGCCGTATAAAACTACCCTTATGTGTCACTACATAACCATACTGTATGTGGTACCCAGTATACAACAACCAGCCAATCACGGCAAGCGATGTACCTTACTGGCGATTGGCTGGTTGTTGTATACAAATCCTGCTTGGATTGGTCAGCTCTCCCTGCTTGCCCAGCCCTCCCTGTCTCCAAGACTATCAGAGCGGTACCGCATCCCTCTGGCCCACCCTTGTATCCTATTACCAGTACCTCCTTCTCTGCCTCTCGGATCTCACTCCTGAGGACTGCAGTGAAGCGGCGCAGACGGGCATGTGCGAGATCTGAGAGCCAGAGAAGGAGGTACCGGTAATAGAGATGTGAATCTGAACTGGAATCTGTTCTGATTCCGGTTCCGATTCACATCGTGGGGGTTTTTTTTCGTCCGGTCCGATCGGGTTTTTTTTTTTTTTTTAATCTGCTGCGCCCGAGCCGATAAACAAAAAACCCACCCCGACCCTTTAAAACTAATCCCTCAACTTCCTGACCCCACCCCCAAGACCTGTAAAATTAAATACAACCCCCCACCCTCCTGACCCCTCCAAGACCTGTAAAATTAAATACAACCCCCCACCCTCCTGACCCCTCCAAGACCTGTAAAATTAATTAAATACAACCCCCCACCCTCCTGACCCCTCCAAGACCTGTAAAATTAATTAAATACAACCCCCCACCCTCCTGACCCCTCCAAGACCTGCCAAATTAATTAAATACAACCCCCCACCCTCCTGACCCCTCCAAGACCTGCCAAATTAAATACAACCCCCCCACCCTCCTGACCCCTCCAAGACCTGTAAAATTAAATACAACCCCCCACCCTCCTGACCCCTCCAAGACCTGCCAAATTAAATACAACCCCCCACCCTCCTGACCCCTCCAAGACCTGCCAAAAGTCCCTGGTGGTCCAGCGGGGGTCCAGGAGCGATCTCCTGGACTTGGGCCGTCGGCTGCCAGCAATCAAAATGGCGCCGACGGCCCTTTGCCCTTACTATGTCACAGTTGCTACCGCTGCCATTGGTCGACCCCAGTGACATAGTAAGGGCAAAGGACCGTCGGCGCCATTTTGATTGCTGGCAGCCGACGGCCCAAGTCCAGGAGATCGCTCCTGGACCCCCGCTGGACCACCAGGGACTTTTGGCAGGTCTTGGGGGGGGGGGGGATCAGGAGGGTGGGGGGTTGGAGTAAATTAATTTGGCAGGTCTGGGGGTGGCCAGGAGGGTGGGGGGTTTTGTTAGATTTTTATTTTTATTTTTTATTCCCTCCATAAGACGCAGACATTTTCCCCCCCACTTTTGGGGGGGAAAAGTGCGTCTTATGGAGCGAAAAATATGGTAATTATTCGCACTATAAGACGACCCCCCGGCGTATAAGACGACCCCCGACTTTTGAGAAGATTTTCAGGGGTTAAAAACTAGTCTTATACGCCGGAAAATATGGTACAATGTAATAAACCTCCCATTCCAAAACAGCACTAAATGCCAGCACTCAGAGTTACCACCTACGAAAAGGTGACACTGCAAACATTATGCCAGGCCCTAAATCACCAATATACCTATTAGGAAAACAGAACAAACCAAGCTTCTATAGATTCCTACAGAGAAATGACACATTAGCAGAATACTTAACCTCAATCACAAATGCAGAACACAGACAAATACTCACCAAATATAGAATAAAGTGACCATAAAGTATAAATGGAAAAGTACAGGCAAACTGGAAACCACAAGTCAGACTCAGTATGTAGTGCATGGAAAAACTAAAGCATCATCGTTCCTCAGAAAACAAACAAAATCAAGAAATATAAAGTGTCAATCATAACAGTGAACCATACTAGTAAAAAGAATTTCAAAACAATAGAACAGAACATAAAAAAATTAAAAACTAATTTTTAAAATTTCCCAAACACCAACACAAAATTTCAAAACCGCACACACACCAAATACCCAATTAATTACAATCAATAAGGATTTTAAAAAAATCTCTCCATACCTGAGAATTTTTTTTACTTCCAGTCAACCTGAGATTGTCGGAGTAGTGAGAGGGAAAGGGAGGTGTACAAACTTTCTCCTAACTCATATATACACACATTTATCCTCATGATCACACTGACACACAAACACACTCAAAACTGGCACACATTCAGACACACAAAAGCTGGCTGGCTCCCTCTCTCTCTGGCTCACATACTCTCAGGCTCACGCACGCTAGCTCTATCCCTCTCTTACACACACACACACACACACACACACACACACACAGGGTCCATTCCCTCTCCTCCATACACACACACGCTCACTCGGCTCCACTCCCTCTCCTTTGCACACACACATGCTGGCTCCACTCCCTCTCCATCACTCACACACACACACACACACACACACATGCTGGTTCCACTTCCTCTTCATCACTCACACACACAGGCTCCACTCTCTCTCTCTACACAAACACAGGCAGGAAAGGCTCTGGCTCCAGTCCCTCAACTTCAGTTAGGTTGTGGGCCTCCTCTTCTGCCGCAGGATGGGATGAACTCCCCCAGCAGCCGTGGGCTGCCTCCTCTACCACCAGGCGGGATAGGCGCCCCCGGGCCGCTTCCTCTTCTACCACCGGGCAGGACAGGCGCCATCGGGCCGCTTCCTCTTCTGCCATGGGGAGGGATAGATGGCTGCAAGCCTCCTCCTCCTTTGCTGCCAGGCGGGATGGACTCCCCCTGGCAGCCACGGGCCTCCTCCTCTTCTGCCACCGGGTGGACTCCCTCTGTGGCTGCGGGCCTCCTCCTGCTGGGTGGCATAGACATCCCAGGTGGCTGTAGAACCTATTCTTCTTTGCACCACATGGGATTGCCTGCTCCCTTGGCACCCCCTACAGCCTGGTGCCTGGGGTCTTGGTCCCCCTGGCCTCCCCCCCCCCTTGCTACATCACTGGAATGGTACTCTATAATTTTTTTTCTTTTTGTTAAGGAGGCTTGCTACAAATAAAGAAGTAAAAGAAAAAAAAGACTGAGAAAAGGGAAAAAATCAATTGGCTAAAAAAATCTGAGTGCAATTCATATTCATTCACAAGAGCAGAAAGACAGACTGAGGAGATGCGATAAAGCCTGCACATGCTCATAAAAAGTGTTTCTCGACCCAATCCTAGAGGCACACCTCACCGGTCTGGTTTTCAGGATAGCCACAATAAGTATGCACGAGATCAATTTACATACACATGCATATGCAAATTTATCTCATACATATTCATTATGGATATCCTGAAAACCAGGCTGGGTAGGTGTGCCTCCAGGAGAGGGTTGGGAAGCCCTGCTCAAAAAGACCTTTTTGGTTTTTCAGAGATCTGAAAGAGCTTTCCATTTCTGCACCTGTGGATGACATCAATCGCTTGTGTGGCTGATATCCTGCTTACCCACAGAGCACAGCATTTTCCACAGAATGAAAAATTAAATGACGTGGTTGTCATCTGAAGCTGAAAGGCAGCAGGGCTCAAAAGAAATGTAAGAAATTACATTTTCATCAAGAGGATGATGGATAAATGAAGACTTCCAGTGAAAATGGTTAAGAGATAAATTAATGCGGAAGTCAAGCATGCACAGGACAATGGAACCTTACTGATAAAGGGCGGGAAGAGACCACAGGCTGGGAAAGATGTGCCATAGCACAATAGGCTCACACAAATGATCAGACTGGTTGAATCAAGTAGTCAACATCTGTGTTTTATTTTGCTTACTTTGGGGCCTATTAAAGTATTTCTCCAATTTTGTGTCTATGGGAAAATGCTTAGTAAATAGGGCCCATTGGGGATGAGCGCACTGTTTAACCCGCTGTCGGACGCGGGTTAAATAGGCGCTAATCCACCCCTAATGCAATAGGGGGATTAGTGCCCATTTATCACGCGTCCGACGCAGAGTGAATGAATTAGCGATCATCACATGGAAATGCATGTGAATGAGGCTATTGCTCATTCACTCCAAATGCAAAAAAATAAATGTGCATCTGTTTTCATAACCGGCCAGCTGCAGTAATGAAAATAGATGCCGATAAAGTCGGCATCGCTTTCCATAACCGGCTGACTACAGTTATGAAAACAGACACCGAGTTTATCGGCATCGGTGTTCATAACCGGCAGACTGCTGGTAACCACGGGGTCGCATTAGCAAGGAGGTGCAAAGGTCACGCTAGCGACCCTAGTTCCTCCTTACTAGTGCGACCCCCTAATTTGTTTATTGCATGGCACCCCCCTTGCAGGCGCCATGCATGCGCTAAAAAAGCGGGCGCTGACTTTTCCACAAATTTTATTGCATCGGCCCCATTGTAAGGTACTGTGGGCATCCCATGCTTCTGACTCGAGGCAGGAGCATCAAAGAAGACTGTTCAAAAGGAGTGTTTCGGGCTCCTGCCTGGTTCCACTTCCCTTGACTCAGAAAAAAAGGTAATAAAATGCTACAGGAAATCCTAGCCTTAAGTTAAAACTTTCTATAGTGCCTCTAAAAGATTTGTCAATCTTCTATTCCACATTTCTAGATATTCCCACAACAGGAGCTTTTTTTTTTTTTTTTTTTTACCAGATCTTTTGTGTTCCTAATCAGATGTGTGCCAAACAGATGTTTACTTCAAAAATTAATCACGTAAAGGGCAACCTGCAGGAAAAAAAATCAACTAACTGATGCAAACCAAACAACCCATCTGGCAGAGACCTCAAGCATAATTATCTTAGTTGACACTGATGTAGAGTTATTGACTGTATAAACCAAGAACTTGACTGCCAGTGTTATTCCTCGTTCCCTATCATGTCCTCTCAGTTGAGGCAGTTTCCTTACAAATCTAGACATACATGGACAACACAACCCTTTAATATGGCAGAATCAAGCTTGCAAATCTTGTAAAACTGTTTCCATGTGCCTGCCCATACTATCCTTACAAAATGCTGCTGCTCCTCATAAGAATGACCATGCACTTAGAGAACACTATATCAGGTCTATCAATCTTAGAGGCTAAGATCCACTGATTCTTCTTCTGTAGCATGATCAGTTTTTAAGGAACAGTTTGAAATGGCTCCTTTACAGTACAGTACAGTCTCTATATAATTCTCCCTTAAAAGGCTTATGCAGATACCTTTGACATGAGACCACCACTCCAGAATGGGATCTTCTTATCCTTCTCAGGTTACTTTGCTTTCAACATCAAGACCAACTGCACCCATCTGGTTAACAATCCTACCATTTCTTCTGTGAATAAAAGGTTTCCGCCCCTCCTCCACTTCTGATTTGAAAGGGCAATTCCACAAAGGATCCTTTCTAGATAGAGTCCAAAGTTTGCAAGGACTGGAGATAAGCCTTAACCCTTCCCTTTTTGTGGGGAAATTAACCTTTGCAAGTTGAACTCTTTCAAAATGCTAAATATGCCAGTCCATAAGACAGGGGTCCAAGAACTCTCAATCAATAACTTTTGAAAACCCCAGTGGACCTCATCCACTCCGATTTTCTGGCATTCAGTGGATACTCTGCTTCTGAACCTGACTTTTCACAGATTAGGCACATTGATCTGACAGTAATAGGATACACCATCAAAAAGAAACCTCAAAGTGGGTCAATTCTCAAGCTACCAAACAAGTAGACAAAGACTATCATGCTTGTAAATGCTTTGGACAATAAATAAATCAATATCCAATCTGGAATAACCATGGGTCTTATGCAGGCTTAAAATTTTTTATTTTTTTTAATTTTGTGATTTCTAATCTCTACCACATGATACACACAAAAAAGTATTTTGATATAACATTTTCACTTATCTTTAGATACAAATATTCATATGCATTCAACATCAGACCCTGACACAGGACAATATTTATAAACCCCTCTGGTTCAGGGGAAGTTTAGTCCAAGTCTAAAAAGGACCTTTACCTATTTTTTTGGCAATTCAACTATGGCTGAGGATCTGGAGGATGCGCTGAAGACATTATAGACCCACTCAAATGCTTATTACATTCTTCTGTGATCAAGTTGGGGCATACATTTATCTTTGATTTCTCATGACAGTTCCTGATGCATCCAATTTCTGTAAAATACTGAACTGATGTGCTGAAATTCACAGTTGTAGTATTACTATCTTTTTACCTGCAACATCCAAAAATTTTGCATCTTTTCCAGGAGGTATACTGGAATGTATTTTTGACTTCCTTCTTTCAGGAATGCTTCCCCACCATTGAGTCATGAGGAAGTTGCATTTTTTTTATGTCCTGGATATTACTGAACTCTATACTTCAAGACTATCTTCCTGCCTACTGATAGTAAGGTAAGGGGTGTTTGTCAAATATTTAATTGTGGGTCCTGAAGTGTTTTATGAGGATAGCCAAGACTTGTTTAGGTTCTTGCATAAACTTCATTACGCCAAGAAACTCATCTTCTGATATTTTCTTTTTCTAGACTGAATGACAGCGTCTGCCATCTTTGGAATGAAAGCTGGGAAGGACATATCTGGTGAGTTGTAATGCTAGCTGCCTCCTGTGATGCATCAGATGGAAAACCCACCAAACCCTCTATGAATTGAAGGGAATGCATTTCAAAGGACATCAAATGATTCTCAGAATCGATAACACTGGAGATTCTTTGGAATACTGGATGAAACTCAACCATGTGCTTTTTCTTCCTGTCTCTTTAGAGATTTCTGTTAAGAAGGAATAGCTGACAGACTGAGCTATGAACGTTTCCAAAATGGGCTTTTACCTGTGATGAAGAAGGATGTAAATGGAATAATGTAATTATGAACATGTCTTTTGCACAAAGGGGTAACATTCTAATGCAGTGGTTCTCAATCCAGCAATCAGGACTCACCTAGCCAGTTGGGTTTTCAGGATGTCCACAGTGAATATGCATGAGGTAGATTTGCATGCACTGCCTGTGTTGTATGCAAATCTTTCATACATATTCATTGTGAATATCCTGAAAACCTAATTGGCTGTGTGTGTCCCAAAGCCTGGGTTGAGAACCACTGTTCTAACAGTAGGTTGACCAGAAGATGTATCCAACTCTGATACTAACAACAGTGGTGTAGAGATTGAGAAAGACTTTCTGTGGTGAAATTGACTCAATGCCAAAAGTTATTAAGCAGCGCAGCTTTCTGAACAGAGTTAAGTGTGGATGGTGCCAGAAATAAATGGTACCACTTTCTTTAGCACTGAAGGGGACTTGGCACAGTACCTTTTTGAATTTGATGGCACAGAGGTGATCTTTCTAGTTTACTCATATTCTGTATGTGATCAAGGCGACCCATGGCTATGACACAAAAGACTGACCTTCTCTTTTTAGGCACTGATCTATGAGCTTTCACTGTCCTCAGAAGATATTTGGAATTTCAACTCAAGGTCTCTATATGAGGGCACTTGATATAAGCAGCAGAATTTGACATGTCATGTTCCAGTCCAAGTCAGCAAAGAGAGAGATCAAGAAGAGCCATACTGGTCACTTTGTGTTGGCATTTACAATGCTTAGGTTTTTTATTACCTGACCTGGAACTTTTCTATGACATTCCACAGTGAGGAGAGGTAGAAAAACAATTATTATTTTTTTTTTTACAGACTTGAAATAAGTGGAAAAAAGAAATATTACATTTGTAAATAGAAGAAAAACATGCCAAAAAAACCCCAACCCATACAAAAATAGCAGTGTGCAGCCAAAGGGAGAGATTCTGCCGCTACAGCAAAAGAAAAATGACTGAGGAGACTCATGCAGTGGCTGCATGGGTTCTCCCAAGAGAGCACATTCCATGTCTGCCCTGTGCGATGTCACCCACTTGTGTGGCTGCATTTGTTCTACTTGTTCACAGAGAACATGCGTCATAATTTAGCAACTGAAAAGGAAAAAGTACACCGTGTAATCAGGAGAAATACCGTACTTAAGAACATGAACTCCAAACTGTGGGTTTTAAATTATCTTGCACTCTGTCATCATCTGGATCAAAAGGATAATTGTTAAAATGATTTCTCTACAACAAGAAAACTGTCATACTATATCATTCTCTTGTAGATTATTTGTAATGTGCAAGAGTTTTTGCTTCAAACTTAGATTTGGGTGGGGATGAAGAACAATTTGCTTTTCCAAAGGTTCTTTTTATGAGACTACATTAATGAAAGATTTTATATTTTTATATATATATATATATATTTGAGAAATTAGATGATAAAATATTCTCTATATATTGATAGCGGGAGGTGGATCACTTTGGTTCTTTTATATTGTATATTTGATTCCTCCCAAGTGCATACTATTAGTGCCAGGTATAGATTTTCACTATCTATATCAATATCTATGCTAGTTTGCAGAAGAATAATCTCACATTTGCTTTACAAGACCAGTTGTGTCAACACCCAGGAGCTTCTCCCAAGTTCTCAAATGTTACAGGGCAACCCTATGATGTAAACAGCTCCACCTCATTTCCCTCAGCAAGCCCAGACTGTGAAAGAAAGGACAACCTGCCTGCCCCTCAAGTAAAAACCAAAACAAAACAAAAACACAGGTGTGTATGTGGGGAGGGTTAGTGGGATGTATTTCTGAAGAACATAGTGTTTCTGAAGAACAACAAATATCTAAGCAAGCAGTATTTATTTCCTAATATTTGATAAACCATCCTTCCCTAGAAACATCAAAGTGGGGCACAACCATAATTAAGAGCAAATCAAATACACACACACACACAACAGTTGAACTCAACCACCTATTAAAACAAAAAAATAAATTACAAAAATTCTGGATCGCTGTGCTTAGCTGCTGTATTAAAGCTAATACTGTAATTTATAGCATCTGTGAATTAACCTGGAAAAGCTTTTTTCCTAAACTATAAGTAATTTTTTTCATATTTGAATACGATGGAATCAAAGTCCAGAGTAATGGCACTAAACAAATGAAAGACATACTACATGATGATGATTAACTTGGAAACAGGTAAGATAACAACTAACCCGCTCATATCTTATTTGGCTTTCAGTCAAATATTCTGGACAATGCCGATGTGAATATCAAGGTTAGAATATGTAGTCTGTTGAGATGATTGGCAGGGCATTAATAATATTCTAGAAATGCACCATTTCATAGATTTCTCTACTCAAAATATTTACTTTAGCTATCTTTTGTTCCCTTACAGCAAAGTTCAACTTACAATAGCCATAATGAGGCAATTCACTGTCCATTAATAACTACTACCAGTAAATGCCTTGTCCATTAGGGATTATTAATTATGACATTAAATGGTACTATTTCCTTGCAATTTTCTGAATACATGTAGGCAACAAAGTGTTCTATTTGCCTTAACCATGTATGGTTCTCATTTTACCACCAGATGCCCTTAGCATCTCACACATAAAACACGACACTTTTGTTCAAAGAAAACTACTTTATTCGGAATGAAGGTGGCCGCAGCATAAACATGTACAATAAATTAATGACATTAAATACATAAATATATGATTCCCATACAAGAATTGTAACAAAAACTTACTAAACATCAAAAATACTGTGTCTGAACTATTAACTCCCTGCAAGGTAACCAGCCTTACCTACAACTCTGCCATGACTACTGCTGCCTCTCCAACTTTACTGCCACTTGGGCAGTAAAAGCCATACCATAGGTGCCTTTTGCACATCGCGTGACCTTGACCCAGTTCCGCAAAAGTCCTGGGTCTAGTCTTGCATGCTGTCGTCGCAGAATTCTCTGCCGAACTGAAGAACAAACCGGTGTTGTGTATTTAGATGGCAGTGCGCCTGCCACTAGGCAACCAATCATTTACGGGCCCTTCAGGAGGCCTTTTCCTACCTGCTGGCCACCCCGCATGCCCATGCTGCCACATCCCTATTAGGTGAGGCTATGTAAAGTGGCTACTGCGGGTGGCAAAAAGAGTGAGCTATTTTCGTCCTGGGTGAATGAGGAGCCTGGGCTGGCCTATGTTCATTTCCCTGCCTACTCCTACCTTCGTCAGTACTCCCTAGCTAGCTCACGCCCCCTTCAACCCATCCCTCCTTAGTTTTAATTTTGTTCACGCCATCCTCGCTAAGACTCCTCCCCCCACCCACCCTTTACACTTCCTCCTCGAGCTCGCCTGTGCACTTGTATGCACCCCTGAACTCTGCAGTCACTCGCGGTGCAAAGGATCTTTATATTTTTCTCGTTTCTGAGAATTAATTCTGTTGCCCCAGTGAGCAGATGGCCAATAAAATGTGACCCAAATTCAATCCATGGGAGGGGCTTTAGATTCCCAAATGTTTTTGCTAGAAATCAATTTTCTTCCCTCAAGTGTTGTAATCATGGCTTTGTTATAGAACATATGTATATTTATCGTAACTCAGTTCACAAGCTAGACTTAGAGGAGTTAGCACAGAGTAAGAAGTAAACATCATAAACCATAACTTTATTCTGCCCGTTTCACTCTGCCACATGGAAATGCGTGATAGCCACACCCAATTTGCAATACTTAAGGAGAGAATACCTAATTGAGAATTGTAAAGATGCTAGAATGATGTGCTCCCCTTAGGGGCAGATTTAAAAAAAATACGCACGGGGGCGAACAAAAGTACGCCGGATTTTAAAAGATACGCGCGTAGCCGCACGTATCTTTTAAAATCCAGGGTTGGCGCGCGCAAGGCTGCACAAAATCGGCAGCCTGCGCGCGCCAAGCCGCGCAGCCTGCCTCCATTCCCTCCGAAGCCGCTCTGAAATCGGAGCGGCCTCGGAGGGAACTTTTTTTTTTGTCCTCCCCCCCCCACCTTTCCCTCCCTTCCCCTATCTAACCCACCCCCCCCAGCCCTACCTAAATCCCCCCCACCTTGTTAGATGGAGTTACGCCTGCCGCTGGCAAGCGTAACTTGCGTGCGCCAGCTGGCCAGGCCCCGACACAGGCCGCTGTGTCAGGGCACTCGGCCACGCCCCCCAGTCTGCAGACACGGCCCCCCCCCCCCCCCCAGACCGCCCATTTTAGCGCGTCCCGGGACTTGCGCGCGTCCCGAGGCTTTGTGCACGCCAGCGGCCTATGCAAAATAGACGCGCCGGCGCGCGCGTAAATCCGGCAGGATTTATGCACGCAGCGCTTTTAAAATCTACCCCTTAAAGTGTAATCATTTTAATGTTCTCTCTATATAAACATTTAAAATAAACTAATTTTCTTCTCCTCTATAGGAAAATAAAGTGCTCCCAGATTATGTGAAAGGCATAAATAAAGCACTACTTCCCATGAATTCTAAATCTCCAATCAATAGCTTATTAGATTCAATTCTTCTTGATTTCTAGAAGCATTGAGGGACGATACAGGTTTAAGAATCCCAATTGTTATGCAGTCATTCAAGCCTTTACTATAGCAGAAGCACTAGAAAAATGCAGGGGGGAGGGTTTCACCTTTTTCCTTTTAGGTTGGAATTTCTTGGTTTAATTTGAGAGAAACAAAAAGTTTACATTTCGCTTTTCAGACCCTTTTTATTACTATTTTACTTTTTTAGATTTTTTTTTTTAAACTTGGAAGTTATCTGTCCTTCTGTTCAGATAATTAAAGAGACTGAAATGCCTGGGCTAAATAGCATCTTTCAATTTTCCTTTAAATTTTATAAAACCTTTCTTCAATTCCCAAGTAGTCCGACTATGAGCTTAAGCAACGCAGGGGCCAATGTAATAACAGTTTTACCTGCAGTTGTGCATAAATTTTTAGTGCACAAACTTTACTGCTGATATGAAAGATGAAGGTGTTCTGCACAATTTAACCACATTATATCTGCAGAAAATATACTTGTGTACACAAAGCATGTTTTCTGCACATAAAAATGGATTTATGTACATAAAAATGCTCTCTGCACTGAAAACAGTTTACTGTGTGCATAAGATTTCTGTGCAGAAAATGACTGGCTGTGTGTGAAGAAAAAAAAAATGTCTATGCATGAATCCCAAATACAGGACCCGAAGCAATTAGGGGCACAAAATGAATAAAAAGCAAACATTACTCAGGTTTTATGTTCAGAAACTTTTTGTACACACATTTTCTGAGCAGAAAACATGATTTATGGGCATAAATCTTGCTTTTATAAATGGTAAGCTTTTTTTTTTTTAATAGACAATTCTGGTTAGCTTGTTTTGATTTTTTTTTTTTAACTCATGACGCATTGGCATACTATTAGCTTACTGCATCTGGAATTAAGGGGTAGATTTTAAAAGGTGCACACATGTATGCCCGATTTTATAACATGCTCGCGCATGTTATAAAATTGGGGGTCGGAGCGTGCAAGGGGGTGCACAATTGTGCACCTTGCACGCACTGAGCCGCACTGCCTTCCCCTGTTCCCTCCCCCCTAGCCTGACTTCCCACGCCTTTTCCCCTAACCTTTCCTCCCCCTACTCTACCCCCCCCCCCGACCTTTGTCTTAGAGGCAGGCGCAAGTTGCGCACACCAGCAGCCTGCCGGCACGCGATGCTCCAACACAATGGCTGCTGTGTCAGAGCCGGATTGCCCCTTTAGTAAAGCCCCAGGACTTGCACGTGTTCCAGGGCTTTACGCGCGTCGCCGGGCCTTTTTAAAATAGGTCCAGCATGCATAGGGCTTTTAAAATCCGTTATTGCTGGGGAAATACCTCTTTTGTCCTTTAAGAAATATGCAATCGAGGCATTAAAAATTCCAAATGACATGATACCACCAATAAAAAAACTTTTCTTCTTGCCAAAAAGAACCAGTACACCCTTAACATTACCTCTACAGTCAGATTTTCAGAATCTGACAGACTATTTGGAAAATTCTAATGTTGAAATATTGGATAGGGCGGTCCTGTTCGTTACTTTTTTTGACGAAATGGCGGTATCATTGATAATGAAGAGCTACTTTAAGAATATGAATGTTTCCTACTTAGGTGGTCAAATTCGAGTGTACCCTGACCTAGCAAAACCTTCGCAGCAGCGTAGGAAAGAGTTCCTATTAATGAGAACCGAGGTCCTAGCATTAGGGGGTAGTTTTAAGTTAAGATACCCCTGTAAATGCATAATTCAACTGGCCAGGAATACCTATGTTTTCTTTGTACCTGATCAGCTGAGGGCCTTTATCTCTGGTAGGAGGCCTCCTGAAGCAACATAAGGGTATAGAATAGATTATAAATTGTGGTTAAAGTACCTTTCTTAAAATGCTTGCAGTATTATAATATCTCCTCGTGGATTACCGTCTGCCTCTCCCTGTTTTTTTTCCTATGTAATATGAGATCGAGATATCAAATTTGTTTTTGTTAAGTATTGACAAGTTTTTTCTTACTCTAAATCTGTTTGAATGAATATCTCTGTATTTTCCATACAAATGTTTTGTTTGTAATATTTGTAAAATGATTATAAATAAATATATAAAAAAAAAAAATCCGGCCCTAAGAATTTTAGCATGTGCCTTAAGAAATTATGCATTGAATTTCAGTGTACATTTTTTAATATACACAGATTACATTGGCCTCATTATTGCACAGAGATACTAAGAGCTTTCTTGTCTACGCAAAGTCTAAAAAAAAAAAAAAAAGGCTGCTACAGCTCAAATTGCACTAACATTTGACACTTAATATATTCACTAGTAGCGAGAGATAAGATTAAAAAAAAAAAAAGGGGGGGTGGCGCAAGATGGCAGCATAAGACAGATGTGCATGATCGCTCTGCATTTCCACAAACTTGTTTCTACCTTTGAGATGCCTTCTAAGCGCAAAGGAAGGGTTCAAATTTACCCCTGGATTCACCTCTTTCCTCCTGTCAGCGACTGATTACCACCTTTGCTTCTGGTCCGGCTCCAAGTAAGGGGGTGCTAAACACTGCTGCGATAACCGGTGAGGGAGCACCGGTATCACCTGGGGAAGTCACTTTGAGCCCCCCGGATCCACGGCTCCTGCTGCAGACCCTCCTCTTCAGACCATGGCGCAGGGCGATGACACAACTCATGCACCTGCAAGGGGGGAGAGTTGCCTTCCCCAACTCTCCTGGTAGCTTGGACATCTCTCAGGTGGCTGTGTGTCTTGCCACCTCCTCTCCAGCTGAGACTGAGGGAGAGCACGGAAGGTCCTTTGCAGAGTCAGCCAGCCATGGAACTTCAGGTGAGATTTTTCATCTTCCTCCCAAACCAGCAGTTGTAACTCTCGATGCCCTATGGGATCTGGTTGCAAGCTTGCCAGGTGAAGATCAAGGACCTTGATACAAAAGTAGACACTTTGGGGGGGGGGGGGGGGGGGGAAGTGGGAAGAGAAATACAGGGAATTATAATCTCAGATAAGGACTTTGGAGACTGTTACTTCTGAAACGCAATCCTGTAATGTTAAACTGATTAAAGATTTCAGCAACTGCTCCAGAAGGCTGGAACATTTGGAGAATTATACTCAGCACTTAAATCTCCGATTTTTTAATTTCCCTATGGTAATGGGTGAAATTTCCAACCAAACTCTTAAGAAATATCTTAGAAATACTGCAGTTTGAGGAAGGGAAAGTTTCTGTGTGGGACATGCACTTAGAGTACATGTCCCACACAGAAATTTAAGGTCAGCAAACAGAGCATTCCTTCCCATTCCTTCTGTGAAAACCGCAAGACTTACCCAAGTGAGGGAGCGAGCTCGGTCTCTAGCCGGTCCCATATTATGGAACTCCATGCCCCTTGACCATAGACTCCAGAGCAATCATAAACTTTTCAAAACACAGCTCAAAACCTGGCTTTACATACAAGCCTTCAAGAAAGAAAAATGATGCAGGAAACCAAGCAAAGATATGCGGCATAAAGCACCGAATACCTAATTTAACGATCCTTACTGAATTATTTCAACCTTTTTAACTGTAGGCAACCTTCAGGACACATTGCTATGCAGCACTCAATTCCCAAATAAACACCTTATTGTTACCGAATACTAATGGCACCACCTATGTAATGTACGACCCATATTTTTTTTTTTATATTGGTGCCCTATTGTAAACCGTTATGATGGTGAATAACTTAATGACGGTATATAAAAACTCTTAAACAAACCATTTTTTCTATCGGATGTGAATAAAAGGAGAACACCTCAAGACCAATGTCCTGAAGCTATTACTGATTTAATGCAATTTCTGGAAGATTCCACCGTAGAAGTTTATGATCTGTCAACTTTGCTTGTTTCCTTTATCTCTGAACAAGAATTTAGTAATGAAGAGATTTTTAAAGAATATTTCTGTCCCTTTTTATGGGCAGAATATTTGTATCTTCCTGGATTTTGCCCGTATTACACAAGAATGAAGATGTAATTTCCTTACTCTCTGACCCCAGATCACTTCATTAGGATTTTCTTTTGTATTAAGGTACCCTTGTAAATGCATAATTTGTTCATTGAACGAATGCTTTTTTTTTTTTTTTTTTTGCCAGAGCAACTTAAATCCTTTGTTAACTCCAAGAGTATGTTGATTTCTTCTCCTGGTGAAACCAGGTCTACTCAGATCCAAGATATTAGATAGTTGTTTTCATGTTAAGCCTATTTCTCTGTATATTTAATTCCTGTATTTCTCCCATAATTATGCACCCTGCCTAGTTTTCTTTTTGTGAAAATGACTTAATAGGATTAATTTCTTTGTAAAATGTTTCATATTTTCTTTTGATAAGTAATTTGGTTTTCTGAAGTAAGGTATTGTCTTGCTTGAATTGATGAAACTAATAAATATAAAATTTAAAAAAAAAAAAAAAAAAATCAGAAGATCAGTCTAAAGGGATTTTCAGTCACATGGTGGCAATCAGGTTACCAAAGGCACACAGTGCAAAGGATTTGTCTGGTCCCATAGCTATGTTCAAAGGACTTAGGTCACAGTTAAAGACTTCCTTCCACTTTTAGTCTGACCTCTGCTTATATCTGGTAACTACATATACTCTTTACCATTAGCGTTATACCATTTTATAACCCAAGTATTTGGGGAACCCACAAGAAAAGCAGGGCTAAAGCGGTTCCCTTACGTTTAGGAACCAAGGATTTATCTCCCTCTACTTAACACTCCCTATATTTCTACAAAAATTAAGACATTTCTTTGTACTCCTCCTCATACTTTTCTGTTTTGTGTAGAAGAGAAACTGGATGATGAAAAGGACAAGATGGATTTGTTAGTGCTACTTGCATATTTTATTATTCGACATTCCACTGTTAATTAATATAGAAAGGTCACTTAAATGTAGTGAACTAGAGACGAAAGAAAACAATTACTCCTCTTGCTCCAGTGCTTTCTACTTATTACAAAATGCATGTAGCATCTGATGTTTTAAAGCCACAGCACAAGCAATTATCTGAAATCCATTTTTAGATGATTGCTTTCCCCTTATTTTCTTAGGAAACAAGAGCTTAAATTTCCTAAAGCTGCCTTTAGCATTATAAATGCAAGTAGGCAGGAGGTTCTACTGTGCCTACAATCATCCAAAGTCCAGACATAATAATGATCTATGCAATGTATAGCAAAATGTTGCTTACCTGTAACAGGTGTTCTCACAGGACAGCAGGATGTTAGTCCTCACATATGGGTGACATCACAGGATGAAGCCCAATCACGGAACACTTTTGTCAAAGTTTCTAGAACTTTGACTGGCACCAACTGGGCATGCCCAGGATGACATTAACCCTGCAACCAGCAGGGGTCCCCCTTCAGACTTGTTTGAAAGCTAAAGTAAGTGCCAAAATAAAAATAAGAAAACGTAATGAACCCAACACCACAAGGTGGCGGGCAGGTTTCATGAGGACTAACATCCTGCTGTCCTGTGAGAACACCCGTTACAGGTAAGCAACATTTGCTTTCTCACAGGACAAGCAGGATGGTAGTCCTCATATATGGGTGAATACCGAGCTGAGGATGTCCGAATATGCATAAAATGTACCCAAAGACGTGCAACAGGCACAACAACTGGGGTGGAATTTGGTAGAGGGCATCCTGAACCCTAACGAGCAGGCGGAAGGATGTTGATACATTAAGTTGCAAAAAAGTTGCGCAAGACAGATTGGCCAAAGATGGAATCTTGTCTTCCAGCCTTGTCTAGACAAGGCTGGAAGACAAGGTATGGCGAGAACTCCAGGTAGCAGCCTTACAAATATCAGTAAGAGGCACTGAACGAAGGTGCGTTACAGAAGTTGCCATGGCCCTGACTGAGTGTGCTTTAACACAGTCTTGAATGCCTGCTTGCTGATAGCAAAATGAAATGTAGTCTGCTAGCCAGGGGGAGAGAGTCTGCTTACCCACAGGTTGACCCAATCTGATGGAAGCAAAGGAAACAAACAATTGAGTACTTTGCCTGTGGGCAGCTGTACGGTCTAGGTAGAATGCTAGAGCCCGTTTGCAGTCGAGGGTATGCAAAGCCTGCTCTCCTGGATTGGAATGGGGCCTGGGAAAAAAGGTGGGTAGTATGATGTATTGGTTAATGTGAAACTCTGATTCTACCTTAGGCAAGAACTTAGGATGAGTGCGGAGTACCGCCCGGTCCTGCAGAAGTTTAGTGTAAGGCGGATAGGTAACTAGGGCCTGTATGTAACTCACTAACTCTGTGAGCAGATGTTATTGTCAAAAGGAACAACACTTTCCATGTGAGAAGCGAAGATGACAGGACTGGAGAGGCTCAAAAGGTGGTTTCATGAGCTGACCCAAAACCAGATTGAGGTCCCAAGAAGGGGCCGGAGGACGCAGTGGAGGTTTGAGGTGAAGTAAGCCTTTCAGAAAACATGTTATGAGGGGTTGTACCGAAACAGGAATGTCCCAGACACCTTTATGGAAGGCAGCCACCGCACTGACGTGCATTCTGATGGAGGAAGTTTTTAGACCTGATTCTGACAAGTGCCAGAGATAGTCTAGAAACTTCGTGGTGGAACAGGTAAAGGGATCAAGGGACTAAGAAGAACACCATGACTTAAACCTGTTCCATTTGTAAAGATAAGATTTCCTCGTGGAAGGCTTCTGTGAAGCAATCAGGACACGGGAAACTGGCTCCGAAAGGTTGAGAGGCTGCGGGATTAACCTTTCAACATTCAGGCCATCAGGGATAAGGCTTGAAGATTGGGGTGGCATAGGCATCAGTTTTGTGTGATCAGAAGTGGGTCCTTCCCCAGGGGAATGTGCCTGCGAATGGAGAGGTCCTGAAGAATCGGAACCATACTTGACGTGGCCAGAGAGGTGCGATCAGGATCATGCTTCCCCTTGTCCTGACGTAGCTTCACGAGAGTCTTCGAGAGAAGTGGAAGTGGAGGGAATGCATAGAGGAGACCAGTGGCCCATGAGAGGGAGAACGCATCTCTTGGCTGTGACTGAGGGAGCAATAGTTCTCTACTTTGCGGTTTTGAGGTGATGCAAAGAAGTCTATGCGAGGGTAACCCCAACGTTGGAATATCGAGTCCGCTACTGTGGGGTTGAGAGTCCACTCGTGTGGTCGAAAGGTGCAACTCGGCTTGTCTGCCAACACATTGTCCACTCCCAGCAAGTAGGTGGCCCTGAGGTACATAGAGTGGGAGAGGGCTTCCGCCCATATCTGCGCAGCCTCCTGACATAGGAGGCGGGAGCCTGTTCCACCTTGTTTGTTGATGTACCACATGGCCACTTGGTTGTCCGTTTGAATCAGGATGACCTGGCTGGAGAGGTGATCCTGAAATACTCTGAGAGCATATCTGATTGCTCATACCTCCAGGAAATTGATCTGGTGTTTGGCTTCTTGTGGAGACCAAGACCCTTGAGTTTGTAAATTGGCAACATGTGCTCCCCCAACCGATGTTGGAGGTATCTGTTGTAAGGGTTATTTGAGCGTCTGGAGCTTGAAAAGGCAGGCCTTGAAGGAGATTGGCCTGATTCCTCCACCAAGCTAGAGATAGACGAAGTGGGTTGGTTAAGTGGACAAAGCTGATAGTGGTTGAGATGACTGAATCCACTGTAGGATCCTCATGGCGAGACGAGCCATGGGAGTGACGTGTACTGAGGACACCATGTGTCCTAGCAAGACCAGAACATGACGTGCAATGGAGTGCTGTCGAGACTGCAGCTGATGGGTGAGAGAGGAGATAAGAGCTTGTTCTCAAGGAAGAAATGCCTTTGCCTTTAGGGTGTCCAAGTCTGCTCCTATGAACGACAGGGTTTGCGATGGGACCAAGTTGGACTTTGGATAATTGTTGAGAAACCCCAGAGAGATCAGGGTGTGCAAGGTGAGACGTAGGGACGTCAAAACAGTTTGCTGTGTGGGAGCCTTGATCAACCAATAGTCAAGATAGGGGTAGACGTGAACACCATGAGTTCTGAGGAACGCTGCTACTACTACGAGGCACTTGGTGAAGATGCATGGAGCAGAGGCTAGGCCGAATGGTAGTACTCGATATTGGTAGTGCTTTGGGCCTACGAGAAATCGCAGAAATCTCCGATGAGACTGAGTTATTGCGATGTGTGTAAGCGTCCTGGAGGTCTAGAGAGCAGAGCCAGTCTCCCCTTTGTAGAAGGGGAGGAGGGAACCCAAGGTCACCATCTTCAACTTTTCTCTTTGGAGAAACTTGTTTAAGGCCCAAAGATCTAGTATCGGGTGAACACCACCTGACTTTTTTGGGATTAGAAAATACCAAGAGTAGAATCAGAGGCCCTATCGGGAGTAGGGCACTGGTTCTATCGCTCTGGACAGGAGGAGGGAAATCTCCTGTTCCAGGAGCGGTGAATGGTCTGATGTTCTCCACGTCAGTCGAGGTGGGGAGTCCGGTGGAATGGCAAGGAAGTTGAGATGATAACCTTGAGTTATTATGGTGAGCACCCACTGGTCTGTGGTGACTGAGTGCCAGATGTGGCTGAAGTGGCACAATCGGCCTCCCACTGGTACATGGTTTAGTGGAGTCTGAATGCTGCTCTCTAGGGAAAAAGTCAAAAACCAGATGATGGACCTGGTTGAGGAGTTGTTTGCGGCTTTTGCCTGTGAGGTTGTCTGGACTGGCCTTTCTGATAAGGCTTAGTAGAGCGACCATTGGACGGAGGAGATAAGATTTCCTTTGGTGGTAAAAGGATTTTTTGGGCTCCTTTCTGAATGTTTGCTTAGCAAGGAGAGTTGGCGAAGAGTCTCATGGTGATCCTTGAGTTGCACCACTGTCTTTTGTATTTGCTCACCAAAAATATTATCTCCAGTGCAAGGCAAATCAGACAGTCTATCCTGGACCTCAGGCCATAGGTCGGATGACTTTAGCCAGGCCCATCGCCTTCAGAAATGGCTGTTGCTGAGACCCTGGAAGCGGTGTCAAAAACATAATAGGCAGATCTTCTCATGCTTGCCCGCTTCTAAACCCTTTTGAGCTAGGGCGTGTAACTGGTCTTGAGACTTGAGTTAGGGACTCAAAGTCCGGTATTTGTTTAAGAGGACCCTGTTGTACTGGGTCATATAAAGTTGATAAGAGGCGATGCGGGATATAAGCATAGCCCCCTGAAAGATACGACGACCTATAGCATCCAAGAATTTTTGTTCCTTTCCTGGAGGATAGGAAGAATGAGGCTTGGCTCTTCGGGCTTTCTTTTGGGCCGACTCAACCACCACTGAATGGTGGTCCAATTGGGACTTCTGGAAACTAGGAGTTGACTGGACTAGGTATGTAGTGTCAGCTTTCCGAATGACTGGTGCCACAGAACCAGGATGTTCCCAACTCCTTTTGAGAAGATCCAGGAGGATGTCATGGATGGGAATAGATGTTAGTTCCTTAGGAGCATCTAAAAATTGAAGAAGCTCCATCATCTGATGTCTATCATCTTGTTCTGTCTGAAATTGAAAAGGAACCACTTCAGCCATTTCCTTCACAAAATTAATGAAGGACAAGTCCTCTGGCTGAGAACGCGGTGATGGCAAGTCATCGGTATCCTGGGATGAATAGTCAGTCCAGGTATTGTAGGGATCATCTCCAGCAGCCCCAGGGTCCTCGGAGGGACGAAAAATTGGTATACCTGAAGGTCCGGGATGAGGCACTGAAGGGCATCGATGGTGTCACCAGTGGCACAGATGATGGCACAGAGGGCATCAATGGACGGGATGGTGGCACCGATGGAAACAAAGATGCAATCGGTGAAACTGATGATCTAGGCATCGGAAGCACTCCCGATAGCGGAAGGAATGGTGTTTCTCCTTCGTTTGCCGATGAAAGAGGAATCTGAGAGGAAGGCACCGGGTCCATTGGAGTCATCTGGTCCCTCTGAGGAAAAGCAGCGATCAGCGCTTCCATTCTCGTGAGTAACGGTGCTAGTGCTACTGGAATGGGATCGGCTACCAGTTCAGGCATCGGTATCTGCGTCAATGGAACCTCGAAGCCTTGCATCGCTTTGCCGATGGCTTCCTGAATCATCTGATCCAGTTCCTTCCGGAAACCTGAGCATGGAGCCCCGATGCCGGAGGAGGCGGCGGCGGCGTAGCCGGAGGGACCACCGTTGGAGGTGGAATCGCGGCTCCTATCACCAGTCCCGGTGAAGGTTGCCTCGGTGACCCTGAACCAGATAGGGACAGTGCCTTTTCTGGACGGGCTTTCTTCGATGGCGGTTCAGACGATGATGATGTCGAGGTCTTGCCTGAGTCGACAGTCTGAGACCTGCGATGTCAATGCTGATGCTTTTCTCGACGGTCACCTCTGTCCTTTTCATGAGGGGGAACAGAGGGTGTCGAGGGCCGTGGAGTAGTCGATGCTGGTCGGACACCGGCTGGTGCCCAATGATGGTGCGACGTAGACGTGTCGGTTCAGACGACGTCGATGCTATGGACAGCGTCCATTCTAGCCTTGTGACTTTTAGGTGTCATAAAGGCACATTTGGTGCAAGTAAGGACATCATGCTCGCTACCCAGACACATTACACATACCCGGTGAAGGTCAGTAATGGACATTATACGGGTGCAGTCCGGGCAGACAGTACTCCAACGCCATGGCCTGTGCAAATATTTAGCCATAGTGGGGTCGACGGCCAGTAGGCCGTGAAGGCCAAACTAGACGGGAATCGAACAGAATCGGGTAAAAAAAACTTACCGGACCACCGCGGACATAAAAATGAAAGCGGGGGACACCCCTGTGGCGTAGAAAGTTGTATAGTAATTCCATGAGGAAAATTGTCAGGAATCTTTGTGGAGCTCCTTAAGCCGCGTGGCTACTGCTGCGCAGAAAAAAGAAGACTGAAGGGGGACCCCTGCTGGTTGCAGGGTTAGTGCCATCCTGGGCATGCCCAGTAGGTGCCAGTCAAAGTTCTAGAAACTTTGACAAAAAAGTGTTCCGTGATTGGGCTCCATCCTGTGATGTTACCCATATGTGAGGACTACCATCCTGCTTGACCTGTGAGAAAAAAAAAAAAAAAAAAAGACAATTAGAGAGAAAGCCAGGGATAAAGAATTTGGAAAAAAAAAAGTGGGTAGCTAGAATAAAGACATTGTATTCCAAACAAATATAAACACATAATAAAATTCCTCTGAGAAGACAAAAGTAGCTTCTCAGATAAGAACATGGGGAGGAACAGAATGTTTTAAGGATCACAGGCAGTGTTGCTGCTTTAGTAACCAATCAATTCTACAATGCAACTAAATACAAGCAAAAAATGGAATAGAATGTTCTTAATACAGATCCATTTTATTATCAACACTATATATAAAGTTTGTACTCTTCCACAGTTACATATCTTTGGCTTTGTCCATTCACCACACAGAACACCTACCTCTAGGACAAAATACACCCTTCATGCTAGTGCACATCCTCATACATAGTAGCCAGGCAGACATGGGGATCACTGCATTTTACATCTGGGAATAAGAAATGGGGAAGGAATCTTCCAGGTACTTTTCAAGTGACTCAGTTTGGCCACTGCTGGAGACAGGATGTGGGGCTCAATGGACCATTCTATGCCAGAATTAGCCAGAACTTTAAGTTCTTGTGCCTTATTACTAAAATGTTAGCCAGTGCTTAAAGGAACAACATTACAAGTTTACATTACTAATGAAAAGAAGCACACAAGCACAAAATCAAATTTGTTCAATATAAAAAAAAAAATACTTTGTTTACATCACTGGATGCAACCCATATTTTCTAGGGATACACTAGTGGTCTCAAAACTGGTCTGTGGAAATGATAAAACAAACGTCTTACATTCTTTTCATCATCTGTCTCCAATAAAATGTACTTTTTAAAAAAGAATTGGTTTAAACTTTAAAAGGTATTTTCCAAAGATATTTCAATGTTACTGCTTAAACATCTGTATTGAATAGGAAATCTTTTCATAATGTAACAGGATATCAGGTCTTTTGTGCCTGCATACATATTACAAATGTATTCAGATATTACTGAAAATGTTCTGTGCGATCAAGGACATCTAACATATATAAAGACAAAATACCAATTATATTACAACCACATGTACCCTCAGACTCGGTAAAATATTTGATCCTGGTTTAGTTTAAATTAAGAAATGCAAAACTCATACATTTGCAGGTGAGCCAGAAAGTTAGTTTTGCCACAAACAAAACTTACTGTAGTAATGAAAAGAGAAGCTTTTATGGCTAAAATCAAACGCAAGTTCCAGTCTTGAGCTGAGGACAGTCTCTTCCTGGCTGAGACTGAGAAACTGTACAATATGGGGCAGGTGGAAAGGGTTGGTTTTTTGTTTTTTTTTAAACATATAGGTGCAGATTTTTAAATCTGCGCGCACAATTGTACGCCCGATTTTATAACATGCGCGCACCGATCCCTAGGAGAGCCCTGATGGCTT
Organism: Rhinatrema bivittatum; assembly: GCF_901001135.1. Lineage (NCBI taxonomy): Eukaryota > Metazoa > Chordata > Amphibia > Gymnophiona > Rhinatrematidae > Rhinatrema > Rhinatrema bivittatum. The sequence continues at coordinate 458,668,079 of NC_042618.1, read as the reverse complement.
TCCCTGTTCCCTCCGCCCCCCCCCCCCCATCTAACCCGCTCCCCAGCCTACCTAAATCCCCCTCCCCCTTACCTATATTTTGTAAATTATGCCTGCCTCTGGCAGGCGTAACTTGCGCACACCGGCTGGCTGCCATGCCGAAGGCCTCGGTCCCGCCCCCGCCCCTTTCACAAAGCTCTGGGACATACGCACGTCCCGGGGCTTTATGCGCATCGCCGGGCCTATGCAAAAAAGGCTCGGCCCGCGTAACGCTTTTAAAATCCGCCCCTAACTGTGCAGTCTCGCTAAAGAAAATAACACCATTAATTTCTTCATAGAATCCGTGTCCCTTAGAATAGCATTTCCCAACCTTTCCATGCTCAAGGCACACCTAGATTATCACAAATATTGTGTGGCACACCAACCCTCACAAAGCAGGCAGTGCAGAGATGGAGAGAACCCACATAGCCAAAAGAAATGACAGGAAAGCACTGAAAGCCCAACCAGGCTCTCTTCTAAACTTTAAAACAAAGAGAAAGTGTGGGCCTTGCCAACATGCATCAACCCTGCTTTGGGAATAGCGCCTCTAAGGGTTACTCTGGGCAACTGCACAATGCAGAATTTGTTCAGAATTCTAGGATTGTGGTACGCAGGTTGGCGATAGTGCAACATTGTCTTTGCCCATCGGGGCCCATGTATGTCTTCAGTGGCTCACGGATGGGAGTGGACCCTGTGAAGGCGCACAAACCCGTCACAATGGACCAACTCTCTCCATCTACAAGTGCAGGAGAAGGGAGAGGTTCGTGTGGTTCAGGCAACCGGCTCAGCTACCTTGGCTGCCGCACGCGGATGCCAGAGCTCCTTCATTGCTCCTGCTCCCAACACTCAAAGGAACTCGCATCCAATGCTCAAGTGCATGCTGTCCCCACCTCACTCAGCCTGGGGACAAGACAGAGGCTGGAAGGACTCAAGTGGGGAAGATGAGGAGCTGGTGTGTGCTGCACAAAGCAGGGTCAGCTGTTGTCCATTAATTACCACACTCCAAGGTTCATGCCGTAGCTAGAAGATGAGGCATGCATGATTGCACATTTTCTGAAAGAAGCTCCCATAAGTTTAAGAGCCACCGTTGGACCATTAACTTGTCCTATTTTACTAGAAAAAAAAAAAAAAAGAGGAAGGGTTTATCCGCTGTCATTCACTTCTCATTATGCACCAATCCCTACAATAAAAATAATTTTTAAAAAGGACCATTTTAGCAAGCCAGGTTTATGGTCCTATGTATGGCAAAATTATTCTGTAATGAGGTGGCAGCACCAGTCTTCATTGGCTCAGAAGTTAACAAAATAGTATTGCACTACTTCGCTCCAACTAGCTTTTCAGTGCTTACTGCAAATTGGAGTCCAGGGAGAAAAGAGGTAAACCTCTGGACCTCGAAAAAAGCTGGTATCATCTTATTGACCCTAGAAACAAAATTCTGTCTGGGCTTCCCCCTCCACACACACACCCACCAAAATGGCACAAAAGTCCTGAAAACACCCTCTGAGATAAGCTTCCATTCTCCAATTAAAATATCTGCTCAACCAGTCCTCTAGATGGACTCAATAGCAAACTTATCTCTCAACCCTCCCAATGTCTGAATGAATCACCACTCAATGGTATGACAAATCAGTCTCAAACACTGTAAGCATTTTCAAGGTATTTTTCTTTTAATTCTATATACTAATATATCAAAAACTTTCAAACCAATAACATTTGAAAAAGAAAAATAGAATAAATTCTACTCTTTAGAATATATTCTATTGTCTTATAAGGATTTAAAAAAAAAAAAAAAGACATACAAGGAAAACGTTTTATATCAAATCCAGGTCCTTGAAAACAATAAGGAAAACAAACAATGAGAACAAAAGAAAGTTACAAGCAAAAAAATAACCTGCCTATATATCGCCTTCACAAAAAAAACAACCAACCAACCACCCTTCTAGCCAACTATTTCAAAGATATTTATCAGATGTTTAGATTACCTCCAGTACTATTTCCTCTGAATGAAAGTTTCCTTCATGTAACGTCCCATTCTACTAAACTGGTATTTTTAATCCTCCTTTACATGTATGGAAGTTCTATAGCTAGAGAACAGCTTCTATGTCAGGATAAATTAGGTTGGACATCATACTTCTCGCATAGGTTACTGCTTGCAGCATTGCTCCATTGTCACAGTGTGTACAAGAAACCAGGCCAAGAGATGAATGATACTAGCAACTCTGACTCAGCTGGGTTCATGATTAAAGGGGTGTGCGCAGTGAGACTCTCTCTAAAGGTGTTTCCTTCAGTGCACAGGGAGAACAGTGCCCTCTGTGGCTGATAAAGTGCCTCTGAATTACTGGCTTCTTCACACAGGAACAAAACCACATTTTACCTTCATCTCATGCAAATAAACCCAAACCCTGCAGGATTCAGTCCAATGCAGGTAGTGGTGGTTTCATTTTGCCAGTGTATTCACACACAACTTTGGTACCTACAATCTAAGCCACAAGCTCAACAGTGTAAAGGTTCACAGCAAGTAGCAGCACATTACAGCAGCAAATAAAAATGCTCACTCTTAGAACGCTAGCAATCCAGAACAGTCATCCTCATAAAAAAAAAAAGTACTCCACTTTATTCATTCTGAGGATTGAGATAAATGATGAGATGTCCTTTTCTGGGGCTCCATAAATCCCTCTAGAGCAGGGGTCGGGAACCCATGGCTCGCGAGCCAGATATGGCTCTTTTGAGGGCTGCATCTGGCTCGCAGACAAGTGTCGCCATACTTCGCGGTTCCCCGCTGACCCAGCTGCTCCCCGGTCCTCCGCCGCTCGGGCTTAAAATGCTGTCAGCCCGGGCGGAACGCGGCAGGACAGCTGGAGTCAGCGGCACCGGCGTGCTCTCTTCTCCCCCCCCCCCCCCCCCGCGGCCCGGAAGAGGAAGTGGAGAGCATCGGGTGCCTGCGCGGGAAGAAGAGACCACACTAGCGTGGTCTCTTCTTCCGCGCAGGCACCCGATGCTCACCACTTCCTCTTCCGGACCGCGGGGGGGAGGAGAAGAGAGCACGCCGACTGGAGTCATCCGGGTGCCTGCGCGGGAGTCATCGGGTGCCAGCGCTGGAGTCATCGGGTGCCTGCGCGGCAAGACCCGCGCAGGCACCCGATGCTCTCCACTTCCTCTTCCGGGCCGCGGGAAGAAGAGAGCACGCCGGTGCTCTCTTCTTCCCGCGGCCCGGAAGAGGAAGTGGAGAGCATCGGGTGCCTGCGCGGGAAGACCCGCGCAGGCACGCTAGTGTCCGACGGGAAGAAGACTGCAGCGCGGCTCGGAGGAAAATGAAAATCTTCAACCGCGGCCGATGGGACTCCGCCTTCGCCTCCGCGAGGGCTGAAAATGAAGGAGGTTAGCGTTGGGAGGTGGCTGCTGCTGCCGCGAGTTCCCGGGGGGGGGGGGGGAAGGGGGAGAGAGAGAGTGAATGAATGAGCGAGCAAGCATGTGTGTTTGAGATCCTGTGTGTGTGAGTGAGAGATTGCATGTATGTGAATGATTGAGAGCCTGTATATGTGAAAGAGTATGTCTGTGATTGAGATCCTGCCTGTGAGAGAGCATGAATGTAAGTTTACCATTGGGAACCTGTATGTGTAAGTTTGTAATTGAAAACCTGTTTGTTTGAAAGAGTATGTGTGTATGATTGAGATCCTTTGTGTGTGAGAGAGATCATGTGTATGTATGATTAAGAGCCTGTGTGTATAAGTAAGAGAGAGATCATGTGTGTCTGTGTCTGATTGACAGCTGGTTTAGGTGATGGAGCATGTGAGTATGTGATTGAGAGCCTGTGTTTAAATGAGAGAGAGAGACCATGTGTGTCTGTGTGATTGAGAGCTGATTTAGGTGAGGGAGCATGTGAGTATGTGATTGAGAGCCTGTGTATAAATGAGAGAAAGAGAGGACATGTTTGTAAGCATGTGAATGAGAGTCTGTGTGTGAGAGAAAAAGACAGCATGTATTTATGTGATTGAAAGCCTGTGTGTGTGTAAGCGTGAAAAGATAGACAGCATGTGTGTAAATGTGTAATTAAGAGCCTATATAAGTGAGAGAGAAAAAACATTTGTATATGTGAGTGACTGAGAGCATGTGTGTATAGGTGTGTCATTGAGAGCCAGTGTGAGAGAGAGCGCTGGTATGTGACTGAGAGAGGAGAAAGTTCCAAGCAAACCACCCCACCTCCTGCTAATTCAGAACAATCTCAGGACACCTGGATATCAAACGTTCCCAGGTATGCAGAGCAAAAAAATTTTTGTATCCTTATTATTTTTCATTACTGGATCTTTGTGTCTGCTATTTTGAAATATTTTGTTGGTATCTGGAAATGTTTTATATGAGTTTTTAATTATTGGATATTCCACTCATCAGCTGTTTCGAAATATGTTCTTTTTGTTAGTACAGTTTTACTGCTGATGATTTTATATTTCTTGATTTGTTTTATAAGGATGGGTGATGTTTCTTTTTTCCTTTGTTACACTGCATACAGAGACTCTGGCTTGTTGCAGTTTCCAATTCAGTTTTTGTCTGCATGCTTCTTGTTATGCGTTTTGGTCTCTTTATTCTATGTTAGGTGAGGGACAGCACGTGATTCAGGTGAGGTTTTCTGCTGGCGTGTAGTTTCTGTGTAGGACTCTATAGTAGCCTGACTTGGTCCGTTTTCCTAATAGGAGATGTATTGGTGTCTTAAGGCCTGGTGTAATATTTTCAGAGACTTATTGTACTTTAAAAGTGTGATCTTACATAAAATGCACACATTTACTTGTATTTAGTTTTAAACATATTGTATGGCTCTCATGGAATTACATTTTAAAATATGTGGCGTTTATGGCTCTCTCAGCCAAAAAGGTTCCTGACCCCTGCTCTAGAGATTCCCATAGATAACTGTCCATTGACCTAAGAGTAAAGCACTCCCTCTACTGGAATAAGCTTCATAGGTCTGCAGACCTCTCTATATAGAGATCAGCAGAGACCGCCCTAAAATAACTTTTCCCTTTCTTTCTCCATCACTTCTGTACTCCTCTTCCAAACATCACTCCAAGTCTCACCCTTTATACTCACAAGGCAGCACTGGTGACATCACCAATTCTTAATTTTTTTTTTTATAATTGATAATTTATTGAACAAGTAAAGGTACAAAGATGGCAACTCAACATATGTACGACAAAGCCAGACTTTTTTTTTTATATTTTCCCCCCAATCCACCCTTCGCCCCTGCTGGAAAACAAAAAACAATCCGGCATACTCTGATGAGAGTTTCAATCTCAAATAGAACATAATACATTTAGTAAGAAAATCAAAGCTCTTCACTCTGCCAATTAATATCTCTCCCCCACACCTTGTTAAAGTTCTACAGTTTATCACATCTCAAAGGTGTTAAGACACCCTAAGAAATATATATCATGTAGCCTCTTTTCTGAGGGCACAAAGTAGACCTCCAAAATGCTGCCAAATATATTCTAGCAGCTAACATAATTTGAAGTATTAAGCGTTGACATGATTTAGACAAACTGGGGACTGGAATGCCCCAAAAGGAAATATTTGGGATCTCTGGGGACATCTTGTGTCGTAACTTGTTTGATAAAGCTTAATATTTCATCCTAAAATATTACAGTGGGGCACTTCCACCAAATATGGAACCCAGTTGCTATTATTGTATTGCCTCCAAAAATTCAGAGAAGCCTCAGGATAGAAGTTTAGTTGGTGTTAGGTTCCAGCGATAAAGAACTTTATATCCATTTTCTACTAGAAGTAAAGAAATGGATCTTTTACCTAAGGTCAAAAAATAAAAGATCCCAAATCTCTTCATCTAAAGTAGTACCAAGATAATTTTACCAAGATGTAATATGCTTTGGCTTAGCAGGAAATTCTCCCATTAGGTTTTTAAAAATTGACATAATCCTCTATTTTACCATTACTGTCACACAATCTTTCAAAGAAAGATTTACCCTTAGAAATAACTGTGCAGACTTGCTTAGATAGCATGTAATGACAAACCTGCAAATAAGGACAGACATCTCTAGCATCAAGAAAATATTTATCCTTAAGTGCATCAAAACAAATGAGGGAATTATTAATCCAAAAATGTTCTAGCGATTGCAAACCCAAAGAATCCAATCTGTGAAATGTTTTTTAATCAAGGCCTAGAGTAAAGTCTTTGTTAAAACAAAGAGGTCTTTAAAAAAAAACAAACCAAAAACTTCTCTATGCCCCACAATATATCTTCTCCACCTATCCCACACCTTCATTGTAAGCAGAGCATATGGTGAGATGTTCACAGGTATAAACCTAAATTTCCTGGGCAACCATGTTTTGAAAGGAACATTATTTATGATAGCTTGTTACATGTCTACCCAAGGTTTAGTGCTTTTCTGCAGAAGCCAATCCTCTATGGTCCTAATCTGTGCTGTCACATATTTAAGATCTGGCACCCCCAAAGCCTCCCCAAGTTATTTGGAATCTGTTATGCTACTCTAGGCAGCCTCTCTCTCAATATAAAACTAAAGATTCATTTTATTTTTTTTTTTAAAAGACAGGCAGACAAAAACATCAGCAATGTTTTGAGAAAGATATGAAAGCATTGGAAGAACATTCATCTTAATAGTGGCAATTCTACCCAACCACGAAAGATAACCTTCCCATAGGTCCAAATCCTGAAAAATATTGGTAACTATCTTCGGATAATTCAAAAGAAATAAATCCTCTGGTTTAGCACATATTTGTACTCATAAATATCTCTGACGTGCCCACTTAAATGGGAATTTTGATTTCGGTATGCCAGCCAAATCCTGTCCAAGACAAATATCTAGTAATTCAGATTTATCCATGTTGATTTTAAAAGCAGAAACTGCCCCATCTCTCTCTACTTCCTTAACCAGAGTAGAGAGGACACAGGTTCGGTAAATAAATCTGCAAATATTTTTATAGTCTGAATCACCTACAACAATACCTGCAATCTCCTGAAAGGGCTTCATCAATGGCAAATTGCAATGGTGATAACGGGCATCCTTGATAAGTACCTCTACCCGCTTTGCACACTTTATTACGGAGGCATGATCCCCCACCTCCCCCACACCAACACGGCTTTAGATTAATAATAAAAATACTCGTAGAAAGGTATCCCCAACTCCTGTAAAGATGTAATTTGCAAAAATATAAGAATTCTTTAATCTCTAATATCTCACTGAAATCTAAACAAGAAATAAAAATGAAATCTAAGGAAGGGTCTTACTGGAGCACATTTGATACCACCTCAGCAATAGAGATAGAATCCCTTATAAAAAATCTAAACCCGGGAGGTCATCCTATTGACGCCATTCCAGTTTTCTCACTTAAGGCGATTGCCCATGTAATTACCCTGTCCATCACATCGATAATTAACCTATCCCTAACAGAAGATAAACTTCCGGATGTGCTTAAAGGTGTGGTAATAAAACCAGTTTTAAAAGAGCCAAATCTTGATCATACACAATTAACTATCTATCGGCCCATTTCAAACTTACCGTTTATTGCAAAACGTATAGAAAAAAAATACAGAAACTTACAAACTACCTTGAATCAAACATTCTTTTCCCAAATCAGTTTGGTTTCAGAAAAAATTTTTAATACCAAAACTTTATTAATTGCGTTAATGGACACCGTGCTAAGAAGCTTTGACAACGGGCAAAGTTACAGTACTTTAGTACTCTTAGATTTATCCGCAGCCTTTGATACAGTAGACCACGCAATACTATGCAACTGCCTGATAGAAATAGGAATTACAGATACTGTGCTTAAATGGTTTTCTTTTCTTAGCTAACGCTTTTACCAAGTTAAAATAAAAAACTCAGTGTGCAATAAAATTCCGCTGTATCAATAGCTGGCCACAAACTCTGGAATACATTACCAGCCAAGATAAGACTACAAGCAGACACTAAGAAATTTAAGACCGAGCTTAAGATATGGCGCTTTGGCTGTGCGTATGCAGACAATTAAACAATGGCACTTATTGCTACTGTTTAGATTAAGAAGCTTTTAACTTTACTAATCACTTTTTCTTTTACCGTTTGTAATTTATACTGTAGTTGCTTTTTATGATTTTAGTCTTGAATTAATTATTATTTTATAGCTACATATTTGTTAGTAATTTGATTTTATTAATGATTCATTGTATTTTCTCTATTTTATCACATTGTAAACAGTGGTGAAGGAACTACTGAATCAACAGTATATAAAATCTTATAAACTAGAAACATCGAGAAGATAAAGCACTCTGTCATGAATTGCAATGTCCTCAGACAATGTCAGTCCCCTAGGATTCTCCAGGACCCTCTCCCAACCAAGGAATGGCACATATCTTGGCTGTATCATAAGCAGAGAATCAACAAAGATACTCGGACACTTCACCAGGAGGTGGTACGTTCCCAGAGTTTCTTCTCAGTATTCTACTGCCTTTTCCAACTCTTTGCCATTTTGAAGTTTCTCTTCTAGACTTAGATTTAGAATCATGAGCAGCGGTTTAATAGTAATCCCAGCATCAGCTAAGACTGTTACCACCTCTGAATCAATCACTTTAGAGAATTTGCCATTAAGAGTAAAAGCCAAACCAAAGGGATACAGCCACCTGTAACGAACATTTTCAGCTCCGACAGTATCAGTGACAGGCTTCAGATCTCTCCTCTTCTGCAGTGTTTGTGGAGTTAGGTCATTAAAGATGGCCACGATATAGAACCCATAGCTTGAGCTTTCTTCATTATTTCCTCTTTTACAGCAAAGCTGTGCAGGCAAGCTACTTATTAGGTTGTATTCTTCTCTATGAGCAGTGTACTCTGACCATCAGTATTTCTTAGGAACTTCCCCAGCCGTTTCAAAAGCACAAATCGACCATACTATTTCAGGGCAATTTATGTAGGTATCATTATCGAGGTCTCCCCGAAGTCGCATATTACACCATCTGGTTCTGCTTTTCAGTCTTCCAACTTAAGAGCCAACTCACATTTGCCCCGTGTTGAAGTTTGCATCACAATCCCCACTACTCCATATCCATAAGCCTTTGATTCATAATCAAATTTCTCCTGAAGTCACTGACCGTTTGAACTACTTCAGTCTTTACTGTGACAAGGTCTGCTTTCAGTTCTCGAAACCAACTTAATTGCTCGTCCCTAGAGAGGACCCCTGTGCTCAAGAGACTTATCTGGGTCTGTAGCTGCATCTAGGTTTTCTCCCTCAGACAGCCATGTTGAAATTATGGCCTCCCTTTAAATCAGTAGAACTCCCGGGGAAAGAAAATTCCCGAAGATCTGGGGTTTTCTTTCTGGTCACCATGTTCTGACAGTGCCATGGCTCTGTTTTTATCAATTTTCAAGCCAGAGGTTGAGGAAACCATCTGCTGAAAGTGCTGTTGCAGGGAGCCAAGCAATTAGGCAGCATGTCAGCACCTTCCCCACTCCATGTTGATTTAATATAAGAGCCTAAAGATCACAAATTTTGGATCAGGGTCACACATCCACAGGAAATGTCAAGTAGTGCTCTGGTATAAGAGTGTTGCCTTAGTAAGTATTGAGAAAGTGGTTTTCCCTCCCCAGAATGTGATTATCAAGACGCTAAATAAGTTGGTTTCATCTATCACAGCTCTTCAGACAAATTAACAGTATTTCAACTACGTGGTAGAGCCAGGGCTTAATTTGTGGGTAAATGGCCTGGAACACAGTTCCACCACTTCTTTTCAGGCATAAGGACAGCAGGGGGTATTCTGCCCAGCCCCTCCCCTTCAAGCAGCTTGAAGGAAGAAGAGGAGAAGGGGTTAGCCTGGAGCAGACAGAGCAGAGAACAGCCACTCTGCTCCCTAAATCAGCCCCTTTCCCTCCTCCTGTTCCATACAGACACTGCAGATTAAGAAAAGGTACAACATAGATTGGATTAGCACAATTTTAAAAAACTTGAGTAGCAGTACCAGTCAAGGCTTCAACCCTGGCCTTGATTTAGTACTATAGTTCACAAGTTACAAACTTGTAAAATTCAAACTCTTTTTGTGTCTGTTATCCAGGGCTTAATTTCTAGCAAAACAATCCAAAATTGCTTTCTGCCACCTTTGTTTCTGGTACTCAATGAAAAAGTAGAACCGGCAATGAAAATAAGTTGGCACCCTGCAAAAAAAAAAAAAAAAGCATAGAACCAATTTTGGCACAGATCATTTCTTGGCCCCCAGGAAGCACAGTGTGTTGGAGCTGCTTATCCAGAGACAAAATGGCTTTGTTTATGCAGTTTGCTTGCACAATTGAGAAGGCCTTGAGGGAGAATGGTCTAGATCCAAGAGGCAGGAGGTGAAAGCCCGTTAGCCCCACTGCTTCTGCTGCTAGGGTGTGTGAGAGAATGTGTAGGGGAAAATCTCATACCTGGCCCTTCTCCCTCAACATATCACCCCCACCCTCACACAGGTCATACCCAGCCCTGGCTCTGCTCCCCCCATTCTGCCCTCTGTGTCCACTCCACTTTCTTTTTATCTACAAATTAAGCCCTGGGCAAGGCTGTGTGCACTAGCACATATAGGTAGGAAGTTGATGTAGAATTTGGACAGCTTTGGAGAATTCCAGTATCTGAATTCAACTCCCCCTCTCATTACGCTGAATGTAAATGCTGCATCCCTGGACTGTAGAGCAGAATTTAAATTGGCATCAATATACATCTGGTGGTTATTTGTTTTGTTGTTAAAGAGAACATATTTTATGGTTGAGAGAGTACTGTGGTTTGCAAGTTAATTTAAGACTGTTTCTCTGCTCAGAACAACAAATTCTGGCGCAAGACTTTTTTTGTGTCGTCTTCTGGGAATTAAATTAAATCCACCAACTCTTCTCACCATGGCTGGCAAATTATTAGAAGACTTTATAAAGGAGAAATTGAGCCTAGTCAATTCAAAGATATCATATAAGATGAAAAGCTTCTGGTGGATGTATTATGCTAAAATACACACAACCCCCCCCCCCCGAATACCTAGAAACGGTAAAACTGAATTTTCTCTAAACTGGAGATTAGAAGCAACAACTAATCTGTTCCTACTCTGGCAGTACTCCAAGAACCTGGTTTTAAGCTATTTAGAAGTAACCAGTTCCTGCAGTGCTTCCCAGTAGACTTAAGCAGGAAGTAAAAGTAGCGCTGGGTTCCCAGTACCTGGAAAAGAACCCCAAAGTTATGAGTAAAATAGCACTTTTTAAAAATCAAAACATATACTATCTTGTACAGCTAGGGTTACTAGTTGGGATTCCAGGTTATAAATCACAGTCTAAGCCAATGACAGATGTTCCCCAGAGTACATAAGAACTTGTAGGTCTGATTATTGTAAGCAAAATAGGACCTAAGCTCAAAAATGCAACAGAGCATAGACTGTCTGCCCATTAAGACCTGGAACCATTAGGTACTCAATGCTGATGGTTGGGATTACCATATTTTTCGCTCCATAAGACGCACCTGACCATAAGACGCACCTAGGATTCAGAGGGGGAAAATTAAAAAAAAAAATAAAATTTGTGCTAAACTGGCTCTGTCCCCGGGCGTCTGTGCGTCTTATGGAGCAACTTAGGGGAGTGCATAACATTTTTTTTTCTCCCCATTTTGTTTTTGGGTGTGGGGAGGGCCATTTTGGTCCATTCCCCAGATCAGAAAACTTTTGTCTTTCTAATTCTGTGGGAAACCTCCCCCCCCCCCAAAAAAAACACAAAAACCATCCCAACACTTTAAATTAATTAAAAACCCCCACCCTCCTGACCCCCCCAAGACCTGCCAAAAGTCCCTGGTGGTCCAGCGGGGGTCCAGGAGCGGTCCGGGAGCGATCTCCTGGACTTGGGCCGTCGGCTGCCAGCAATTAAAATGGCACCAATGGCCCTTTGCCCTTACTATGTCACTGGGGTCGACCTATTTATTTATTTATTTATTTAATTTATTGTTTTTTGTTATACCGAGTTTCATGATAGGCATCACATCAACCCGGTTTACAAATAACAAGGAGTGTAAAGCATAACGTAACGTAAAAAACAATATTTTCAATAAGAACCTTGAACTTTAAATACAGTGAATCAGAAAAAGGGAGAGGGAAAGTTACAAAAAACAAGGAAAATAAACTTGGGATGGAAGGGGAGAAATTGAACAGCACAATATTTACATTTATATTTACATTGACCAATATTTACAATCTTTATCAATATTTACAATATTGATAAATATTTACAAATACAATTGATAAATACATTGATAAATTTATCAATTTATCAATTGATCAATTGATACATATTGATAAATTGATAAATCAATTGATAAATTGATAAATATTGATAAATACAATATTTAATATTTACAATCTTTATCAATATTTACATTGACCAATGGCAGCGGTAGCCCCTGTGACATAGTAAGGGCAAAGGGCCGTCTGCGCCATTTTGATTACTGGCAGCTGATGTATATTGGTGCCAATTTAAATTCTGCTCTACAGTCCAGGGATGCAGCATTTACATTCAGCATAATGAGAGGGGAGTTGAATTCAGATACTGGAATTCTCCAAAGCTGTCCAAATTCTACATCAACTTCCTACCTATATGTGCTAGTGCACACAGCCTTGCCCAGGGCTTAATTTGTAGATAAAAAGAAAGTGGAGTGGACACAGAGGGCAGAATGGGGGGAGCAGAGCCAGGGCTGGGTATGACCTGTGTGAGGGTGGGGGTGATATGTTGAGGGAGAAGTCCAGGTATATATTTTTCACTCCATTAGACGCACTTTTTTTTCCTCCAAAAGTGGGGGGAAATGTCTGTGCATCTTATGGAGCAAATATACAAAAAACTAACACTAAACTACAACCCCCACCCTCCTGACCCCCCCCCCCCCCAAGACCTGCCAAAAGTCCCTGGTGGTCCAGCGGGGGTCCGGGAGCGATCTCCTGCACTTGGGCCGTCGGCTGCCAGTAATCAAAATGGCTCCGACATGCAGAGATCGCTCCCGGACCCCCGCTGGACCACCAGGGACTTTTGGCAGGTCTGGGGGGGGGGTCAGGAGGGTGGGAGTTGTAATTAAATTTAAAGGGTTGGGATGGGGCTTTTTTGTTTTTTTTTATTGGGGGGGGGTTCCCCACAGAAAGAGAACGATAAAAGTTTTCTGATCTGGGGAGTGGTCCGAAATGGCCCTCCCCAGACCCAAAAACGAAATGGGGACAAAAAAAAAAATGTTATGCACTCCCCTAATTTGCTCCATAAGACGCACAGACGCCCAGGAACAGAGCCGGTTTAGCACACCATTTTTTATTTTTTTTTTTAATTTTCCCCCATCTGAATCCTAGGAGCTTCTGATGGTCAGGTGCGTCTTATGGAGCAAAAAATACGGTATTTTACCACCATTCAGTCTGCCTTCAAGTAGGCAAGCTCCCATAAACAGTTAACAGAACTTCTGGAAAGCCACTTCATTTTGCTGCAGTCATATTTTTCATCAGCATTACTAACTTTTTATTTTATTTTTTTTTTAAAGAAACATTGATCTAGAATAAATAAAGCTGTGTTAAAAATACAGCTAAAGCCAAAGAAGGCAATTAACTTACTGGTATACCTGGTTCAATGTCTTTCCTTAAGAGAAATTCCTTAGTTTTAACAGAATTCACATAGAACCTGCACTTCGTGATTCATATTAGGGCTACAGCCAATGTAGAAAGAAAAAAAATAAAGTATATCTTCTTCACATTTTTATTTAATAGGAATAGTTAAGTCAATGTAATCAGCATTACAATGGTCTTAACAGTAGGCTAGAACATTTTCAAAAAGGTTCTAACTTTGAATCTTCTACTGAACTTGAGTTATGTATGTTTTATATCCATCAAAATGTATTAAAAGATATCTAAATGTATCTATAATGTGTACTACAGTATTGCACCTTTTATCTGGAATGACTGGGATGGAAGCCATTCCAAACAGTGGATATTTCCAATTAAATTGGAGTTCCCTCCTTGCCCCCCCCCCCCCCAATCTACTACTTTGCTAACCTTTGGCCCCTGCTACTTCTCCACCCTGCATGGTTCTTGACCTCATCTCAACTGTCTGAACTGTGTGGCGCTTGGTGCAGACTGAGAAATAGCAGGAGCAGAGAGTTGGCAAACCGCTGAGCTTGATGGCTGGGCTACAGGGAAGATCTAGATTGAGCCATGGGGAGGGGGAAATCAGATTGGCATGCAGAGTAACCAATGGGGACAGAAACAAACACTTTAGATAAAGAACAGACCCTGGGGACCACAATTTTTTCTGGATAATGGGAGTTTCCAGTTAACTGATCTTTGGATAGAAGGTATTGTATTGTATTTGTTTAACCCATATGTTTTCTTTCAGTGCCATACAAGCCAAAGAAGCTATGTCTGGAAATTTATTGCCAAGAATTTGATGCAAATAAGTTACAACAAAAAGATCGGGGTCTTCAGCTCTGTATTTCATGGGAAGTCATCTAATATTGCACTGCAATCATAACAGGTTTTTTTTTCATAAAATTAAAGGTACTTGAGGCTTTGGAACAATAAACCAATTTTAGAAGAGGATAAGAACATATGAAGTTGCTATATTGGGTCAGACCAAGGGTCCATCAAGCCCAGCATCCTGTTTGCAACACTGAGCAATACAGGTTTACAAGTACCTGGCAAGTACCTAAACATTAAATAGATCCCATACTACTAATGCCAGTAATAGCAGTGGCTATTCCCTAAGTCAACTTGATTAATAGTTTATGGACTTCTCTTCTAGGAACTCATTCAAACCTTTTTAAACCTAGCTACACTAATTGACCTAACCATATTCTCTGGCAATGAATTCCAGAGCTTAATTGTGTGTTGGGTGAAAAAGAATTTTCTCCAATTTGTTTTAAACATACTTACTACATGTTCTAACTTCATGAAGTGCCTCCTAGTACTATTATCTGAAAGAGTAAATCGACTCACATTTACCCATTCTAATCCTCTGATTTTATAGACCTCTATCATATCCCCCCCCCCCTCAGCCCTCTCTTCTCCAAGCTGAACATCCCTAATCTCTTCAGCCTTTCCTCATAGGGGAGCCATTCCATCCCCTTTATCATTTTGGTTGCCCTTCTCCAGTGTAACTATATCTTTTCTGAGATGTGGCAACCAGAAATGCACACAATACTCAAAGTGCAGTCTCACCATGGAACTTTTTGATTTTCTGAAGGATTCTTATGAGACATCAGTCGCAATACAGATCCCTGGGGCACTTCACTATTCATTTCTTTCTATTGGGAAAACTGACCATTTAGATTTATTCTATTACCAATCCACAGTAGGACATTGCCTCTTATCCCATGACTTCTGTAATTTTCCTGAGAAGTCTTATGAGGGACTTTATCAAATGCAGTCTGAAAAACCAGAGACACTATATTTGACCAACTCACCCTTATCTACATGTTTATTTACATCTTTAAAATATTTTAGTACACCGAACAGGCAAGACTTCTGTTGGCTGAATCCATGTTGGCTCTTCGCCATAGTTTGCTGAATCTTTTGAAGCAGCAGCAGGTTTTTCACCTTTTAACAAAAAGTATAATTCATGAAGAGGAATGCAATTCAATATGCGAAGCACGCTTTAAGATGTTATTTGTTCTTGGCAACTTGGTGAACTTTGTTACTAGTACATCGTTGTAGTAACATTTCATGAAACTTCATCACTTTAATTGTTATATATTTGTATATGTACAACTATGTTTATGAGAAAGATGTATGGGATTGCCGTATGATTGTACATTTTTTCTGACATGTTCCACAACTAAAAAACATGTCATGTATATTGCTCACATTTAACGACACTGAAGTGTGTATATTTATTCATTTTGACAATGTGAAAATCTATGAAAATTTTAACAATTTTTTTAAACAAAATCAAAGGTAATTTGAAGTATTTTGTAACAATTATTCTCTTTCTATACTGATTTTATATTTATTATGTGAGAGAATTGAGCTATTTTTCCTTCAGAATTTTTTTTGACTTGGTCTTCCCCATTAAGCCATGTTTACAGATATGACTAATAATTGTATTCTTAAGAACAGCTTCTATTTTGCCCGGTACTAATTTTGAGCTCACTGACCTCTAGTTTCTAGGATCATACCTGTAGCCTTTAAAAACTGGTGTTCCATTGACCACAGTGGTGGAATTTAATGAACGATATACCGGTACCTGTTTCTAGCAATCTATAATATGTTCATATCTGAGTTTTTAAAACGCTGGGGTGAATACCATCTAGGCCTGGTGATCTTTGTCAAGTTGCTCTACTACATTTTACAGTTTCTCATTTATTTACTTCAATTCCTCTGAATCACCACCTTCGAAAGATTTCTACTAAGGTGGCCATCTCCACAACATACGCCTCAGTAAAGGCCAAAGCAAAGAACTCATTTTAAAGAAGATGTTTCTCTTTTCCTAGCAAAGGTCTTGCATCAGACTCTTAGCAGCATGCCAGACCTGACTCCAGAATGCACCCGGCTATGCTACGTTCAGTAATATTGCAGGCCAGCAAAATAGATTATTATATGCTGAGCATGAGAGACATGTTTACTTCATAGACTCAACTTTTGCCTCTTAAGTGTGTCTCAATTGAATTCAAAATATCTGATGGAAACACACTAAAAAAAAAAAAAAAAAGCACACTACGTCATAAGGACATCAGCCAGCATGTTCAAATTTCATACATTTCTTTTTTATGAAAGTTATTAAACTGTACCAAGTTTAAGAATCTCCATCCTGGGATAACTCTCCAGCTGTTTATGCTGTACTAATTCTTTGATTTTGTGTTAATTTAAGGTGCTATTAAACATGGTTCAGGCAGCACCTCAGTATTATACTCTAAAGTTTCAAAGATTTAAAGAACAATTTGGTCTTAAAAGTGAAATAAAAGCCAAGAAAATGTTTTTATATTTTTCTGCAACCACCAAATTTAAAATATTAGTTTTGCCTAATTAAGTCTTACTCTTCTGTTAAAAATGACAGACTGGGAAGATCAGGGTGAGGGTAGGGGTAAGGGGTAAATCCTTGAGCACATCAACAGGGCACATATTAAGTACTAATTTTAAGCTATTGTATACTTTTTTCTGTCTGTGTTTATATTCTGCCAGGGAAAGTTACTCATGGAATATAGATGACTTAGTTGCTTTATATGGGCTGATTTTCTGTAGGAAACAAGGAATTAAGTATAACTGGTTAAAAAAATAAAAAAAAGTTATAGCTCACTAGAAAGCAGTGCTTTATAAAAAGCATTTTGTTAAAACTCTCACAACTAACACACAAATTCTGCTTATTCACTATGGAAACTTTCAACCTCAGATGGTATAGTATGATGTCCCAAAGGTGTAATAAAGTATATACATTTCTAAATCATGCAGTTGTCTTATACATAAAGAAGGTATGCAAACAGTATCTGGGGCCGTACGGTTTTCTGCCTACTAAAAATGAAAAGGATTATTTACATGTTCATGCTTAGACAAATGCCACAGTCTCTCTCTCTTCGATTTTAGGGAAGGGAATAAAAGAAGGAATGTAATCATCACCACAGACAAGAATGTGCTCCTGGACTCTGTATTATGCATTTACAAAATACCTGCCTGTAAGAACCTGATGCTTTGGCTCAGAAATATGCAGAACACTGTTAGTAGGCAATGAAGTATACCCTAGTGCCCTTTTAAGATGGTAATCTGTGGACTGCATGGAATAATAATCACTTAATTTAATTACAGCATAGAACGCAGCTGAAAGGAGATCTGCGAAATGAGTCTTTGCAGGCTCACTGGCAAAGTCTAGCCTGTTAAGTGTAACAATATATAAACCTAGTGGAATGCTAGGATGAGAATCCTTAATTCTCAACTCCGGCTGGTGTACGATCTAACAGCAAATAGCTGTTGCAAAGGATGCATCTAGATTTTTCTGTAGGGGGTGGGGAACCCTTTCTGCATCTTGAGGCACCTTTTGACATGTTTAACAGAAGATAAACATTCCAACAGAGTTAATTTTATGCAGTTCTGCATGGTCACCTTGGTCAATGTCGGAGGAGAAACGCATCACTTGCTTGGGGGAAAAGTTCTAATACAAAAAATATAATTTAATTGATAAAGCCAGATTAAGAAAAATGTCTTGTTTTAAGAGGGACTGATAAAACAGGAGGGTAGGCTATCTAAGAAAGCCATGAGGGCAACAAAATAGGTTAGATGCCAAGGAGTTGTCAGTTTGAAAACTTTAAATGAATGGAGATGTATTCTTTATATATTGTGCCCGACTCAGGCCAAGTTTCGCCTGCACACGGGGCTGCCTCAGGGGCTGTATGCAGTATAACTTTTAATGTGCATGAGTTTGATCTCACACCGAACTTGTCTGCTGGTTTTGAATTGCTCAAACTGAGAATGTAGCAGTCTCCACTCATCGCAAAAGAGGGTCCTAGTCAGTGCCGGAGGGAGGTATTGAATTCAAGTCCCAGGAGTTTTCCTATATTAGTCCACTGATTTAATTAGAAGGCCAAGCTTCTCCTACAAGCACTTCTCCCCCTTATTGACTAACTACATTACTGTTAATGTAACCATAAAGATAGGATATCCTATTTTCAGAATGAACTGGGAAAGCAAGACTTAAAACAAGATGGGTAGAATTAGGTGAACCCATCTAGGATATTCTTATAAATAAAAGATCAGAAGAACAAACAAATATAACCGATAAAAAAAAAAATATCAAGTATTTAAACTACAGAAAATAAATCTGCCCACAAACTGATGGTTGCATTCAAATTCTGATATTTGAAATTCTTTAATAGATTACATTATGGTCAACTGATGGAAAAAATGCATGGTGGTATGAAATTTTAAACTCACCTGTTGTACAAATGAATCGTTGGGATCTATGTTTAAAGATTCGTTCTGCACGGTGTTGCGTTGTGTAACAGTATCTTCCCTTTTCCGCTCCTTCTGCCCCGATTCATCATCATCATACTCATCAGGACTCTTAAAAAACAAAAGTTTGACAAATGTCAGCTGTGAGCCTGTGACAAAAAATAGCAGCAAGAAAAAAAAACCCAAATACACCAATGAAATATTCCATAGACAAATCATAATAGCAAATTTGACCATAAAAGATTCCAGATTAATACAGAATGGAAATTTTACAGATCTAAGATTTTGGATACTGTCAACCAGTCAACTATAAATATCAGTGGACTCAGGCAAAAAAGTTTAATAGGATTTTCAGGTGAACCAGCATGTTAAAGAAGAATTTAGGTTTTTTTTTAATTCCTTTTCCAAAAAATAAAATTCTCTCGACAGTGGGCTTTATTGCTAGCAGAAGTGGATGTGATTTAGAGAATATATTTCTTAGTTATTGTACCAGTGAGCTGTCAATACTAGACTGACCCAAATACAAACTATATATATATATTGTTAGTTCCCATCCATTCTGACAGATAAGGCTCTACTTATGCCTCTCTCTCTCTCTCTCCAGGATCACAGTAGGTGCAAACCAAATCTTGTGTGTCATTGCTGGTTATAGCTTCTTCTCATGATCTGCTTCATAATGGGCTGTCTCAGAATTAAGCCCATTTTGATAGCCTCAATGCTGCTCTAATAGTATGGTCCTTTACCCCAAATGGTAATGCAATGCGAGCCTACCAGGCAAGTGAACCTACAATCAATGGGTCAACTCAAAATTTAGTATCTCCATTCATAAGGGGGTCACTAAATTTTGACTAGGATATATTTGCCTTTGACTTTATCAATGAGGGTTGACTTCAAGTATCTAGCAACAGATTCTGTTTAAAACTTAAGAATACGTTAAGTTCTAAACAGTTAAGAATAAGAATAAGACATGCCATACTAGGTCAGACCAAGGGCCCATCAAGCCCAATATTATTTCTCCAACAGTGGCCACTCCAAGTCACAAGTACCCAAACATTAAAGAGATCCCATGCTATTAATGCCTGCAACAAGCAGTGGCTATTCCCTATTGATTAATAGCAGTTTATGGACTTTAGCTAGCCATTTATTTAAATTTGCCATAGTATTGTTTGCCCTTATCTTGCTGGTATTCTGCCTGATCTGTGCTGCTTGAGTTTCTGAAATCACTTCCTTCTCTGTTTAGAACTTAAGAATCTTTTGATAACCTTATTTTAAATTCCTGTTATTTGAAAATTTTTATATACTGACATTAGTAGGGGAACATCACATCGGTTTACATAAAACTACAATATAGCAAACAGGCTTTACAGAGAACTATGAACTATATTATAAACAGCTTAGAAATATGATCTGTATTATGAACAGCTATAATATAGCAACAGGTTAAAATTAAGATCGAATAGAGGAACAAGGAGTATAAACATATGCTTTACATCTAGTATATATATTAGAGAGGGATAACAACCTATCGCAAAATCAGGGTCAAAATATTTACACAGTGTGGCATAATCATTAGTCAAATAGCTGTGAAGGCCAATAAATATCATCTGGGGGCAAGCGTAGAGGAATACTGTATTATTGGTTAGGGGCTGTATAACAAACCGCATCGGTGGAAAGTACTGCGAGGGCAGAAATGGAGGGTGGGGTAGGGAAGCTCTAGGTGCTTTGTGAGAGAGGGGCAGTTCAAATATAAGCCTGCTTGAAAAGCCAGGTCTTTAGGTTTTGCTTAAATTTCTTCGGGCAGAGCTCTTGGCGTATGTTGGTGGGCAGAGTGTTCCATATTGTAGGGCCTGAAATGGAGAGAGCACTGCCTTTGGTGGAGGAGAGGTTGGTACGTTTAGGTGATGGGGTGTGTAGGGTTGCCAAGTATTGGTTTCTGGTGGGTTTTGTAGAGGTGCGAAATAGTAGATAGTCATTAAACCAGCACATGTTTCGATTGTGTAGGGATTTATGGATGAGTGTAAGGGTCTTGTAGAGGATCTGGGATGTGATAGGGAGCCAGTGCAACTCTGAGTACAGGGTTAATGTGGTCGTTTCTGTGGGTGTTGGTGAGAATGTGGGTGGCCACATTTTGAAGTATTTGGAGGGGTTGTATGGTATTTTTGGGAAGGCCTAGCAGGATGGCATTGCAGTAATCTAAGATTTAAAAAAAGGCTTGCAACTAAAGGAGTTTATTCCCTCCCACTATGCCTCTCAGCCACTTACCCCTAGCTATTTTATTCTTAATTAGTTCTTCTAAAGGCTTAGGTTAAGTGAGTAATAATAGATCTAAATAGCAATCTGTTAGTCAAGATAACACATTACAAGTCATCCTCACCAACACTTATGAGCAGAATGTCTCTTATTCAATGTACCAATTGTGGTGCTTCCCAAGGCATACCATTTGGAGACTTAAGGATTGTCCAATTAGACTTCAACTGTCTACAATGCAAAAGGAACTACTTCATCTAAAAGAAGAATTGTCAATTTCAAATCCCTCCCTCCCCACCTCTACCTTGCAGTGTCCAGAACATCTCAGCCAATTCCCACAGAGGATTCAGAAATCAAGGAATAAATGAATTATAGTGGGTTCCAGCAGAACAAAACCTGAAAGCCAGAGACATTCAATCTCCCTACTGTGCAGTATCCAGGATATCTGCCCCTCACTCCCACACCAAAATCAGAAATCCAGGAATAAATGGATTACAGTGAACTCAGGTAGAATAAGGCCTGTGAAGAAGAAACACCCACTTTTCCCAATGACACCTTTACATAATTCCTTTTCTGCATTGTAAAATGAATATGAGCCAGCAATAGAAAATGAAGTGGTATCTAAAAGGGAAGACTACACCCAATGCACTCAAAAACCCTTTATTATCATCAACTGTCCTAAAACAAAGATACTTCTGCTAGGAGATTCAGAGGAACTAGTTTGGGAATTCATTTTGATGGGGACATAGTTAAATACCTTCCAGGATCTTCAGTTGGTAGAATTGCAAACCAGGTAGTCAATGAAATTACAAAAGAAAGTAAGGATTCTATCATCAATATCATCCCATCTGGAGACAAATGACTTGCTAGAAACAATATCCAAACAGTACAGAACGATTTCCAGAATTTAGGAAAGAAGATTAGACACATGGTCAGCCTTTTCTGACTATAAATATTCATAGTCTGAGCAATAAAATCCCAAATTGCAGACCCTAATGGTGGAGGAGGGATTTGAACAATTTTGCTATTAGAGAGACATGGTTATGATATGGCTATTGACAAAAAACAAGTATATTTGAGGTTTAATGCTTAAAAGCATATATTATGAATTTATAACGCTTAAACAAGCTTTACCGGGGAAGGTATCAGATAGGAGTGCTCACAGTCTCACAGGCTCTTGCCCTATACAGGGCTACAACCCTTCTCATGTATCGGCACTGTTAAATCACGTCATTTACCATTACCCCAAGGTAAACCTGTTTTATGCGTGTTCTATAAAATCACCAAAAAAATTTTTCTTAAAAGATTGTCTTTTTTACCCGTGAAAACCAATCACCATTATATTGTTATGTGATCTCTCTATTCAATAAAATTAATTAATACTATAACTTAGTAAAATTACTTATCTTTTACTTATTGTGTGCTCATTTGTTATCGGCTGACTTCCTGCCCGACATTGCCAATGTTTCGGCGCATCAAATGCGCCTGCTTCAGGGGCTTACTGTTCAATATTCTACAAAAAACACATTTTCATTAATATCCTTTCATGAATACGTTTCTTAATGACTGAACACTCAATGGTACTCACTGTTTGCGTTGGCACTTTTTCACCCACTCTCTCACAGCGTTCAAATATGGCGCCTAAACACCTTCTCTGTCTCAATGCCGGAAATGAATATGCTCTTTATTTCCTGTCACGCATCGTTACAACGCCTATCAGCTGATTTGCCTAGAACACGGACCAATCGACCTCCTTATTGAGCCCATCTGGGGCTACTGTTTGTAATTTGAAAATCCATTTTTGCTCGTGTTGTAATAAACGTAAGTTTAAATTACCTCCTCTTTCGTCCTGTTCCATCACCTCTAACACTGTACTTTTCAAATTCCAAAAATCATGTGATTTATCAACACAATGTTGCACCAACGGGGCCTCCAATCTATTACGTTTCAATGCACTCTTATGCTCTATTAAGCGAGTTTTCAGCTGTCTTGTTGTTTTGCCTATATAAAATAGGCCACAAGGGCACCATATAGTGTATACTACAAAGCTCAAACTGCAGTTTGACTTTTTTATAGGTTTAAACTTTGAAGTTTATTTGAGGGAATATTGATGTTAGAATGAGCTAATGGGCACATCACGCATGACCCACATGCAGAATGTCCTTCTCGATTCACTACATACTGTGGGGAACTCTGAAAATGTGATCTCACTACTTGGTCTTTTATATTTATTCCTCTTTGAAAAGCTATTAATGGTTGAGATCCAAAAACTGTGTGTACTTGAAGGACGTTCCAGTGGCGTCTAATACTGCGTGCTACCTCATTCGCCCCTTGGGAATACGGCAAAACACATGTTAGACTTGATGAAGTTTTTCTCTGTTGTGGTTGTAACAAATTTTCTCTGTAGTTCCAACGTGCTCTCTTGCAAGCTTGTTTTACAATTTTTAACGGGTAACCCCGGTCTAAAAATCTCTGGCTCATTTCATGTGATCTAACTTTATATTCTCCTATTGTTGAACACAGTTTTCTGAGCCTTAAAAATTGGCCAAACGGGATACTGTTTTTTAAAGGAGACGGATGACAACTTGAGTATTCCAACAGTGTGTTCCGATCAGTTGGCATTTGATAAATCGTAAAGAAGAACTTATGTTCTTTGATTGAGATTTTTATGTCCAGAAAAGAGACCGAGGTTCTCTAGAGAACCCTCCGGGACGTCCTATTATTTCATCACGAGGTTCATTGCTTGAACCTCTTTCTCAATATGTGGATACATTTCTACGTCCTCTTGTACCCTCCTTGCCCTCGTATGTTCGAGATTCTGGAGATTTAATACAGTATTTAGAAACTTTAAATATTCCTTTTGAAGAAGTTTCTTTAGCCACAATTGACATCGTGTCTCTTTATACGAACGTGCCCCAAGAAGGGGCTTTGCAAGTGATTCATTCCCAGTTAACAACACAATCCTCAAAGATTCACCCACCAGTTACTTTTATAGTTGAATTAGCCGCTTTGGCTTTGAAAAAAAATTTTTTTGTTTTTGATAAAGTGTATTATCAACAGGTGGGAGGCACCGCGATGGGAGCCACAATGGCCCCTAGTGTCGCGAGTCTTTATGTAGGACACTTTGAATCACAGTGGCTATCAATTTCTCCATACCAACAGAACATTTTGGTATGGCGTCGATTTATCGATGACATCTTTATAGTGTGGAGAGGCACTGAAGCTCTATTTAAAGAGTTTATTCAATGGTTAAATACATGTGAACAAGCTTTACAATTCACTTATATTTTTCATCAGAATTCGGTCTCTTTTCTGGACATAAAAATCTCAATCAAAGAACATAAGTTCTTCTTTACGATTTATCAAAAGCCAACTGATCGGAACACACTGTTGGAATACTCAAGTTGTCATCCGTCTCCTTTAAAAAACAGTATCCCGTTTGGCCAATTTTTAAGGCTCAGAAAACTGTGTTCAACAATAGGAGAATATAAAGTTAGATCACATGAAATGAGCCAGAGATTTTTAGACCGGGGTTACCCGTTAAAAATTGTAAAACAAGCTTGCAAGAGAGCACGTTGGAACTACAGAGAAAATTTGTTACAACCACAACAGAGAAAAACTTCATCAAGTCTAACATGTGTTTTGCCGTATTCCCAAGGGGCGAATGAGGTAGCACGCAGTATTAGACGCCACTGGAACGTCCTTCAAGTACACACAGTTTTTGGATCTCAACCATTAATAGCTTTTCAAAGAGGAATAAATATAAAAGACCAAGTAGTGAGATCACATTTTCAGAGTTCCCCACAGTATGTAGTGAATCGAGAAGGACATTCTGCATGTGGGTCATGCGTGATGTGCCCATTAGCTCATTCTAACATCAATATTCCCTCAAATAAACTTCAAAAGTTTAAACCTATAAAAAAGTCAAACTGCAGTTTGAGCTTTGTAGTATACACTATATGGTGCCCTTGTGGCCTATTTTATATAGGCAAAACAACAAGACAGCTGAAAACTCGCTTAATAGAGCATAAGAGTGCATTGAAACGTAATAGATTGGAGGCCCCGTTGGTGCAACATTGTGTTGATAAATCACATGATTTTTGGAATTTGAAAAGTACAGTGTTAGAGGTGATGGAACAGGACGAAAGAGGAGGTAATTTAAACTTACGTTTATTACAACACGAGCAAAAATGGATTTTCAAATTACAAACAGTAGCCCCAGATGGGCTCAATAAGGAGGTCGATTGGTCCGTGTTCTAGGCAAATCAGCTGATAGGCGTTGTAACGATGCGTGACAGGAAATAAAGAGCATATTCATTTCCGGCATTGAGACAGAGAAGGTGTTTAGGCGCCATATTTGAACGCTGTGAGAGAGTGGGTGAAAAAGTGCCAACGCAAACAGTGAGTACCATTGAGTGTTCAGTCATTAAGAAACGTATTCATGAAAGGATATTAATGAAAATGTGTTTTTTTGTAGAATATTGAACAGTAAGCCCCTGAAGCAGGCGCATTTGATGCGCCGAAACATTGGCAATGTCGGGCAGGAAGTCAGCCGATAACAAATGAGCACACAATAAGTAAAAGATAAGTAATTTTACTAAGTTATAGTATTAATTAATTTTATTGAATAGAGAGATCACATAACAATATAATGGTGATTGGTTTTCACGGGTAAAAAAGACAAAATCTTTTAAGAAAAATTTTTTTGGTGATTTTATAGAACACGCATAAAACAGGTTTACCTTGGGGTAATGGTAAATGACGTGATTTAACAGTGCCGATACATGAGAAGGGTTGTAGCCCTGTATAGGGCAAGAGCCTGTGAGACTGTGAGCACTCCTATCTGATACCTTCCCCGGTAAAGCTTGTTTAAGCGTTATAAATTCATAATATATGCTTTTAAGCATTAAACCTCAAATATACTTGTTTTTTGTCAGTTGATAAATTTTGAGGTAGTGAGCCGTGGTTGTGCAGGTATGATATGGCTATAACATGTTAGGGAAGGACAGAGGACAGAAAATAGGGAGGAGCAGCTCTTTATGTTAAAAAATATCCATGCAACTGAAATATAAGGGGAATGGGGTAGGGAAATAGCACTATGAGCTGTCAAAAAAAAAAAAAAAAGATGGGGCTTCCACTTATACTGGAGTGGTCTACAGACTCTCCAATTCAAACAGAACAACTGGACAAAGATCTGGTCAGACATCCAGAAGGTAAGAAAAAAAGTTGAAGCATTGCTTGTTGGAGTCTTCAATCTGCCATATGTGAATCGGAGTATCTCTACTGCAGAATCTACAAAAAGTAGAGTGACAGGGGATATCTTTCAAGGGACTCTGCTAAAACAAATGGTGATGGAACCCACAAGAGAGGCAGTGATTTTTGACCTAGTGCTCACAAATGAGGATAATGTCTCTAATGTCCAAGTAGGTTCTCACCTGAGCACCAGTGACCATCAGACAGTATGGGTCGATTAACAATCAGGATGGAGAGAAGACACACAAAGACCCAAGTTTTGGACTTCAAGAATGCAGACTTTGGTAAAATGGACACATACCTTGAGGAAAGCTAAATGACTGGGAGAAGACTGATGAAGTAGACCAAAAGTAGGCCAAATTGAAAGGAGTTATTACAAAGGCAGCAAATTTTTATGTAAACAACAAAAAAGAACAAAGTAACAAAAAAAGAAACAGATCTGGTTTTCAAAGGAGATGGCTAAAAAAAGAAAATAAAGGCAAAGAGAATAGTGTTCAAGAAATACAAAGGATCCCAAACAGCATAACACAGGGATGAAAACCTGAAGCTGAAGGAGACTAAAAGAAATGGGGAAAGCAAAAAAGTCAAGCGGAATAAAGAACTGCCAATGAGGTAAAGAGAGGTGACATTTTTCAGATGTCAGTGAAAGGAGGAAGGCCAGAAGCCTTCCTCCTTTCACTGAAAGGAAACAAGGAGCAATGTATGAAGAATGATGACAAAATAGCAGGAATATTAAACAAACACTTCAGTTTGGTGTTCACTATTAAAGACTCTAGAAAAGGACCACTGCTGGTTGACAAAAGCAAGAATGGGAATGGGATAGATGCAACCCCATTTATAGAAAAGAATGTATTGGAATAACTGGGAAAACAAAGTAAACAAAACTATGGGACCAGATAAGATACATTTCATGACACTGAGGAAGCTCAGAGATGTGCTGGTGGATCCACTGAAAAACCTGTTCAATAGATCCCTGGAAACCGAAGTGGTGCTGCAAGACTGGAGAAGAACAGTTATGGTCCCACTTCAAAGGTGATAGAGAGGAGAGACTGGAAACTACAGACTGGTTAGCCTTACCTCAGTAGTGGGTAAATTAATAGAAACTCTGCTGAAGGAAAAGGATAATGAACTATCTACAATCCAGTGGGTTTCTGGACATGAGACAACGTGGTTTCACCAAAGGAAGATCTTGTCAAAACAAGTCTGATTTTATTTGATTGGGTGTCTAGAGAACTAGATCAGAGAAGAGCATTCGATGTGATTTACTTGGATTTTAGAAACATTTTTGATACCGAACTGCATAGGAAGCTCATAAATAAAATGAGAAGCCTGAGAATGTTGCCAAGGTGGTGAAATGGCTTACAAATTGGTTGACTAACAGGAAACAAGAGTGTAATGGTAAAACGGAATCTACTCTGAAGGCACTCCAATGTTAATCCTTAGAGTGCCAAAAGGATCGGTTTTGGAACCTGTTCTCTACAACATCTTCATGAGCGACATTATGGAAAAATTAGAGGGAAAAAGTTTGTCTTTTTGTGGATGATACTAAGCTCTGCAACAAAGTACACACACCTGAAGGAGCAGAGAGAATGAAAAGTGATTTAAGAAAGCTTGAAGAATGGTCAAAGGTCTCGCAGCTTGTATTCAATGCCATAAATTGCAAGTCATGCATTTGGGGTATAGTCATCTAGAAGAGCTGTATTTGATAGTGGATAAAAGACTAAATGTGCACAGACCAGGAGAGCGACCTTGGGTGATTGTGTCTGGCAATCTGAAGGAATTGATGTAAAAAGGTGGTGGGTAAATGCAGATGGATGCTTGGCTACATAGAGAGGAATAACCAGCAGGAAAAAAGGTGGTGATAATGCTCTTGTATAGGCCTCACCCAGAGTACTGCGTTCAGTTCAGGAAATTTATTTATTTGGAACTTTTATATACCGATGTTTATGTGCAAAATTACATATCACACCGGTTTACAGCGAAACGTGAAAAGCATTAAACAAATGCATTACATCAAACAAGGATACAGGTAACTAGTATCAGAGTTACAAAATAAGTACTATGGGGCAGATTTTAAATACTTGCCCGATCGCGTACTTTTGTTCGCGCACATCTTATAAAATCCGGAGTCGGCGCGCAAGGGGGTGCACATTTGTGCAACCTGTGCGCGCCGAGCCCAGCGCGGCCTGCCTGTTCTCTCCGAGGCCGCTCCGATTTCGGAGCGGCCTCGGAGGGAACTTTTCTTCGCCCTCCCCCCACCTTCCCCTCCCTATCCACCCCCCCCCCGGCCCTATCTAAAACCCCCCCACCTTTGTCGGCAAAGTTACGCCTGCATTCAAGCAGGCGTAACTTTGTGCGCGTCTGCCGTCAGCCCCGCTCCATCCTCCAGTCCCGGGGGCTGGTCCGGAGGCCTCGACCACGCCCCCGAAACGCCGCATCATTTCAGGAACGCCCCCTCCCTCCCCTTTTCGAAAGCCCCAGGACTTACGCGCGTCCCGGGGCTTTAGGCGCGCCGGGCCTTTTAAAATCCGCCCCTATACATAACTAAGCGCCATGATCAGAGAACGAAAAAAGCTTAACTGAAAAGCTAGACCAGTAATTATAGTAGTAGATGGTTGGATCATCTGCATTAAAGAAAGGCTTGTCAAAAAGGATAGAGATGGGATGGAAGTGGCCCAGAGAAGGGCAACCAAAATGATTTGGGGTCTGTATCATAAGTTTTATAAGAAGAGTTGAAGGATCTAACTATGTACACCATGGAGGAGCAGAGGTGCAGGGAAGATATGATACTGACCTTCAGATACGTGAAAGGTATTAAATGATACACAAACATCCAACCTTTTCTGATGAAAAGGAAACTGTACAACTGGATTGGGGGGGGGGGGGGGGGGGGGGGGGGGGGGGGGGAGATGCCTGGAATGCCCTTGGTGTTGAAGACAAGAATGATAATGGAATTCTAAAGGGCATGAGATAAACTGTGAATATCTAGAGGCTAAAGGATGGCAATGAAGAAATGGGGTAATCTATAATTAAGTTTAGGTGGAACATCTCTGCATGAGGCTAGCCTGTACAGAGTGGCAGTTACTCCCGTAAACAACTTGCTGGGCAAACTGGATGGACCATTGGTCTTTATCTGCCATTATTTACTATGTTATGTGTAACGATAGTGACTGCCAAATAGATGTTCCTCTTTGAAAATATACTTCATTACTTGCATAATGTTATTTGGTCTCAAGAGTCATTTAAACAAGATGAATGTCAACTGTTTTCATGGCAAGTTTTCCCTGGCAGAAAAACTTAAACTAAGCAGCAACAAAATATCTGAACTGGAAACATTGGCCATTCCTCTTTCATACAGAGGAAGCTACTGAGATGTGATTAATCACAACTTTTGTTTCATTATTCTAGGATTCCACAAGCAACTGTATGTAAGTCACACAAATCATCCTCCAGAAGCAAACTATGTGCAGAATTCATGTCAGCCTCATGATCTTTATAACAATGCAAAAATAGCAAGCAAGCTGACATTTGCTGATATGTGTGTATTTGCTGGCAGTGCTATCCCATCCCTTAGAGACATGAAACAAGAAACAATAAAATATCAAGTGATTAATCCATCCATTCAACTGCAACAGAATTATAACACGCTGAACTAGAAAAGAAAATGATTGATATGCAGGCCTCAAAGGATAGTCTTTGGCCCAAACATATCTACTAACTTGCTCAAGTTTCTCAAACCATTATCATCAGGAATGTTGTGTTTTACTGAGAAGAGAGAAACAGTGAGATTAGAACTGTTACACGCTCTGCCAAAAAATAGAAAAACCACAGACGAGCTAGAAGAAAAACAAGATTTAAAAATACTTTGGATGTAGCAAATTTCCAAACAGAGGTAACAATGTAATTCAAAGTAATCTGTATGAAAAATTTACTGATTTTCTTTGGGAGTGTTTATCACATGGTGTGGAGGCTGTTTCACTGTAGGATTGATTTCTTATTGAATTTAAATGCCTTCTCCTCCACCATTCCACCCCTAACAACTTTTCTATTACTAAGTTAACATTTGCGACTGTGGCTCTTACTATCAGCTCGATCCAGTATCGTCCGCTCGAGGATTGCCCGTCTGTAACGTGCTCGTAGCGCACAATTCGGGCGCGCAAGGCAGTTCGGCGATACAGTGTCCAGTTTCACGCGTCCGTATCGCTTCTGAAAACAGACGCATAACCCTTTCCGCACCCGGCATGTAAATGAACGAAAAAGCTGTATAATGATGGAATTAGCTATTCCCCTGCGATACTGTAACGGGCGCTGATATTATCTCCTCCGTAACCCGCTGTTCTGCCGCGGCCTTAACCTGCTAGTTTACCGCCTCCCCCTAGTAGGAGTTAGTGTAGTGTAGTGTAGGGTAAAAACATTGCTTACCCGCCCTGGTCCCGTCCGGTCTCCTGCAGCCCCGTCCGGACCGGACGGGGCTGCAGGAGACCGGACGGGACCAGGGCAAAAAAAAACAAACGAAAAAGTAGCAAGGCTCGGGCCTGCTATGGTAAGTGTAAAAAGTGTAAAAAACAAAAAACCTGTGTGTTATATAAAAAAATAAAACAATTTTAAATACCTGTCGGAGGGCCGTGGGTCCAGGCGGCCGGTGGGCGGCGGGCAGCCATCAGCGGCATCCGGTAGTCCCTTCTCCCTTCCTCCCCTGCCTGGATGAGCGCCAAAATCGCACGGGCGGGGCGGGCAAGCGGGGGGGGGGGGGGCGGCAGCAGGATCCGGGAGCGGCGGGTAGGCAGCAGCGGGGTCCGGGGGGTCCGGGGCAGCGGCAGCGGGGGGGCGGCAGCAGGATCCGGGAGCGGCGGGTAGGCAGCAGCGGGGTCCGGGGGTGGCAGCGAGATCCGGGGAGCCAGCAGCGGCAGCATGTTCGATCGCGCAGGCAGGTAGGTGGCAAAGTAAAGATGGCCGCCTGCACGGGAAAATCGTGCAATTGGCCGCTGAAGACGTGACGTCACGACGTTTGGCGTCACGGGGTGTGACGTCACGTCTTCAGCGGCCAATTGCACGATTTTCCCGTGCTGGCGGCCATCTTTACTTTGCCACCTACCTGCCTGCGCGATCGAACATGCTGCCGCTGCTGGCTCCCCGGATCTCGCTGCCACCCCCGGACCCCGCTGCTGCCTACCCGCCGCTCCCGGATCCTGCTGCCGCCCCCCTGCTGCCGCCCCCCCCCCCCCCCCCGCCGCCCCCCCCGCCCCCGCTGCTGCCTACCCGCCGCCCCCGGATCCTGCTGCGCCCCCCCCCCCCCGCCCGCTGCCGACCCGCCCGTGCGATTTTGGCGCTCATCCAGGCAGGGGAGGGAGGGAGGAAGGGAGAAGGGACTACCGGATGCCGCTGATGGCTGCCCGCCGCCCACCGGCCGCCTGGACCCACGGCCCTCCGACAGGTATTTAAAATTGTTTTATTTTTTTATATAACACACAGGTTTTTTGTTTTTTACACTTTTTAAACTTTTTTACACTTCCTGGTGCCTGTCATTTCAAATGTCATTTGAAATGACAGGTACCAGCGCACCCAGGTTACTGTATAGGCGCTGTTACAGCGCCTATACAGTAAAATGGGTTGCGCGGGCATAACCCTTCCCTAACGCTTCACAGCCGCGGCATGCATTTGCATGCGATTAGAGGAGAGTATCGGGGAGTTAGTGAAGAGAACTGTGCGTGCGGGGAGGAAGGGTGCGCCTGACACTACCTCACTGTTTTTACCGCGGCCTTACTGGATCGAGCCGTATATGAGTTGTCACGTGTGCATTTGCCATACAATTCTAGCAAGTCATGCATGTAAATAGCAACACATACATAATGACAAGGCAGGTGACACCTTAGAGATTAACCAATTTATTGAGGTGTAAACTTCTGAGGACAGAGTAGATGGACTGTCCTCGAAAGCTCATGTCTAAAACTGGTTAGTCTAAAACAGTGGTTCTCAACCAGTGGTGTCACGACACACCACTGTCACACCACACTTCCCGGTCCCCTGCTGACCCAGCTGCTCTCCCTACCCGAGCAAGACAGGTCCTACACCTGGGCTTAAAACGCTGAAAGCCCAGGCGGAACGCAGCAGGAGAGCAGGAGTCAGCAGCACGCTCTCTTCTTCCCGCCCCCGCGGCCCAGAAGAGGAAGTGGTGAGCAGCGGGTGCAGGAACAAGAGACCTTGCTAGTGCGCTCGGCATCAGCCCGAAGAAAAGAAGAGAGGCGCGGTCTGAAGAATGAACAGCGCGGCTCAGAGAAAAAACGAAGAATGTTGTCAACCCCTGCGGCCGATGGGACTCCTTGCTCCGCGAGGGCTGAAAATGAAGTAGATTGCTGCTGCCTTTAGGGTTAGGAGGAGGCTGCTGCCGCTAGTTCGGGGGAGGGGGAGATTGAGTGAATGAACAAGCATGTGTATTCGAGATCCTGTGTGTGAGTGAGATAGCATGTATGTGAATAATTGAGAGCCTGTACATGTGAAAGAGTATTTGTGTGATTGAGAGCTGGTTTAGGTGAGGGAGCATGTGAGTATGTGATTGAGAGCATGTGTGAAAATGAGAGAAAAGAGAGCATGTGTGTCTGTGTGTGATTGAGAGCTGGTTTAGGTGAGGGAGCATGTGATTGAGAGCCTGTGTGTAAATAAGAGAGAGAGCATGTTTGTAAGCATGTGAATGAGTCTGTGTGTGAGAGAAAAGGACAGCATTTATGTGTGTGATTGAAAGCCTGTATGTGTAAGCTTGAAAAGAGAGACAGCATGTGTGTAAATGTGTAATTAAGAGCCTATATAAGTGAGAGAGCATGTGTATATGTGAGTGACAGAGCCAGTGTGAGAGAGGAGAAAGTTGCAAGCAAACCATCCCTCCTCCTGCTAATTCAAAACAATCTCAGGGCACCTGGATATCAAACGTTCCCAGGTATGCAGAGCAAAACTTTTTATATCCTTATTTTTCATTACTGGGTCTTTGTGTCTGATATTTTGAAATATTTTATTGGTATCTAGAAAAATTTTTATACGAGTTTTTAAATGATTGGATATTCCATTCATCCGCTGTTTTGAAATAATCTGTTCTTTTTATTAGTATGGTTTTACTGCTACTGATTTTATATTTCTTGATTTGTTTTATAAGGATGGGTGCTTTCTTTTTTTCCTTTGTTGCACTGCATACAGAGACTCTGTCTTGTTGCAGTTTCCAATTCAGTTTTTGTCTGCATGCTTCTAGTTGTGTTTTGGTCTCTTTATTCTTTGTTAGGCGAGGGTCAGCACATGTGATTCAGGTGATTCTGCAGGGGTGTAGTTTCTATGTAGGGTTCTATAGCAGCCTGACTTGATCCGTTTTCCTAATAGGAGATGTATTGTCTTAAGGCCTGGTGTAATATTTTCAGTGTTGCCTTTTCTTAGGTAAGGTGGTTACTGTTAAGTGCTGGAAATTGGTGCTTTTTTGGTGTGGGATGTTTATCGTTTATGCAATTTCTGTTCAGATACAATATGTATCTTTTCCTTGTGTCATTCTTAACAAAAATAATACTGGACCTTTATTTTTTATTTCAGTCATAAATTGTAATGAGCAGTGTGTCACACATGTGAGTGTGGTCTGTCAGGTGTGTCACGATGGGGAAAAGGTTGAGAACCACTGGTCTTAAAGATGCCACTCACCTCATGTCATTTTTTGCTACACCAGACTAACACAGCTATTCCTCTGAATCTAGATAATGAAACACAGCACAGAGTAGACATTTTATGATAAACCACTCCTAATAATAAAGACAGGGATGAAAAAATATGCACATAAGAGAAATACGGCCTATGAAAACTAATGGACGCTCGACCGGAACTTGTTTCCGGTTGAGCGAGGTAATGTGGGCCCGTGCCCACGGCGAGGAAAGGAGGGGGGGGGGGGGGGGAAGCGGGGCACGATAAGGTTAGGGTCAGCATGCGGGCAGAGAGGGGTGGGGGGGGCGTTCAGGAAGGACGCAGGGGAAGGGCAGGGGATTGGACATTGGAGGGTTGCCAGGGGGATGAGGGGCTGGGTCGGCAGGGGAGGGGGGGTGGAGTCATACGGGGGGATAAGTTAGAGGAACGAGGGGGCGTGCGCGCGAACGGACTCGGGCGTCGGCGCGGCGGAGAGCGGCTGGGGAATTTCGTTGGGGGGAATTTCGTTGGTTCCGTGGGGGGAGGCCGGGGCGCTAAGCGGCGGTGTTGGGGGGCGCGGCGGTGAGTGACGGCGGAGCGGCGTGCCATGGCGGCCCGAGAGCGAGCGGACGACGACCCGAGCGGCGCGGAGTCCGAGGAGGCGGCGTGGGTACCTGGACCGTTGGAGGAGGCCTGCGCGGAGTCGGAGGAGGAGTCCGTCGGTCGGGCGCTGTACAGGCATGGCCTGGCAGTGCTAGATCGGGGGGTGGCTGCGGAGGAGGATCTTGCGGAAGCGGGATCGTCCAGTCGGGAGGCTTGGCGGAACGTGGCGCCTGGGGCCGGGCGGAACGTGGCGCCTGGGACCGGGCGGCCAGGACTGGCGGTGAGACCCCCGGAGCCAGGAGCGAGCCTAGGGGACCTCGAAGCGGCAGGTGAGTCCGTTATTTTCCCGCGTCTGCCTGAGGGTGTGCGGGGAGGGGTGGCTCCCGACACAGGGGGGATGGAGGGGGCGCAGGGGGCGGTGCAGGGGTCGGTTGTGGTGGAGGGGGGGGTAGCTGGAAAAGGGGGCAGGAGGGGGAGGGGTCGGAAGCGTCGGAGACGGGACCGGGGGAGTTCTTCGGACTCGTCGACGTCCAGCTCCGCATCGTCGTCCTCTTCGTCCTCCTCGCGGGAGCGGGCGCCTGGGGTTGTTCCGGACAAGGGGCCGGCGGTGCCTGGCGCTCCTGCGCTTGTGGCCCTTACGGAACTGTGGGAGGAGGTGCCTCGGTCGTTGCGGCGGAAGATACGGCGGCGCCAATTCATAGATATTTTTCAATTGCTGGAGGGGCGCAGGGGGCGCCGAAAGGGGAAGAAGCGGCGCAAGAAGAGTGCCCAGGCGGGGGGCGGTTCGCAGGCAGTGGCGCGCAACATCCATAATTGGATGCGCTCGTTCCTCCGTTTGGCCAGCGTAGTGGGGCATTGGGATCCTACGCAGTACGGGCCGCTGTTGGCGTACGCGGATGGGATCTTGGCGGCAAGTAAGACGTACGAGGGCTGGTCGTGGTTAAACTACGACGAGCGCTTCCGCGATCGCATGGAAGAGAACCGGTTCATGTCCTGGGGTTCCCAGGACGTGGGCCTGTGGCTCACGCAGATGGCGGCCAAGGTGTCGCCGGGGGCTTCCGGTCTGGGGGTGTCGGCGGGGGGGGGGGGGGGGGACGCGGCCCTTTCGGAGCGGGACGCTCGCGGGGGGAGGGGTCAGGCCGAGTACGGGACGCAGCGATGTTTGCTGGCGATACAACCGGACCACTTGCATCTTCCCGGACTGCAAGTTCCGGCATGCGTGTTCCATCTGCGGAGCGAGTCACCCCGCTGTCCGCTGTGGGAAGCGGCCAGCGGAGGGAGCGGGAGCCACTCCCGCGGCCAAGGGTTCCGGAAAGTAGTCTGTTGCGGCTGGCCGTCACGCCTGTGAGGGTGGCGGCCATGCTCCCCTGGCTTAGATTGTATCCGGAGGGGCGGGTGGCTGAATTGTTGCGGGAGGGGTTCACTGCGGGGTTCCGAATTCCGTGTCCAGAGGGGGGTGTGGAGGGTGGGGGGGCGAATTGTCCGTCGGTCCGGGGGTTGGTGCGGGTGGTACGGGAGAAGTTGCAAGGGGAGATCGATTTGGGACGGATCGCGGGGCCGTTTGCGGAGGCGCCGTTTCCTAACCTGGTGCTGTCCCCGTTGGCAATAATCCCCAAGAAGGAGGTGGGGAAGTTTCGGCTTATCCACAACCTTTCGTTCCCCGAGGGGCGTTCGGTGAACGACGGGATTCCGCGGGAGTTCTGCGCGGTGCGGTACGCTTCCTTCGATTCGGCGGTGCAGGTGGTGCGGCGTTGTGGCCGTGGGGCTTTGATGGCAAAGGCTGACGTGGAAGCAGCGTTTCGTTTGCTGCCGGTGCATCCGGGGAGTTTTCATCTGCTGGGATTTCGCTTTCAAAGTGAGTTTTACTTTGATAAGTGCATGCCGATGGGCTGCTCGATTGCCTGCGCGTATTTTGAGGCGTTCAGTACCTTCTTGCATTGGGTGGTGGCGCAGCGGTCGGGTTCGGAGGACATCGTGCACTATTTGGATGACTTTCTTTTTGTGGGGAGGGCGTCGTCGGGTGTGTGTCAGGAGAGCCTGGGATGCTTTCAGTCGGTGGCGCAGGAGTTCGGGATTCCGCTGTCCGCGGACAAGACCGAGGGGCCTCGGACCCGGCTGGTGTTCCTCGGGATTGAACTAGACTCAGAGGCGATGGTGTCGCGGTTGCCGCGGGATAAGGTGGAGAGGTTGCGCGGGACAGTGCGAGTGGTGTTGGACCGGCCTAAGGTGTCGCTGGTGGACCTTCAGTCTTTGGTGGGGAGCCTAAATTTCGCGTGTAGGGTGATCCCGATGGGTCGGGCGTTTTTGCGGCGGCTTACGCGCGCAATGTCCGGGGTTCGGCGGAGACACTATCGGATTCGTATAACGGCGCCGATGCGCGTGGACTTGCGGCTGTGGGATACGTTTCTCCAAGGGTTCAATGGGGAGGCTATTTGGCAGTCGTGCCCCCTGTCCAATCACGCGCTGGAGTTGTGGACGGACGCAGCGGGTTCGGTGGGGTTCGGGGCGTACTTTCAAGGGGCTTGGTGTGCGGCCCGCTGGCCGGAGGACTGGGTGATCGCGGGGGTCACGAGCAATATAACGTTTCTGGAATTGTTTCCTATTGTGGTGGCCCTGCATGTCTGGGGGGAGCGGCTGAGGGGCATGCGGGTAGTGTTCTGGTGCGATAATCAGGGAGTTGTTGAGGTCATCAATAAGAGAGCGGCGCGGTGTTGGTTGGTGTCCGAATTGTTACGTGAGTTGGTATTGCGCTGCATGATGATCAACGTGACTGTTTGGGCCCGGCATGTGCCGGGGGTGGACAACAGTGTGGCTGACTCCCTTTCTCGTTTCAAGTGGGAGTTGTTCCGAGAACTGGCGCCGGAGGCGGACCTGTGTGGAGCTCCAGTGCCGTCTTCCCTCTGGAGGTTTGGTGCCCTGAGGCATGGGACTTGCTGCGGGCCTCGCTCGCCCCATCGACATGGTCAGGTTATGTAGGCGGCGCCAGAAGGGTGGCGGGGTTCTTTTCTGCACTGGGGTGGAAGGGGGGACCAGTCTCGGATGTGGCTTTGGCGCATTATGTGGTATGGGCTAGGAGGGGGGGTCGCTCACGGGCGGCCGTGGGGAGACAGTTGGCGGGCTTCTCCTTTTTTATGAGGGCTCATGGGTGGGGGTTCCCTTCGGGGCGCTTTGTGGTGCGGCGGATGTTGGCGGGCTGGTTGCGCATGGCGGGACGCCCTTGTGACGATAGATTACCCATTACGCATGACATTTTAGTGCAGCTCTGGGACGTGCTGGCGGGATTGTGTGCGTCGGAGTACGAAACCTTGCTGTTTCGAGTGGCGTTTGTGTTCGCTTTCTTCGGCGCCTTTCGGGTTAGCGAGTTGGTGGCTAGGGCCGCTGGGCGGGCGGACAGCTTGGGATTGCTGGCCTGTCACGTGGTGGTGACCAGTGGCTCGGTGGTGATCCGGATTCCGCGGTCTAAAACGGACCAGCAGGGCAGGGGGATGGCGGTGGTGCTTTCGGCGGTTCCCGGCTTGCGGACGTGTCCGGTTGCTAACGCGGGGCGTTATTGCCAGGTGCGACCGTTTGCTCCGGCAGGATTTTTGGTGCACCAGGATCGGCGCCCGTTGACGCGTTATCAGTTCGAGGCGCTAATGCGCCGAGCGTTGGGAGTTGTGGGGCTGGATGCGAGCAGGTTTGGGACACATTCCTTCCGGATTGGAGCGGCCACTGCGGCTGCGCAAGCGGGGTTGGAGGCGGGGGTCATTCAGCGGATTGGGCGATGGAGGTCGCAGGCGTTCCAGGGGTATATTCGCCCGGGGCCCGGGCTCTCCTGGCAGTAGTCTAACACTTCTTTCCTTGCAGGTGCGGCGGCCGAAGGAACGTCCGTATGGATCTTGGGGCACTCGTATGTGCACTGGGCCTACAGACATGCCTGCGGACGACCTTACGGGCCACACTTGGACTTGACCAGCAGAGGGGTGCGGGTGTACTGGCTGGGGCGGCGGGGCATGGTTTGGGAGGAGTTGCTCCCCTGTGTTCGCAGGGAGCGCGCGCGACTGGGGTCGCCGCGGGCCCTGGTGGTGCATTTGGGGGGCAACGATTGGGGTACGATGTCGGGGAGACAATTCATTCGTGTAGTCAGGAGGGACTTGATGGCGGTGTCCCTCCTGCTGCCAACCACGGTGTTGTGTTGGTCGGACATTATTGTGCGACCGGCATTGGGGGACCATGTCCTGTGGCGCAGGTGCCGGTCGAAGGCCAACCAGCAGATAGGGGCCTGGTTGGCCCGTCTGGGGGGCCGGCATATCCGGCATGAGTGGTCGTGGGGGCAGGCCTCGGGGTTGTTCCGGGAGGACGGTGTTCATCTGTCCTTTCTGGGGACTGACCTCTTTCTGATAACCATTCAGGAGGTCCTTGAAGCCTTGTTCCCGTGTTAGGTGCCGCATCTTTGGGGGGCACGGGCATGGGATGTCCGTGTCTATGGCGGTTGGCCCGAGCCAGACTGTTGTTGTTGTTAGACTATGGGGTTTCAGCTGGTACGGGACGGAGGTTGGCAACAGGGGGCCGTTGTCAACGTTGGGGGCTCCTTGCTAGTAATGGCGGCGGGAGACCCTGGGGGGCCTGGCTCCTTGCAAGACTGGCGGCGGGAGCCCACCTGGGTTCGGCTCCTTGCAAACAAGTGGCGGGAGTGAGAACCGGGGTGTGAGGCCGGATTAGTGAGCCGGACGGCAGGTAGCAACCATCCTGCCAGGGGAGCGGCGGATGGTCGGGGTACTCGGATGCTGAAACCCGGAGGCAATGTTAATGTTATAGTTAATTGATGGCTCGGGCCTGTGTATTTAATAAAGCTGCGGCCTTATTTAACCCGACTCTGTCTGTTGGTAAGTTATTGAGAAGTGAGTGAAGGGAGACGAGCGAGTGTGGTCACGTGTGCCCATATTATGGACGCTCGACCGGAACTTGTTTCCGGTTGAGCGAGGTAATGTGGGCCCGTGCCCACGGCGAGGAAAGGAGGGGGGGGGGGGGGAAGCGGGGCACGATAAGGTTAGGGTCAGCATGCGGGCAGAGAGGGGTGGGGGGGGGCGTTCAGGAAGGACGCAGGGGAAGGGCAGGGGATTGGACATTGGAGGGTTGCCAGGGGGATGAGGGGCTGGGTCGGCAGGGGAGGGGGGGTGGAGTCATACGGGGGGATAAGTTAGAGGAACGAGGGGGCGTGCGCGCGAACGGACTCGGGCGTCGGCGCGGCGGAGAGCGGCTGGGGAATTTCGTTCCCTCCCTCCCGCCCTCTGTGTTAGAAGGGTGGGTCCATTGTTGGTTGTCGCAGTGGGGGAGGCGGTTGGCCCGAGCCAGACTGTTGTTGTTGTTAGACTATGGGGTTTCAGCTGGTACGGGACGGAGGTTGGCAACAGGGGGCCGTTGTCAACGTTGGGGGCTCCTTGCTAGTAATGGCGGCGGGAGACCCTGGGGGGCCTGGCTCCTTGCAAGACTGGCGGCGGGAGCCCACCTGGGTTCGGCTCCTTGCAAACAAGTGGCGGGAGTGAGAACCGGGGTGTGAGGCCGGATTAGTGAGCCGGACGGCAGGTAGCAACCATCCTGCCAGGGGAGCGGCGGATGGTCGGGGTACTCGGATGCTGAAACCCGGAGGCAATGTTAATGTTATAGTTAATTGATGGCTCGGGCCTGTGTATTTAATAAAGCTGCGGCCTTATTTAACCCGACTGTCTGTTGGTAAGTTATTGAGAAGTGAGTGAAGGGAGACGAGCGAGTGTGGTCACGTGTGCCCATATTATGCATGGCTACATGGAAACAATTTGTTTCGCTTGAAGGGACCCTGGGGCTGATGCAATATTGTGCACTCAGGCCAGCACACAGCTTAACCAGAGACTGAATGTGCCAGGCTAACACCTGATGCAATAAGGGGATTAGCGAGTCCAAAACGTGCATCCAAACTCACACATGGCATTTACATGTGATGAGCAGTATTAGCTATGTAGCTAAGGCTTATTGGCTATTACTCACGGATGCAAAAAATTGCCGTGCATCCGACACGCACTTTTTTTTTTTTTTTTTTTTTTAAGCATGGCAAATTTAATGCCAGCCCAGGAGCTGGCGTTGTGTTGCCGGGCATCAAGGGTTCATTAAAAAACAAAATCTTTCAATGGTTCCTCCTACTTTTAGTATCATTGTGATGCTAAGCAGGAGGGACCACAGAAAGCAGCAATATAAAAAAAAAAAAGTCTTGACTGCTGCCAGCTTAGGAAAACAGATGCTCAGTTTACCAGCATCTGTTTTCCTAACCTGTGGCTGTGCACAGCCATGTCTCCTGGGCGCCCAATATCAAGGATGCACTATTGATCCCTAGCGCATCCTTGCTAGTGCGGCACCATTTCCATACTGCATTAGGCATCCAGGAGACCTGGCATTATGCACATTAAAAAAAAAACCAAAAAAAAAACGGGTGCTGAGTTTGGACATGTTTTTATGCGCGGCTTATTGCATCAGCCCCCCCTGTGATAACTGGATCAAGATCTTATGAATCCAGTGTTATGATTGACTCCAAGTTTAATACCAGTAACTTAGAATATATTTAATACATTTTGTCATCTCACTAAATAAGTAATAAGTCACATTTCTGTATTGCCCCACCCAGATAAGAAAATGAAAAATAGGATAAAAGTCTATCATGGAAATCTGTAGAGAATTTCACAGAGTTTGAGTCATAAGTAAATATGCATATTTAATAGGTTTTTTTTTCAAAAAAGTTCAGAACAGGTAGCTTTTGATATGTCAAAATTTTAGATGTGATTGTTTCCCCACATATACTAATTTCACTTTGTAGTACATTTGTGTGTCTCACTGCTGTACATTTGTGATCAATGGGAACATTAATTTGAATGACTCAGAAATATCCACTCCAAAGTCAGGGTCAGGTTACCCACTACTGCACAAATCAAGGATACCATAATCGCAATGGGCAATAATTTCAGGGTTCATTAAATAAGAGTACTTGAAATATACACAGGACAAAGTTGACTGGCAATTAAATGATGGAACTGCAACTATATTGTGTGGTTCCATTGACATTTACTAAATATTAGAATAAATACTTAGCAATAATTAAGTGGTTTCTAAAAGCTACTAGAACCCAAAAGACAGCAATTGGAGAATTTGCTTTTCTTCCTTTGCTCTCCTTTTCTATTCTGAAAAATACCCTTTACTACAATAGTTAAAATCTTAAACTTTGCTGGCAATATGAAGTGCGTTCAGTAGCATTAAAGGCTAGCGCCACCATTTTCGCACTGTTCTTATTCACCGACAAGCCAAAATGTGCATGCCACCACCACCACGAATGCCTAGAGTTTACAATAAACCTAGGAACCATCCACCTTACTGGGCTTACACAATCCATTACCCTTAAAAGGCATAGAATTAAGGGGCATTCTCAGAAAACTGATTTTGAAGTAAGAGATAAGACAACATTCAAAATTAGAATGTAAGCACTTAGACTGCTGCACTGACTGTTTATTGGGCACAGCAATACTTTAGAATACTTTTCCAGGGATTGCAAGTCACGCTCGTAAAGAAATAGAGTACAGCAAGATTTCTAGGACATGCAGCAGCACAGATCAAAGAAGCGACACTTAGCCTGGGAAAGGTCCAAAATAACTGTACAAAAATGAGATGTTCAACTAGATCCATGGTACAACAGACAATGGCACTAACAGGGTTCCAGCGCATCACACAGCCACACACTCCTGCCCTGGGAGAAACAGAACACCCCCCCCACCCGCATCAGCCACATAGCAATGCTGTGGGATAGTCTCAGAGAAGGCTTCGGAGCCAGCAAGGGTACCCAGAGACAGCTCGGCATGCTGTCTGGGGTGGGAGAGATAAGAGAAGAGGAACAAAGTCACTAAAATGAAACTTTTAAAGGAAAACAATTGCTGTAGCAAGCAAGGTCTGTAAAATTCTGTAGAGAATACACAAAGAATTTCTTCTAGCTTTGGCTAAAAATAACTCACTCACTTAGTAGTTATTGTACAGTTTTGGCCCTGCATATGACTGCTCATTTACAATAAGTTACGCAGCAGATGATTTCAGCCTACACTCAGATTTTGTTGTGTTCTCTTTAGTTTTACAGACGCATTCAATTATAAATATTCCATTTAAAGCAAAACAGTACAAGAAAATGCTAAGTGATGAATTATTGCATATTCTCATGCAAAAAAAAAAAAAAGAAACTTTTATACATCTTACTTAGCTCTAAGATGGTTAAAGCAGTACCCTTATAAGGTAAAGTTTTTGAACATCTCAGAGGTTTATTAGAATTGCTCAGAATCTTGATCCAAAGGGTATTTCGCAGTTCAGGATGTTATGGTATTGTTTTTCTTTGCATTCCTTTCTTCGGTCTTTAAAAACAGTTCACTGTGTATCAATGTTATTAATGTAGATGCATGAAAAATTACTTAGAATGATTCAGTTATGCAGCGGCATTAACACTGAAACTAAAAGTAACAAGTCTGTCATTCTGTCACTTAAAAGCATTGAACTGCAACACTTGGAAATTTTGGAATGCATTTTACACAGACCACACAAGCAATAGCAAAGAAAATATATTTGTACATTGATACATTCTTGATTCAACAGCTCCCTCTTCCTGCTCCTTGGCTTCTACTTCAACTGGAGCCAGCCTCTACACACTTCTACAGGGACTAGACAACTATGAGTCTTCACTCACAACTACCCGAGGTTTTCTTCTCCTTTCTAACCCACCCTGCCACTGCAATGGCACATCTTAGCTCTCCCTTCAGAGGCTGGTAATGCATCGATCCTACATTCAGTTAGTAGATATCACTGGTGTCCCCTCCACAGGATGCCCAGCCCCACCTGGCACAGAAGACAGGATTAGTATTCAAAGCCAGATATCTCGCATGGTTTCATTGTCATCGATGCCACTAGCATGGCCCCTGCACATCTGATTCATATATACAGCACATTCTCTGGCACATTAAAAAAAATAGTTCAAAATCAAACCATAAACATTATTGTATAAACTTGCTAATTTACCAAGCAGGAAATATTTAAATAGGAATGTTTCATATGGATTTACTTTTAAGGTTACTCTGCTTTTCACTTGCAATGGAATCAAAATTCAATGAAAAAAAAAAGTTCTCACACTGTTTTTTGCCAACTA
Source organism: Rhinatrema bivittatum (assembly GCF_901001135.1). Taxonomy (NCBI): domain Eukaryota; kingdom Metazoa; phylum Chordata; class Amphibia; order Gymnophiona; family Rhinatrematidae; genus Rhinatrema; species Rhinatrema bivittatum. Next base: position 458,624,247 of record NC_042618.1, on the reverse strand, counting down.
TAAAGAAAGAGCATAGGAAACATCTATGAGAAAATGTAAGTACCACCATACAGGACCAAACCAAAGTCCATTGAGCCCAGCATCAGGTCTCCAACAGTGGCCAGTCCACATCACTAGTACTCGGCAGATCCCAAAATATTGATCTATTTCTTGTTACTCACGCCCAGGGATAAGAGATGGCTTTCCCTAGTCTACCTGGCTAATAACTGTTTATAGACTTTTTATCCAGGAACTTGACCACGTCCTCTAGCAACAAATTACATAGCCTGATTATGCACAGAGTGAAATCCAAGTTTAATGCAAAGTTGGATGTTACCCCCCAAACAGATATTATTTGATGTTGAACGAAAGAATCAGATCGCAGTTAGGACAAATACAGATGTTAAAGAATTGGGGAGAGAACAGAACCCTGGCTTTTTTTTTTTTTTTTTTTTTTTTTTTAAAAGAGTGGACTGTTTGATGGTCTACATCAGTGGTTCTCAACCTTTTTTTGGCCGGGACACACCTGACAAATGGTTCTCACATGCGTGACACTGAACATGTGACCATCACGGGGCTAAATGTAAACATGCACTCTGCATCCACAGGAATCCTCTCAACCCCCAGCAATGAGTGCAGAGCAGATCTAGGGCATAACCGGTACAACTCACCATACAAAAAAAAAAGATATTCTGGTTCTGATGACATCTCAGTAAAAGCAAAACAAATTCCCTTTACTACCAGGCACAATAGCCTTCCTTATGAAAAGACAGTAATTTACCACTAATGTATGTCCTATTGAGAAAACACATCAAATAAGATTGATACAAATGCCTACATGCTAGTAAAATACCTCACTTTGGTCACACACCCAGAACTGACCTTCACCAAGTAGAGAAAAAACACAAATTATAAATATGGAGACAGAAACTGGAACGGAAAACCAAAAAAGCCACTCTGCATACAGTGCGAACCTGGAGAAATGGAAAGAGAAATATAGCACCTAACAGACTCAGGATTTGCAATAATGCACACAAACTAACCTGCACAAAGTTACACCTGTATTACGGAACATACGCAAACAGTAATAACCCTATCTAAGAAATACAACTATTAAACCAGGCCATAAACACCAGAACATTTCCTATTGGGAAAACAGAATAAGCCAAGCTGCTACAGAGCCCCACACAGAAATCATTGTAAAGTTATACCAAAAATGTTACAAAACAGCTGCTAAACAGAATAATATTCAATTAAATACTCATAAAAATTATTAAAACATGTCCAAATATCAATAAAATACTTCAAAACAGCAGACATCGCATAATACCCAATAATTAAAATGGCAGTCAATCAAGAAAAATAAATTTAAAAAGCCACCTTTACTTACCCTCTCCAGCAACTCTCCTACTCCTTTCCCTTCCAGGCCAATAGCACTAACCAGAAGCAGCAAGGGCTGCTGAAGCTCTGTCCTCGATCTTCTTCCTTAGCACCCACAACCAGTCACTCACAACACACACACCCCCAATTAGACCCCACGACCAGTCTCGGTCTCTTTCACACCAGTCATCTTCCTGACCAGTTTCTCTCTCTCAATCACACTCATGTTCTCTTATATACAAGCTCTCAATCACACACAAAAGCTCTTACACCCATTCACACCAGCTCTCACCCAGGCTTCCATTCACACCCCTACACACAAGCTCTCACCCAAGCACCCATTCACACCCAATGACACAAGCTCTCACCCAGGCATTCATTCACACCCAATGACACAAGCTCTCACCCAGGTACCCATTCACACCCTCAGACACAAGCTCTCACCCAGGCATCCATTCACACCCACAGACACAAGCTCTCACCCAGGCATTCATTCACACCCTCAGACACAAGCTCTCACCCAGGCCCCCATTCACACCCTCAGACACAAGCTCTCACCCAGGCCCCCATTCACACACAAGCTCTCACCCAGGCACCCATTCACACCCTCAGACCCAAGCTCTCACCCAGGCACCCATTCACACCCACAGACCCAAGCTCTCACCCAGGCACCCATTCACACCCTCAGACACAAGCTCTCACCCAGGCACCCATTCATACCCTCAGACACAAGCTCTCACCCAGGCACCCATTCACACCCTCAGACACAAGCTCTCACCCAGGCACCCATTCACACCCTCAGACACAAGCTCTCACCCAGGCACCCATTCACACCCTCAGACACAAGCTCTCACCCAGGCACCCATTCACACCCTCAGACACAAGCTCTCACCCAGGCACCCATTCACACCCTCAGACACAAGCTCTCACCCAGGCACCCAATTCACACCCACAGACACAAGCTCTCACCCAGGCATCCATTCACACCCTCAGACACAAGCTCTCACCCAGGCACCCATTCACACCCTCAGACACAAGCTCTCACCCAGGCATCCATTCACACCCAATGACACAAGCTCTCACCCAGGCATCCATTCACACCCACAGACACAAGCTCTCACCCAGGCCCCCATTCACACACAAGCTCTCACCCAGGCCCCCATTCACACACAAGCTCTCACCCAGGCCCCCATTCACACACAAGCTCTCACCCAGGCCCCCATTCACACACAAGCTCTCACCCAGGCACCCATTCACACACAAACACACCAGCTCTCACCAAAATAACTTCTTCCTTCACTGCAGGGATGGGCGCCAGTTCAGCCATGGCTTTAATCCGGCGGGCCTTCTTTTTTTGGCGCCACGGGGATGGGCGCCTCAGTCAGAGGTCGGGTTTTCTCTTCACCGCTACGGGGATGGGCTCCCGTAGCGGCCTTGCACCGTCGCGGTCGGGTTTTCTCTTCACCGCTACGGGGATGGGCTCCCGTAGCAGCCTTGCACCGTCGCGGTCGGGTTTTCTCTTCACCGCTACGGGGATGGGCTCCAGTAGCGGCCTTGCACCGTCGCGGTCGGGTTTTCTCTTCACCGCTACGGGGATGGGCTCCCGTAGCGGCCTTGCACCGTCGGGGTCGGGTTTCCTCTTCACCGCTACGGGGATGGGCTCCCTTAGCGGCCTTGCACCGTCGCGGTCGGGTTTCCTCTTCACCGCTACGGGGATGGGCTCCCGTAGCGGCCTTGCACCGTCGCGGTCGGGTTTCCTCTTCACCGCTACGTGGATGGGCTCCCGTAGCGGCCTTGCTACGTCAGGGTTCTACACTGCTATTCCTCCCACCCCACTCCCGGGCAGTGCCATGCCTGCCTCACCGGCCAATCAAAGGCTTCCTCCCTTCTTCCTACTCCCACTGGCAGGTGGCAGGGAGGAGGCTTCCGATTGGCCTGCGCGGGGGAAGGCAAAATGAAGGAGGCTTCCGATTGGGCAGTGGGGGTAGGAAGAAAGGAGGCTTTCAATTGGACCGCGGGGGCTGGAAAAAAGGGAGAAGGAAAGTACAACGGGGCAGTGGGACACCGGGAGACGCAACACACCTACTGGTGTTTGGCGACACACTAGTGTGTCGCGACACACCGGTTGAGAAGCGCTGGTCTACATGACAGTTTGCTGGAAGGAAAATTTCAAACCACCTAAGGGCAGTACCTTTGATGCAGATATACTGCATAAGTGCTAAATCAAGAGGCTATGGTCAACCATCTTGAAGGCTACAACAAGATCCAGTAAAACTAGGATGAGATCACCTTCTTGGTCTACAATTAGATAGATACTACTAGTGATGTCTAATAAGGCTGACTGTGTGCTGTGTCTTGCCTGAAACCAGACTGGTGGAGGTGCAGGATTTTTCTCTCTTCAAGAAAGACAAGAAGTAGACTACCTTCTAAATTAGTTTGGATAGGAAGGGAAGGCTAGATACTGGGCAATAGTTGTCTATTTTGGGATTAGAGCTTGGTTTCTTCAGGATAGGTTTGATTAGAGCTTCTTTAAACTTGTCAGGAAACAAGCCATTGACTATATTGAAAAGCCATGGAGCTAGATCTTGCTTTAGGTTGCAGATGAACCTCAGGGGAATTGGGTCAAGACAGAATAAGGATTGGTTAATTCTCTGCAGGATATTTTCCATTGCTTGGGGAAAGATGGAAGTGGTGTCTGGAGAGAATTATGATTTTCCTGTGGATAAAGAAGATGGGATCATTAACAGAGGTGTGCAAGATGGAGAGTTGTCAAGAAGGATCATCATTTTTAGGATCTTATCCGTGAAGAATTTAACAAAACCCTCTGCAATAAAACCTCCTGTAATGGCGGAAGTGGCTTGAGAAAAGTGTTTGCAAAACCTCTGTACTAGTTTGAACAATTTATTTGGGTACCTCACAGTAGGGATGTGCATTCGTTTTAAACAAATTTGCAAAATACAATGAATAAGAGGCAAATAGTTTTGTTTGGGGGCCATGAAATGAACTCAGGGGCCTGCCAAATTAAATGAATCTTATTTATCTAATCTGTTTAAAACTTTGAGTTGGGCTCGGGTATAGGCCATGGACTATACCCAAGCGCAAAGCCAGTGCCTCGGCCTAGGCCCAGAACCAAACAAAAAATTACTTACCTAATAAAACAGGTAACCAAAGCCGCAGACAGGACATGTTCCAACGCTCGGGCCTCAGCATATGCTGGAGCCCTGGCCTAACACCAAGCACCAGTCCAGAGACAGGGTCCTGATGCCTAATCTTCAGCCCAAGCCTCACACTGGTGCTCTGGATCCCAACACCTGGGCTTCAGCCTAGGTCAAGGCCCAAGCCCAATGTGGAGGCCGGTGCTTCAGTCCAGACCTAGGTCCAATGCTTCAGCCTGGCCTGGAGGCTGGGTCTTGACTGAAGACCACCTCTGAGACCTGGGCTCCAGACTGAGGCCCAGGTGTTGGGACCCGGCCTCTGGATTGGGCCCAGATATCGGGACCCAGCCTCCAGACCAAAGCCACAGCGTTCAGCTTGGGTCCAGTCCAAGGCCTAAGCATCAGCACCCGGTCTTCAGATGAGGTCCTGGTCTAAGCAGAGGCCTAGGCATCAGGATTCGGTCTCCAGACCGGGCCTCAGCGTTGGGTCTGGGCCTAGGCATTGGGACCAGGCCCTTCAAGTCTTGGCTTTGCCTAGAGCTTAGGCCATGATCCCGGCAACCTACCATGGCATTGGCTACGCAAGGCCAAGTCTTCGGCCTGGGCCTAGGCCTCACTAGCAGATCCCCATCAGACCGGATAAATGGGGACTGGGGAAGGTCCTGGCCCCAGCAATTTTCCAGATGGGAGGTATGGATGGTGGGGACAGAAGGCCTTAGAAGGCCCTGTTTTATTTTTTTTTTATCATCATTTTTGGAGGGGTTTATTGTTTGATTCTTTGTTTTAAATGTAAGAAATGAATTAAAAAATGAAACAAAATTCATGAGGAAAAACCTCCGAAAATGAACCGAAAAATTAAATAATTTTACCTCTGCACATCCTTAGTTCATAAAGTTCTAGTTTTTTGGAGTTGTTTTTTGCCTATGCTAAGCAACAGAGCATTTTTGCTGGCTCCCACCACCACTATAGGTAAGGTCCTGGGGGCATGGCTGGCAGTTTTAGTATTGTTGAAAACCTGGAAGTGAAGATATGTCATGGTGCCATTGAAAGCCACTACTATAGGGGAGAGCCTGCAGAGTGGGAGAAGCAGAGAATGCAACAAGGAGCACACTGGCAAATTCCCACCACTATGGCATGGCTCAGACCTCAATGCTCACCTGGTCCAATCCTGCTGCTTTCACCTGCAAAACTTTGGTGCTCCAGGTGTTCACCTAGTCTACCTAGTGCTTCTACCAGCATCAAGTGTCCTCATCTTAATAAGCTTCAGCAAACAGTTTGATAGAGCATTAAATATGTTGCTAGAGGAAAATGGGGAGGAAAAATAGGATTAATGCTGAAAAACACTTAACAGGGATAAATGACTGGATCCATAAAAGTAAATGGTTTAGACTCTGTGCAAAAGATGGGATCACTAAGTTTTGTTAATCACCTACTTTGTAAGCTGGCTCAAATGACAATGCTGCACACTACCATGAGGAGGACCTAGCTTTAGTATTTGAATTACTTGCCTTTTTTAATACGGAATTCACTCAAAGAAGGTTAAGGTAATTAGAATATTAGCTTACAAACAGATCATTTGTAGCTTTATCTTACAAAACGTGTAAATAGAACTCTATTGAAATGTTGCTGCTATTAAACAAGGTACACTTCAAGGTCTAACCCTAAACAATCATGACTAAGCTCTAACAGCGCTAACTCCAAAAATAAAATAGCTCCATAGCAAAACTCTTGACTGTAGAATATTTAAGGCATTCAAGGTGAATGCAAGATAGTTTCCTGTAGTCAATTTAGCAGCTTTAGATACTCTGTTTAGCATGAAAGGCTTGATAGAAAAGCCAGACTTATTTGCTTCCTGAAATGAGAGTAGTCATGCATTTACTAGAGCTCTTCTGGAAGGGAGAGCCATAGGGCACATGCTACTCCCACAAAGGATCTACTGCATTTATCTGCTCTTGATTTCCTCTCTCGGAGTTATGGAGGTTCTGAGTGAAGATCTTAGTGACCTGAAAGGCATGATAGGTCCCCATCTGTTAGGGTATTCAACGTCAGCAGAGTTGTGAATTTCCTTTTGTATGTTACTCGCAGACTGTGTAGCACAGGTGTAACATGGTCAGATAGTTTGTATCCTATCAGTCAGGCGATGTTTTGTATTATCTAGAATTTATGGAAGACCTTGCCCATTAGACCCTTGTACAGTGTGTGGCTGTAATCTAATTCTGTATTTTTTTGTGGCATGAGGAATCCCAAGTTTGATTTCTCAATGAGTGAATGTTGTCTATGTAAGCTACATAATTGAAAGTGTAGCATGGTGAGTTCTGAGTCCAGTAAGACACTGAGGCTTTTTAAATCTATATTTTTAGCAGAAGCTCAGATTCCAAATGGAATTTTCAGTCAGGAAGTCGATTGGGCCTGTTTTGTACCCACACTATTTCTGGGATTTTTTGGGGGGAGGATTCAGGTGGAGTTTGTTGCTTTTAGTCTGTTCTTAAACAGCTGCAAGACTTGTGCTTAGCACCTATTTACAGCTGCTGTTAGGTCCGAGTCCATTGACAGCATGAGCTGATGATCATCTGTAGAGATGTAGCTCTTTAACAAACTTTTGAATCAGTTGTGCCCAAGGTTTGAAGAATATGTTGAAGAACAACAGTGAAAGTATGAAATCTTGAGGAGTCCCACAATTCAAGATCCAGAGTGTCAACGAAATATAACCATTATTCCCTATCTAAAAGAAAGGAGATGAACCAGGTTAGAACTTTGCTACTTAAGCCAGCCTATGCTAGTTGTGATAGCATGACGGCTACTGAAAAATCCAACACTGGAACTGCTGCCTGGCTTCTATCAAGATATTTCAGACAATCATCTAACATCATGGCAAATATGATCTCTGTTCCATGGCCGTTTCTGAATCTGGATCAATATAGGTCCAGCCAGTTGTTTTCTGTTAACCATTTGTTCAGCTGAGCTCTTACTGATTATTCTCTAAGCTTCTCTAGGAAGAAGATATTTGATGCTGGGCAGTAGTTTTCAGGTTTGTTTGGATGCAGATTTGTCTTTTTAATAGTGGCCAGACTATATAGCTTTTTCTTTTTTAAAATCTGTAGGAAGATCTTAAAAAGGAGAGAGAGGGAGGAGTTTAAAATTTTCAATGCCCAGGCTGTTGGTCCCTTGCTAGCTAGCTTTACTAACTTGAATGGACATGGATCAAGGGTGCAAGTTGTTAGACAGAGTGGCTAAAGTATTTCCAAGGCCTTTTTCAGTGATTAGGGTAAATTATTCCCATACATCTAATGTAATGGGCAAAGTTGAGCTTATTTTTTTTCTCCAAGCGGGAGTTGTCTTGATATCAGAGATCCTTGATTTTTCTCTTAAAATAGGAGGCAATTTCATTAACTACTAGTTTAGATGTCAGGGTATGATTTTGCTGAGGTAGTAGTTATCAGGCCATTTACTATTTCAGTTTCTTGATTTGGTTTGGGGCTTACTCAATACAATGAGAGAAGTATGTTTTTGACTTATGGCCTTTTGGTAGGTTGCCATGTGTAATTTGCATTGTAGTCTGTTCTGTCAGAGGAGTGCATTAGACAATTTTCTTTCTAATCAATGTCCTTGACATTTTAGAGCTCAAGGTTCAGAGTAGCAAGATGAGTGTCATGCATGTGCAGGTTACAGTCAGGGACACCTCCCTCAGGAGTAGTGCAGGAAGGCAGGGTTAGCCTTGCGTTGGTCTTCTGCCTACCCAGCCCCTTCCCCGCAGGCTGGGTCCTTAGGTTCTGGGGGCTAGTAGGGCTTGGCTTCAACAGCTAGAGAATAATGGTAAGGCAGGCTGGACAAGGTTAGACAGGCAGGGCAGGCTGGACAGGCACTGTTGAACCAGATACCAGTATAGGGCAGGCTGGGCTTGAACAGGTGCTACACAGAACGCACTGGAATAGAGGTCAGGCTGGGCTGGACTGGGTAGGGCACAGGATGAAACAGGACTAGAGAGAGAAACTGAGGGCAGAGTTAGAAGCCAAGAACAGGATACTGGAGTAGGGACTGAGGCCAGATACATACAGAGACTAGGGCAGGATACTAAGTAAGGACTGGGGCTGAATATATACACAAATTGGACCAGGGATAAGGGCAAGGCTTGGAAGACTAACAAGGAATAAACTGGGCAGGGCAGAATAGGGACCAGACAAGGACAGCTTAGGATCAAGACAGGCAGCTAGGACTAGAAAAGGACAGAATAGAACAAAGAACACAGAAGGCCCATAGGCTGCTATGCATAAGGCCTGGAAGCCACGAGGCCACAAGACAAGAAACAAGGCTGCAAGAAAAGGAGCAAGGTACCAAGGTAAGAGTGGCAAGGTCAGAGAGTTGAGGTGACTCAATGAAGAGGAACTGAGGCTTTGAGCAGGCCAGATTAAGGTGGGCTGAAGCTTGGGCATAGTGTGACCTGCAAGAAGGTACTTGGCCAGGCTTCAGATGGGCGGAAATCTAGGACATTCAGATATTCCAGTGTTTGGGATTTCTTGTTCTGGATCATGTTCAAGAGCGTGATCATATAGCTGTGTATAAAGTCACTATATAGAGAAAACAATTATTTAGTGATGAAAGCATGAGAGCAGTGTTATCCTAATGTCTGACTGTTCCTAGTTTTCCACTCCCATATGGAAAATTAGGTATAGTATGTATCTCGTCTCATATGTAAGATTTTGCATGAACAAAAAGAATAATCTAAGACACACATCTAATAAATATGGAGAGAGACCATCATACACAGGAGCTAACATTTCATGCCTCACTCATGAGAATGCTCTATTTTAGCATCATCATACTTGACCATGTCTACAACTATCTGCACACTGAAGCATGCTAATCTTATATTAAATACCCCTGATGAAGAATGTGAAACACATGGTCCCGTGTTTGGGGGTAAGCTGCAGAGATTAAGATAAGTGTTCAGCATTCTGTTTTATTTGCATTTTTTTTTTTAAGTTATGGACTATTAGTATGGACTACATAAGAACATTAGAGACAGGTAAGATTGAGCACTCTCATGAATGAGGAGTGAAATGTTAGCTCCTACATAGGATGGTCTCTCTTCGTGTTTGCTAGATGTGTGTTCTTAGAGGTAAAAATACTATAAACAAAAAAAAAAAATAAATAAAATCTAAAGAGCCATGTGATATGGACACTACTTCAGAACTCTCGTCACTGATCAGTGAGAATACATACAGAAGAGCAGAGCTTCAGCTCTGTGTGAGTGTGTCCATTACACCAAGGCAGTGCACTGAACCTGCTGAAGAACAGAGATACCTTTTTTTTTTTTGTTAACATGTAAGGCTATAAAGTCCATAACCAGAGATCCCCTTGCTTCCAACGCAGAACATGGAGACTTCTCTGGCCAGGGAAGGACCTGAGCAGTCATTTAGCATCATACTAGGATTGCCCGTGTTTTGCTTCTTCTGATATATCATGGTCACGCAATTATCTGACTTTCTTCAGCCAACCCTTTGGTGAACCTGAGACTCAAAAGTTAGAATCTTATAAACTTTTCTCACTTTCAGGATGTTCCTATGAAGGCTATATCTGTAACCAGAACCAGACACCCTAAAACAAAACAAACAAAAACTCCTGCAGATAAGCCCCTCCCCCACACCTGCATGGTCTTCTCTAGGTTTCCTCCTTGTCCTCTAACAACTGGAAACACTGGAATGAATCTGTTCTGGGCAGCTTCCATTATTTGTTTCATTGTAAGTTGCCCTAGAGGCGCTAATTTTAGTTCCCTGTAAACTGGTGCGATATGTATATTATACAGGAACATCGGTATATAAAAATAAAAATAATAATAATTCTAACAGACTGTACTACAGAATCCCTCACATAAGTTCTTGTCCCATACAGCAGAAGACAGAACATCTGCTTTGCCGACTCAAAGAGTTGACATACCAACCCAGTAACACGGGGGGAGGGAATTCTCCTGCAGCACAAAATGGGGGGGGGGGGGGGAACGGACGGACATTTTTGCCCTAGCATAACATCAACTAGACTGGTTTGGGATTAGAGAGAATATCAACAGATGAGAGAAAAATACAGGAAAAGCTTCATAAATTACTGGTCTTTCTCCACAAGGCACTGTACCAATCTGGTATAGTCTGAGGTGAAATCATAAAAAAAAAAAAATTTGGCCAGCTGAAAAGATGCAATTCAGTCAACGTACTAGACAAGAATCTAGTCATATTTGACGTTCTACTCAGTTCAGGTTAACATGCCAGATCAAGGATGAAATATAGTATACAATAAAGGGCTATTAAACTGATACATGAACTTTAGAAGTGCAGCTAAGAGAACAGACTAAGCTTAAAGTAAACTAAAGAAACTAAAATACCTAGAATTTATAACGTTCATAGTAGATGATCCTCGGTTTTCAAGATTAAAGTTGTTCCTAAAGACCAAGGATAAGGTCACAATAGATAGGCAATAACTCTAAAACAAAGAAAAAAAAACTTCACAAAAAGCGTAGATGGCATATGCAATAAGCTTCCTGAAAATGTGCCATAGTACAACTCTGCACAAGAATTTTCACCCAGAATCCAGTTCCAAATCTCAGGTTATTTTTCTGACATCACTGCCCAGATTTCCCACCACCATCTTAAACTTAACAAGACAGAACTTCTTACCTTCTCTCCCAAACCCTTTCTTCTTTTTTCCATCTGTCCTCCATCCCCTCAGCTTGCAACCAACCAACTTCTCACTCTCCCTTCTCTTCACATATTGAAAACACTGCTAAAGTGTGTTTCTTCATACCATCAAATTTCATCCCTTCCTTTCTGAACTTATTGCAAACACCCTTATAAACACACTTATCGTATACTACTTAGGCTGCCACCTGCTCCTCACAGTCTCCTACAGAACCATTTATTCACAGGGAATTCAAAATTCAGCTGCAAAATATATCTTCTTCCAATGTCTCTCTAACCATATAAGCACTCTTCTCAAGCACTACACCGATTCCTCATCTGCTTCTGCATAACAGTTCAAGCTCCTACATTCTGAAGTTCCTCCGAATCTCTCCTTCGTTGTCTTCCTGTATACCCCACCTCGTGAACCCTGTTCACTGAGCAAGCTGCTCCTCCACTGTTAACTCCAAATTCCATAGAGCGTCTTCCTGAATTGGTGAATCATTGTTCCCCTTTGGTCATACTCAAACCCTGCTTTTAAATCCACCTTTTTGAGGCTGCTTTTAAATCTTAAGCTCTGGCTCTACCCAATTCTAGCCTTAATTGAACAAATTTTCTATAATAAATTTCCTGAAGTCTCTTATTTGCCTTGCCTGTATCTTTACTAGACCTTGAAGTGACCACATACTACTACTCTATTTGCTTATTTTTATAGTGCTGCCGAATGTATGCAGTGCTGTACAGATACACATAGAGAGTCCCTTCTCTGTAGAGTTTACATCAAAATATAGTAATGGTGTTATGAGTGACAAAGGGTTCCATCTTCCACCTAAAATTATGTATCATTACCAAAGCAATGCCTTAAATAGGGAATTAACAGTTTATGCAGAAGCTATAAGGAATCTTATTTAATACATTTGGACCTTAAACAGCCAAACAATTTTTAATTACAAAGGAAACCTGCATATTCACTTTTCTCAAAATATGCCATATTTAGAATTAAAACCATGAAATTAAATCAATTCATATGGATGAATTTAATTGATTATAGTCACCATCAAAAATTGGCTTATGAATATTATCAAGCACAACTACTGAAACTGAATTAGTTTACCTCCATACAGACTGGCTTGCTAAATTTAATATCTTCCATATTTATCTTCTCATTATTTGATCTACATAATGAAATGGGACTAAACTCTGCAACATTGCTTCTCATTTTTAGCTATAATTGCAATTATGATGCAATGTGAACAGAATTACTCATTTTATGATTTGTTGTAAAAAAGGAGGGTTAAAACTTTTTCAACAAATCAGCTATAGTTATACAAGCCTGTATGGAGCCAGATGGGGCTATTTACACATCATAGAAGCCCAAATCAGTATTATAAGACTATTAGTACCATTATGCAAACAAATTACCTCTGTAAGCAGAAAGTGATCCAAACGTTCAATTTTAATCAAGTTTATATAATCTTTATAAAAATTCATCTTAAACAGGGCATATATTGATAACTCTTGAGATTATTAATGCTAAGAGTGAAGAATTATAAGAAAGTCCTACAGGAATCGTTGGTCCATCAAAAAAAAAAACAAAAAAAAACAAACAGGCAGTTTTTCATCCAGTGTGAAAAATCTGTACAAGATTTATGACTGACTTGGGAGATTGGAGTACCCCAAGGTATCAGTGACAATCCTTAAAAAGACAAACAATAACCTTGGAGTTCCATCACAAACAGGCCGATACAGTAAGGTGCGGTAGAAAGAGGTGCGATAGTGCCAGGCGCAACCCCAGTTTGCCGCACGCACAGTCTGGATCACATACCGCTCGATACTGTATAGGCGCTATACAGCGCCTATACAGTATCCTGGGTGTGCTGGTACCTGTCATTTCAAATGTCAGGTACCAGGAAGTGGATCCCAACTTTAAGCAAAAGAAAACCTAAAATCCAACGCACTGGGAAAGCCACTCTTCAGATTGCGACTAATCCCATTCCCCCAGCCCCCGCTCACCTGCCCTGGCTGCGTCCATGGGTGCCGGTCTCCGGGTCAGCCCCAGTCCTCTCCCATCCTCCCGGGGGCAGCCGGCGGCGAGAGCAGCCCGGGGCGGATCGCGAGGCGGCTTCCAGCAGCCCTCGCTGGCGATGGTGAATGGGCACACGCCGTGACCTCTGACGTCCAGCCTGGCACTCAGGTCATGGCGTGCGTTCTTGCACCCTCACCGGCGGGGGGCTGCTGGAAGCCGCCTCGTGATCCGCCCCGGGCTGCTCTCTCTCTCGCCGCCGGCTGCCCCAGGAGGATGGGAGAGAGGACTGGGATATCCATATCTTTGACCATAAAACAAAGGTAAACGGTTAAGGATATAACACTTCAATACATTATTTCTATCAGACTGAAATGCAAAATTCACCAAAAGTGAACCTTTTTTTTTTTTCCCCCACTTGAAAAGATTGAGATTATTCCAAAATAGTGGAATTGTCCAATGTTTGATCTTGAATATCATCTTCTCTATCTTCAACAGGAGATGGCAAATAGTAAGCCTTTACTATTAATGGTAAAGCCTCTTTAGGAATCTTCAATACTTGGGTGATGTAATTTTTAAAGAGTTCTATAGGTGAAATCATGCTTATAATTGGAAAGTTTAAAACTCTTAAATTCAGACTTCTAGACAAATTTCCCAAGTTCTCCAACTTTTTTTTCATGAACTTCTTCCGACTGAAGAATAGTAATTTGACCTTTTTCTACCACCGATATCTGGGATCCAAAAGATTCCAAATCAGGTGAGATCTTAGTTCTAGAGACTGCATTTACTTGTGTTTATTTGTATCCAGAAAGGCTTTTGTTAGGGAAGTTATAGAAGCCTCTAAAGTAACCAAGGCCTCCCAAACCGACTCCAAAGTAATTTCTGCTGGTTTTTTTAAGGGGAGATTTAATCGATGAGGAAATAACTTCCCTCAGCTTACTCGTACCCCCTAGACATTCTCCACTTTCAACCTCTGAAGGATAAAGGTCTGAGGCTGGATAAGTCGGAACAGTTCCCACACGTCAGTTTAGAAAAGTTACTGCACAAGCAGCCCTGATCCGTGCTCCTTCAGTATTTTCAATTAAATTTTCTCTCCCTTCTCGCTCTGAATTCACTCCCCCCCCCCCCCCCCCCCAAGAATTACCTCTTGGGGGGGTTGAAGAGCCTTCCGGTGTGATCAGAAGAACTTGAGGAGGTATTGGTGTGCTCGGTGCGCCGGGGGTTAATGAGATGGCCTCTGCCAGCAGGGAAGGCTTACGCTCCCGTCACTTCATTTGGCGTTCCTGTAAAGGTGTTGATCCAGCGAGGGAGAGAGTTAGCTATACTCTCTCTCAGCTTTGCCTTCCACTTTGTGAGGCATAAAAAATTAGTAGGAAAAAGGAAACAGTTAGAAAAACACTGCGTGGCATCTTACAGGAGCTCTCAGACAGCGGCTATCTTGTTCCTCCCTATTATAAATCTTATCTGCAGGTTTCTTTATCTCAGCCTTATAAGTTGTTTATGATGATAAACAGGCTTCTGGGAGACTCAAAAGCTCCTCAATCAAATTGGTTTTGCAGATTTTTGAGTAAACTAAGGCAAATACTCTTTTACAGACTACAAAGGAAGAACTGGGGTGTTTTCCCTCAGTCATACCTGTTGCGGCAATGACCTGGGATAAATTTCAATGTGTCACAAAAACAAAAATAAGAAGATTTTTGACAGAGTTAAAAATCTTCATTCTGTCCCTTAGATCCCTGCCCTTTCTGGGTTCTACATGCGTTTAGAGATTTGCTGTTGGATTCGATAACAGAACTGGGAATCCTGTCCCCGGCAGGTTTGGTTCCTATCGCCCTGAAAAGGGCCTACTGTATGGCCTACTATGAAAATAGGTAACCCGTCAGTTGATTTCTTTTCTAGCTACAGGCCAATCTAATCTTTCCTCTTTAGAGGAACTACTAGAAAAATGTGGCGTTTGCTCAGCTTAAGTTTATTTTAGAGTACAATCTCTGAGTCCATATCAGTATAGTTTCCGCACTGGATACAGCATTGAGACATTAATTTCCGTTATGGACTTTGTTGAGGGAGCTAGATAAGGGAGGGGAAGAAATTCCAATTTTTCTCTACATATTTGTTGCATTTGATACAGTCATGCCATATTGCTCGCTAGTGTAGGAGAGAGTTGGGATTGGGATCAGATGTTCAATTGTTTGAATCATATCTAGTTTGTTGGGAGCAGCATGTCGGATTAAGAGAATTATATTCTGCCTACCTTATGTTTGAGTCAGATGAGCCACAAGGCTCGATGCTTTCTTCTACAATACTTAATATGTATTTATATCCATTGCATTTTATACTGGAGTTATTTGCTTAAGTTTATGCAGATAGCCAGATTTTTTCCACTACTAAATGATACATCACTACTACCAGATTTGATTATGTGATGTCTACAAGCCATTAATAGTTGGATGTGCTGTAACAACCTTATCTTGAAAAAACTATGGCTCGTAGGACCATCAATGCCCGATAAACTTATTGCAATTGAAGAAAAAAGTTATCACTTTTGTGGAAAATGTGAGAATTTGGGTTTTCTGTTTGACTCTCCTCTTTTTTTTTTAAGCCTACACAATTTAGGATTTTAAAAGTTTAAAATGTTATATCATTTTAAAATTATTTTTAAATTGCTCAGGCTTTTGTATGGAGTATTGTAATCCCCTTTACATAGGGCACCCTAAATCCCATTTTAGGATATTACAGGTTTTACAGAATTCAGCTGCCTGACTTCTGCTAGGCGGTTCTTTTAGGGATTATGTGACTTCCTTGCTCCAGCAACTGCAATGGTTTCCAATAGTAGAAAGAATAATATTTAAGATTCCTGTCCTAATTTTGAATGCAGTTGGAGGAAATGAGCATCTAATTTGGTGAACCTATTTAATGAATATACTCCAACTCGTCTTCTACATTCAGCAAACAATTGTTACGATTTTGCCTGCTATGCAGCCTCATCCTACCCTGTTGCCTCCTGCAATGGCGCCTCCCCACCAGCAGGGGCCTCTAGCGAGCTCTGCTTCCAGCCACTGGAGACTGCTCCTCCATGACTACCTGACTCAGCCCATGTTGCAGCCTCTGCTCCACCAGGAGCCTTCAGCAAGCTTGGCCCTCAGCCTTGCCAAGCTTCTCTTCACTGCCACATCAATGCTTCACACCTATATAACCCAGCCTTCTCAAGGATTCACTTTTGGCTCTCTGATTGCCTGTCGTGTGGCCTTCGAGCCTCCTTGGTCCTTGCCCTGCCTTGTGGCCTTCAGGCATCCTTGCCTTGTGACCTTTGGGCCTTCTTGCTTCTAGTGCCTTGCCTTGTAGCCTCTTGCATCGAGCCTCATGGCCTATCTAGGCTTCTCCCTTCTCCTGGGGCTTTTGGGCCTATTGCTTACTGGCCTCCTGCCTTGTTGCCTTCGGGCTTTTATGTCCTGTGTTACTCTTGTCTGCCTTGTCTTAAGTCCTGCCCTAGCCTGCCTTGTTATTCCCTGTCCAGTCCTGCTTGTTCCAGTATCCAGTCCAGCTTCCTCTCAGTTCCAGTATCCTGTCCATGCTCCTGTCCTGTTCTTGCCCAGTATCCTGCCTTGCTTGTTTTGCTCCTTGGCTGTACTCATTACCTTGCCTTGTCTCTATTCATTGCAGCCCCAGTCCTTGTTCTGTGTCTAACTCCACCAAGTCTTACCTGCTCCAGCCTGTACCAAGCCTCGACTCTTCCAGCTCCTATACTCAGTTTTGCTCTGTAGTACCGACTCATTATATACTACCGTTGCAGAGACCTATTCGCCCCCAGAAACTAACGGCTCAACCTGTGAGGGAAGGAGCTGGCTAGGCGAAAGACCAGCTCTAGTCCTGAACAATATCCAGCCTCAGAGTCCTGTACCACTCATCGGGCAATGTATCTCCAGCAGAGAGATCCTGACAGCAATTCTCTTCTTGTAGTGCCCATGGTTAAGCAGGCCCATCTACATGAGATATGAAGTTGAGTGCTTTCCTTTATTGAATCACTATGGAATAGTCTACCAATGGATCTTTGATTCATTAAAGATTTGGGTTTTTTTGTAAAAAGCTGAAGGCCTTATTTCAGGAAGCATTTGCTAACACTTTATGACATGTTTCAGGAAACAGCAGATATTAAGTATGTGCTACTGGATTTCCTAGGCTTACGTATGTTTGTTTTTTTTAAATTTATGCATACTTTGTTATACATTTTTAATGATGTACATTATTACATCATTACATCTGCTGCTCCGGGGTAACTTATTAACCCAGCAGTTTGTCTGCCAACAGCCAACCGATTATGGTCACTGGCTGAATATTTGAGAAATTCTGTGTGGAGATACCTGTGACAATGCCCTAAAAGTTCAAAAATTTAGCAAACAAACTCTGGAGTTATAGCACACCCCAGGAGTGTGGATAACAAGTTTCTCCATGATCTCTTATGACCTGAATAGTCTTCCCAGCAAGTTGTTTATGGCTGTTAAGTGCAGAGCAGCAGTTACAACCCCTAAACTTGCTGGGTAGACTGCACAGACCATTCAGGTCTTTATTTGCCATCATTTACTATGTTACTATGAGGATTAATGAAATTCATGAATAAAATCATTTAACTGAATGCTCACTTAACTTTCATGCCCTTACCTTTGTAGATATTTGCTTGCTTTCAGAATTTTTAGCTATTATGTTCAGTTTTGTTTACAAGAATCATATTGGCTATTATCTCTGCTTTTATTTCAATTGTATGGTGGTATGTGTAGTTTAACTACATTAGCATACTAAGTTACCCTTTTCAGCAGGGCTCTTTAACACTTAGGGTCCCATCCATCCCAATTCTTGCTTGAACTGTATAGTTTTTCAAGGGCAAAGATCAGATCTTTTTGAAAACTTAAGCTTCTTCAGATAACATGATAATTGAAGAGATTTGGGATATTGTTTAAAAACTAGAAGCGAATCACAAAGAAACAGAACATTTGATACAATGAGAATTATTCAGTATAAGAAATGGAAGCTCTAGTCCTCAGCAGACTCATCTGGAGGCATAAAGCTTGCATCACTTACCTGCAGCAATCTGTGATGCAGACACATCCACTTCCCCAAATGATACCCATACAAAATCCCTTCACAGCATTGGAAACCAATCTCCAAAGTCATCTAAAGCAGCGGTTCTCAACCGGTGCGTCGCGACACACCAGTGTGTCGCCAAGCACCGGCAGGTGTGTCGCGTGGCTCCCGGTCCCTCCCGCTGCTCTTTCTTCCCTGCTGCCGTTGCTGCCGGGCTATCAGCACGTTCAAGCCCAGCGGGAACGGCAGCAGTGCAAAAAAAAACCAACTGTGGCATCCGCGGCTGGCCTTTTCTTCTTCCCGCGCCTGCATTCCACCCCCGGACCCGGAACAGGAAGTGATACGCGGTGCGCGGGAAGAAGAAAGGCCGTGCCGCGGGAATTCTTTCTTCTTGGCCGCCGGCGGCCGAAGAGTGAAGAGGACTGTGCGCCGCCGCCGGAGGTCGAAGAATGGAGAGGCCCGTGCGCTGCCGCCAGAGGCCGAAGAGTGAAGAGGACTGTGCGCCGCCGCCGGCGGCCGAAGAATGGAGAGACCCGTGCACCGCCGGCGGGACTGAAGTCAAGAATGAAGAGACCTGTGCGCCGCTGCTGGAGGCTAAGCCGGAGGGACTGAAGAGCGGAGATTCCCTGCGCACCCCCGGAAGTTAGGTCAGCGGCAGCTGATAAGCGGAGGCCAGGCTTATTGGGGAAAACAATGAGAAGAAACTCCGTGTGTGGTAGAATGTGTGCCTGGGTGCAACTTTGTGTGTGTGTGGTAGAATGGATGTGTGTGTGTGTGTGTGGGTAGAATGGATGTGTGTGTGTGTGTGTGTGGTAGAATGGATGTGGTGTGTGTGTGTGTGGTAGAATGGATGTGTGTGTGTGTGTGTGTGTGTGTGGTAGAATGGATGGATGTGTGTGTGTGGTAGAATGGGGGGGTGTGTGTGTGGGTGTGTGTGTGGTAGAATGGGGGGGTGTGTGTGGTAGAATGGATGTGTGTGTGTGTGTAGAATGGATGTGTGTGTGTGTGGTAGAATGGATGTGTGTGTGTGTGTGTGTGGTAGAATGGATGTGTGTGTGTGTGTGTGGTAGAATGGATGTGTGTGTGTGTGGTAGAATGGATGTGTGTGTGTGTGTGGTAGAATGGGTGTGTGTGTGTGTGTGGTAGAATGGGTGTGAGAGTGCAACTTTGTGTGTGTGGTAGAATGGGTGCCTGTGTGTGTGTGGTAGAATGGGTGTGAGAGTGCAACTTTGTGTGTGTGGTAGAATGGGTGGGTGTGTGTGTGTGGTAGAATGGGTGTGTGTGTGGTAGAATGGGTGTGAGAGTGCAACTTTGTGTGTGTGTAGAATGGGTGTGTGTGTGGTAGAATGGGTGTGAGAGTGCAACTTTGTGTGTGGTAGAATGGGTGGGTGTGTGTGTGTGGTAGAATGGGTGTGAGAGTGCAACTTTGTGTGTGTGGTAGAATGGGTGCCTGAGTGGCAGCTTTGTGTGTGTGTATGGTAGAATGGGTGCCTGGGTGCATGAGTGAGAGCTTGTGTGGGTGTGGTACAATGGGTGCATGAGTGGCAGCTTTGTGGGTTGTGGTAGAATGGGTTGCCTGGGTTGCGTGAGTGGCAGTTTTTTGTGTGTGTGGTAGAATGGGTGCCTGGGTGCATGAGTGGCAGTTTTTTGTGTGTGAGGTAGAATTGGTGCCTGGGTGTGTGAGTGGCAGCTTTGTGGGTTGTGGTAGAATGGGAGCAAGAACATTTGTATGTGATTGAGAGAGAGACTGGTCAGAGGTGATCTGTTTCTATGAGAGAGAGACAGACTGGTCAGGAAGATGACTGGTGTGTGTGTGTGTGTGTGTGTGTGTGAGAGAGAGAGAGACAGACTGGTCAGTGAGGTGACTGGTGTGAGTGTGAGGAAGAGATACTAGTTAGGGAGATACTGGTCTGTGTGAGACAGAGACTGGTTGTGACTGGTTGTGGGCCCTAAGGAAGAGGACTGTGAGGACAGAGCTTCAGCAGCCACTGCTGCTTCTGGTGAGTGCTATTGGTCTGCAAGGGAAAGGAGTAGGAGAGTTGCTGGAGAGGGTAAGTAAAGGCGGCTTTTTAAGTTTATTTTTCTTGATTGCCATTTTAATTATTGGGTATTATGTGATGTGTCTGCTGTTTTGAAATATTTTATTGATATTTGGACAATTTTTAATAATTTTTATGAGTTTTTAATTGTTGGATGTTATTCTGTTCATCAGTTGTTTTGTAACATTTATTAGTATAGTATTACAATTATTTCTAAGGAGGTATCTATCTATAGCAGCTTGGCTTACTCTGTTTTCCTAATAGGAGGTGTATTAGTGTTTAGGGCCTGGTTAAATATTTGTAGTGGTAAATTACTCTCTTTTCATAAGGAGAGGTATTGTGCCTGCCAGTAAAGAGAGTTTGTTTTGCTTTTACTGAGATGTCATCAGAACCAGAATATATTTTTTTGTATGGCGAGTTGTACAGGGTAATGCCCTAGATCTGCTTTGCACCCATTTTTGGGGGTGGAGGGGATTCCTGAGGATGCAGAATGTATATTTACATTTTGCCCCTTGACGGTCACATGTTCAGTGTGTCACGCATATGAGAACCATCTGTCAGGTGTGTCCCGGCCGAAAAAAGGTTGAGAACCACTGATCTAAAGTGATAACAGATCCAAAATCCCCAAATATATTATCAAGAGACTCCTTCTGCTAGAAGTCCAAAGGCATTAATTTGGACACATCTACTGGAGAACAAAGGTAAAATGCCTTCCAGGATTCTCAGCTAGCAGGAAGACAAACCAGATTTTTAAAATAAGAGCAGCTTGATGTCTGCATGCCCATTCCCATATCTATCACCTCTATTTAGTTGTATTTAACATTACTTATATATGCCTAAGCATTGAACTAGGTATAACACTAGGGGTAATATTCAGACAAATCTTCTCTAATACTTTGCTAAAACACACACCAAGAGAAGAACTACATTTATATAGTTTTCAACACTTTTATTACATAATTATATATGTTCCACCTATCTAGACATTTAAAAACTCACTCACACCCATACATCCACCACTCATATCATATAAAATCCAATGAACATGTTTTAAATCTATATACCTCATACAATGATGTTATATTGCTCTATTAAGCTTGTTGCACTGTTAAATTATTTAACAAGATGTTCTTTTACTATTAATAAATTCAAATACTTGTTAAAGACTGTGATACATTACAGGAGGACCTTGCAAGACTGGAAGATTGGGCATCCAAATGGCAGATAAAATTTAATGTGGACAAGTGCAAGGTGTTGCATATAGGGAAAAATAACCCTTGCTGTAGTTACACGATGTTAGGTTCCATATTAGGAGCTACCACCCACGAAAAAGATCTAGGCATCATAGTGGATAATACTTTAAAATTGTCGGCTCAGTGTGCTGCAGCAGTCAAAAAAGCAAACAGAATGTTAGGAATTATTAGGAAGGGAATGGTTAATAGAACGGAAAATGTCATAATGCCTCTGTATCGCTCCATGGTGAGACCGCACCTTGAATACTGTGTACAATGCTGGTTGCCGCATCTCAAAAAAGATATAGTTGCGATGGAGAAGGTACAGAGAAGGGCAACCAAAATGATAAAGGGGATGGAACAGCTCCCCTATGAGGAAAGGCTAACGAGGTTAGGGCTGTTCAGCTTGGAGAAGAGACGGCTGAGGGGGGATATAATAGAGGTCTTGAACGAGTAGATGTGAATCTGTTATTTACACTTTCGAATAATAGAAGGACTAGGGGGCATCCCATGAAGTTAGCAAGTAACACATTTAAGACTAATCGGAGAAAATTCTTTCACTCAACACACAATAAAGCTCTGGAATTTGTTGCCAGAGGAGGTGGTTAGTGCAGTTAGTGTAGCTAGGTTCAAAAAAGGTTTGGATAAGTTCTTGGAGGAGAAGTCCATTAATCAATTAATGGCTATTAATCAATTATACTTAGGGAATAGCCACTGCTATTAATTGCATCAGTAGCATGGGTTCTTCTTAGTGTTTGGGTAATTGCCAGGTTCTTGTAGCCTGGTTTTGGCCTCTTTTGGAAACAGGATGCTGGGCTTGATGGACCCTTGGTCTGACCCAGCATGGCAATTTCTTATGTTCTTAGGTATATAGATTTAAAATATGTTCATTGGATTTTATATGATATGAGTGGTGGATGTATGGGTGTGAGTGTGTTAGTTTTTAAATGTCTAGATAGGTGGAACATATATAATTATGTAATAAAAGTGTTGAAACTATATAAATATAGTTCTTCTCTTGGTGTGTGTTTTAACTAAGTATTGAACTAGGCAGTTTACAATTCAAACATGCATAAAATATAAATTTAGAATACAATTAAAACAAAATGAAATAAGAAAAATGTAACATTACAACAATAAAAATCCTAAAAAAAACCAAAAAAAAACAGACTATCCAAACCATAAAATTAAAAAAAAATAAAATAAGACAACAAAAAAAAAAAGGATAAAAATATGGTCATGTCATTATAAATTCAAGTTCCTGGGACTTCCTCTTTTAAAGTTTGCTTAAATAGCTAGTTCATTACCTTTTTCTTGAACAATTTTATATCAGGTAAGATCTTAATGTGTTTCACAAGATGGGTCCAGCCACAGAGTTAGCTCTGTCCCTCACTTCACCTAGATGAGCTTGTTGAATTGTAGAAATGCTCGTCCTTTATTTGCTGAAGGTAGGTTGCATTGAGGAGTATGTATGTGTAATCTAGTGCCTAACCAGGAGGAATTGTTATTGAAGATAGTATGAATTATTGTAATAATTTCAAGATTTTCAAAAAGTTGCTTGCATAGGAAAAAAAACAAAAAACGGGGGTTATGTGCATGGCTGGGCCTTGCGCAAACTGTGTGCATTTTCAAAGGGACCGGCCACACGCATAATACGTGCAGAAGTGCCGGGCCGAAGGAAAGCGGTGGTCCAAGAGACGGGGCTGGAGGCAGTCAGTACAGAGGTTATTTGCCACTGTATCAGGGAAGGGACTGCCGGTGCATAAATTGCTACTGCTCAGTTGGAACAGTAAGCACAACAAAATGAAAAAAAAAAAAAAAAAAACAAACTAAAAAAGGTAGGAGAAAGAGTTTAAGGGTGGGGAGGAGAGGGGGAAGGGGAAGAGAGATTAGGTAGGGGATAGGAAACTAGGAGAGGCCCGATCTCGTCATCGTGCGTATATTTGTAATATTAGGCCCCCCCCCTGAGCACGCCGCCCACACATGCACCCATGTTATAAAACCGGCGCATCCATGTGTATGCGCTTCCCAGTGCGCACACATGGACGCGCACGCTCTTAAAATCTACACCTAAATGGAACATCTTTTGTCATTGTCCAGAAATTGCAAGCATTGATGGGCTCCATTTGCCCCAATACCATTTTGCCATTGCTGCAATGTCACCATGCTCATCATTCACTGCTCCGCAGTTTGGTGGAAAAAAATCTAGAGTGCAAAAAATGTATGTTTAGTGACATGTTTATGATGATACACAAGGCCCTACATATCATCTCTCCTCTCAACTTAACTTTTCAACTCCAGCTACACATCTCCAAGAAACCGACTAGAAGTGCATACAAGAACATGCTAATCACCCAGCCGGCAAAAACCTCCCTGAGGAAACGCGCACTATCCACAGCGGGCCCAACACTCTGGAATTCACTACCCCCAGACCTTCGCCTTGAACCTTGCCATAGTACATTCAAAAAGAAACTAAAGACTTGGTTTTTCACACAAGCATTCCCGGAGAGCTAAGAGCAGGAAGAATTACAATATCAGCATAGTCCTTTGACCCCCAGCCCCTTCTGTACATAAGTTCCTGAAGAGTTCGTTATTGAAATTTAATTAATCATGATTGTTCTCAGTAAGCTCCACCAAGTTCCTCTATGCGCCTTCATGTTTTTAATTGTTTCAATGTAAACCGCCCGTGAGGCGATAGTTCCTTCCTTGTAAACCGGTGTGATATGTATATTATACAGGAACATCGGTATATAAAAACCAAAAATAAATAAATATGTTTTCACCCAATTCCTCACAGTAGTCTCAGAAACAAGACAGATAATTACCACTAACTGGAAGGCTTTACTTGCCATGCAATGCATGGTTAAATGAATCTCAAAATTATTCACGAATCTGAAGGACAAAAAAAAAACACACCTTCCTTTATTTTAGCTTCACTTAACCTTGGAAATTTACCACAGAGGTACCTAAAGGCTGCTTCAGTTTTGTCTATGACCTTGATAAAGTTCTTCATCAGACCCCGTTTATGGATAAGGGTGGTAACAAAATCTTCCTTGATTCAACAAGGGCTGATTCCCTTCTTAACTCACTTATTCTCTGCAATTTACAAGTCAAAGGTCATATATACTGACCCAGTAGCAGATCTTGAAAACTAAAGCCTAAACAATTTTAAGCATCATTTTCATTCTCAGTGATCCAGATTTAGTAGTTTAACTACTCTCGTTTCAGAAGCATTTTGGCTGGGTGTAGGGGTATATTATCTCCTTCTGCCTCTTAACACATTCTCGAAAGGCCAACATACAGCTGCATGGAACCGCTTTAGTGGCCAAAAAGGTTGAGGATCAATGCTCCGCTGCTCAGTGTGTTGATGGCACCAATGCACCGATGCACTGAACATCTGGCAGTGCTGATGCACCCAAGACTCTGTGCTTCTTCAGCAGCTCCGCAAGGTAGCACCACATGCCGCGTCTGCTTATTCGACCCCCGAGTATTTGGCCTATTCTGCCGATGGGGGGAGATATTTTTGAGAAGCTCAACTCCAGTCCTTGGGAAGCAGACAAGGCTGCCTTTTGGGAAAAGGACTGACCATGGTTTGTAATATTTAAGCAGTTCCCTCCACTATTTGGGTCCTGCAAACAAACAATCTGTATCCCAACTGCAAAATCCCTCAGTCATGCCCTCATTCTCTCATCTTTGCTACTGCAACCACCTCTACAGTCGCCCCATCCCCCCTTATTTTCATCTTCACCCAACTGTAATCAAAACATTCCAATCTCCAACAAGTATATTAATATTCTTGCATGCTGCAGGAAAATTTAACAGCAGGAATAGATCAGCAAACTCTGACTTTTCTTCTCCCAAAACAGAATTAATTTCAAAGAAAATAGAGACTTATCATACTTATATTTCATATAATACAATGCTTTGTAAAAATTCTTCACATCCTTGAATTGTCTTAACATCCTTCACATTATCTAAAAAAAGTAAAAAAATGCAAATCAAGAAGCATTTAAGCAGGATTTACATAATATACTTTATACTCAGAAACAATTATAGAAATATTCTAAAAGTAGTTACTGTAAGAATAAAAATCTCTTTACTGCATTAGTCTTCAAATCCTGTCCTAGCAAACAAACAGGCCGATACAGTAAAAACGCGGAAGAGCGGGCAAACGCCCGCTCTCCCGGCATGCGCACAGGCTGCCGGAGCCCCTCCACTGCTGCTGCTCCAAAAACCTAAGAGTGAGTCAGATTCACTGCTCAGTGCATGTTCTCTCTGCCTCACTCAGTCTGGGGATAAGATACAGGCTTGAGGGACTCAAAGACGGGGAAGATGCTGTGTGCTGCACAGAGTAGGTTCCACCTATCCATTCCCTTCATGCTGCCCATTAACTACCACACTCCAGGGCTCATGCTTTAGCTAGAAAGAAAAAAAAAAAAAAAAAGAAGACGACGTGCATGATTACATAATATTCTCAGAAAGGAGCTCCTACAATAAGACCCATCAGTGGTGTCACTTGCTGCTGTGAGGTACTGAGAGCAGTGCCCAGATGCTGCCCTGGCTTTGAGCATCAGGCAGTGGTGACTTTCGTGGAATACCCCACCTGGTCTGAAAGCACACTGGTTGGAAAACACCGGGCTAAGGAAACTGCTGCAGGTGGGTCACTGTGAGGCCTAATTAAAGAAATCTCTGGCTGAGACTGGGGAAAATGTTAACTGCTCAACAATTTCAAGATTTCTCTACAAACATGGCCCCGCAAGGTGGCAAGAAAAAAAAAAAAAGCCACTGCTGAAGAAAAGCCATATGATGTGCCACATAGTATTTGCAAAAAAAACCAAAAACCAACTCAGTGAATGCTGCACACATGTGGGAGAAAGATTTGTCGTCTAAACCAAAGTACAACTTTTTGGTCTCAATGCTAAGCAATGTGTGTGCTGAAACACAGACAGCATGTCACCCAGGTTACACGATTCCTACAGCAAAGCATGGTGGTGGCACTAGCGTTATGCTGTGGAGATGCTTTGCAACAGCAAGGACAAGGCGGCTCGTGAAGATGGAGGGAAAGATGGGTGATTCATTGTTCTTTTCTAAGCACAACACAATGGAGAGGTCCGGCAAGAAGAAGAAGAAGAAAAAAAAAGTGTGCCAGATTTTAAATGTCCGCGTGCACATGTGCGGGCAAGGTGTCCTCTCCCACGCGCAAAGGGGGAATTTCTGAAAAAAAATACACATGCTGACGCGAACAGCTGGATCCAAGTTCCCCTCCCAGTCTGCTCCAATTAAAAAGCGGACTGGGAGGGAACTTCCCTATACCCCTTCCTACTCTGCCTCCCTTCTCCCCTCGACTCCTAAAACCCCTTTCCCTATCTCTGTTTTCTTTATTTCAGCACGCTCTGTCCTGGCCGGCATACTCCCCCCCCCCCCCCCTCTCTGCCAGCACTTCTGTGCGTATCAGCAGGGCCCGGCCATGCGCATATGCGCCAGGATTTGCGTGCGTGGCGTTTTGAAATTTTGGCCATTTGGGGTTTTTTGGGGGTTTTTTTTTTAGTGCAGAATTCCAGAGGTCTTCCTAGTACTGGAGAAGCCCAGATTCTTTGCCAGCCCTGATATCTAATTGGATCAACATAAAAAAGTCCAGTTCTTGTATCTGCCCAATAAACAGTATCAAATTGTAAAAAAAAGAATAAAGATAGAAAACTTAAAATCCCCCACAACCATACTTTCCTTTAAAAAAAAAATTTAAAAAAAGGCATTACAGGAATCTGCAACTAATACAATTAAAAAAAAATGAGCTTTTAGCATTTTATATCCTCTGCAACTAGAGCACAGCTTGAACCTGTATGTATGCTATTACCATGGAATATGTTCTATGGACAGCCTGTTTTTGTAAAGACTTTTTATATGCACCCAATAAAATTATTTTTTTAAAAAAAACATGCTTTTTATTTCAGACAACTGCTATAGCCTATAATGATGCTGCTTGGAAAACAGAAGACTGACTGTGCAGCTGAGGTTGAAAAGGAATGTTATCATAGGCACAGCTAATAAATACCACTGATTTTGGCAGAAGCTCCCTTCATAACTAGAAATTAGGATTGATCAAACTGTTTTTCTTCATATATCCCTATTTTGGGTGAAATTTCTTATTCAAAAAGGTAGGTAATAAAGCCAATTTTTTTTTTTAAAGTAGTCCATCTATTGTTCTTTTTTAGATCTATACTAAATATTTTTTTAAATATTTACTTTTTTTTTTTTTTTTTTTTTATAGTGCCACCACATATGCACAGCACTGAACAGACAAATGTAGCAGACTGCCCCTTCTCAGTGGAACTTACAGTCTAGTCAAGTCCAGTAAGACCATTCTCTCCCCAGAAGGTAGCAGGACTAACCCCCATTGTACATAACTTAACAAGCAGATTCACCTTTAAAATTTCCCTATGGTTTGATTTTATCACATTTTTTTTTAATCAGCTATTTCTTCCACTTTTTTTCATCTTAAGGCAATACTAGAAAACATTTTTAGATCACTCAGGGTCAGATGTACTAAATGGCAAAGACAAGCTTTGGTAATTGCTCTCCTTCCCACCTAATTGTCCCGCTGCCCAAACCTCCTATCAGGCGCTTTAGGCACCCGAGCAACATGTCACTGGGATGTTTTTCCAGCCTTGCTACGGGGTGTGTGTGTGGGGGTGCGCGCACCTTCATAGTTACCTACTCTCAGTATCTCAAATACAATGCAGGAAAAAATTAGGATGCTTCAACTCTGAAATCATGGCACGTATCAATACTCACAAAATGAAGATCCATTTGGCCCTGGGAGAAGAACCATCTTCAGCCTTGCCTGGGAGGCAGCATGATAAGATTTGCCATAAATGGGTCAAACCAAAAAGGTCCATCTTACCTTGTATCCTTTTTCTAACAGTGGCCAATCTAGATCACAAGTACCTGGCAGTATCTCAAAAGTTGGCAGATTCCATGCTGTTTATCCCAGGGATAAGCAGTGGATTTCCCTACTTCCACCTTACTAATGGTTTATGGATTTCTCTTACAGAACTTGTCCAAACCTTTTTTAAATCCAGCTACAATAACATCTTTTACCACATCCTCCAGTAATGACTTCCAGAGTAAAAAAAAGCATTTTTTTCCTATTTGTCTTAAATGTAGTATCTAGTAACTTCATTGCATGTCCCCTAGTCTTTATAATTTTTGAAAGAGTAAACTGATTCACATTCCTTCTACTCCCTACTCACTATTTTAAAGATCTCTATTATATTTCTCCTCAGCTGTCTCTTCTCCAAGCTGAAGAACCTTAACCTCTTTAGCCTATCATAGGGAAATTATTCCATCCCCTTTATCATTTTGGTCACCCTTCTTTGTATTTTTTTTTTTTTTTTTTTTTTAGTTCTGCTATATCTTTGAGATGCGTGACCAGAACTGCACATAATTTTCGAGGTGTGGTCATACCATGGAGTGATATTCTCTGTCTTATTTTCCATTCCTTTCCTAATAATTACTAGCATTCTATTTGCTTTCTTGGCTACTGCTGCAGCTTGAGCAGAGGATTTCAACATATTCGCAACACTAGATTCTTTTCTTGGGTGTTGACTCCCACTGTGGAACCTTGTATTGTGTAGCTATATTTAGGTTGCTCTTCCTTTCGTCCATCACTGCACTTTTCCACATTAAATCACATCCGCTATTTGGATGCCCAGTCTCCCAGTGTCCTCTTGCAATTTCTCACAATACACTTGGGATTTAACAACTTTAAAAAAAAAAAAGTATTCAATCAGCAGCATACTGTATCACATAACTCATTGTTCCCATCTCTAGATTATTTATAATTATGTTAAAAAGCTGTGGTCCCAGTACAGATCACTGGGGTACTCCACTATTTTACCTCTCTCCATTGAGAAAGTTAACTATTTAGCACTACTCTGTTTTCTACCTTAACCAATTCTCAATCCACAACAGAACATTGCCTTCTATCCCATGACATTTCTTCAAGAGCTTCTCATGAGGTACTGTGTCAAACATTTTCTGGAAATCCAGATACATTATAACTGGCTCAGCTTTATCCATATGTACTCACCCTTCAAAAAAAAGTAGCAAGTTAGTGAGGTAAGATTTCCCTTGTCTAATCCATATTGGCTAATCCATTAACAATAACTATCTATATTTTCATTAATTTTGCCCAGCACTGATGTCAGGCTCACTTGTCTGTAGTTGCCTGGATTAACCCACAACTCTTTAAGAACTGGCATTACGTTGGTCACCCTCCATTCTCCAGATACTATAACTGATTTTAATGATAGTTTATAGATTACTAATAGGAGATCTGCAACTTCATTTTTCAATTCTTTCAGCATTTTAGGATGTATACCTTCTGGGTCCAGGAGATTTGCTACTCTTTAGTTTGTCAATTTGCCCTAATACGTCTTCTAGGTTCACTGAGATTTGTTTCGGTTCCTCTGAATCATCACCTTTAAATATCACTTCTGGCATGGGTATCTGCCTTACATCTTCCTCATCTTCCTCAGTAAAGAATTCATTTAATCTCTGCTTCTCTTAGTGCCCCCTTTACCCCTTGGATCACCTAACAGTCCAACAGACTCCCTCACAGGATTTTTGCTTTGAATGTACCTGAAAAAGATTGTGTGTTTTCGCTTCCACAGTAAATTCTGTCTTTGCCTTCTTTATCAATGTTTTGCATCTAACTTGGCAGTGCTTATGTTATTTCTCTCATTTGGATCCTTTTTTCCACTTTTTGAAAGATTCTTTTGGTTAGAATAGCCTCTCTTACCTCAACTATGCTGGCAGTCATTTGGCCTTCCCTTCCATTTTTAATGTGTGGAATACATCTGGTCTGGGCTTCCAAGATAGTAATTTTTAAATGTCCATATCTGATGTAAATAAATTTTGTAGTTGCTCCTTTCAGTTTCTTCCCAACCCTTTTTCCTCATTTTATCATAGTCTCCCTTTTTGAAAATTAAATGCTATTGCAGTAGTTATCTTAAGTTTTCTCCTTCCAGTTAAGTCAAATTGGATCATGTTATAATCACTATTGCCCAGTGACCTCAATACAGTTACCTCTTGCACTAAATTGTGGTTTCCAACTAAAGATTAGATCTAAAATAGTTCCCCCTCATCTGTTCTTGTACCAACCTCTTCTTGAAGCATTTATGTCTAGAAACTTTATCTCCTTAACATGTCCTGATAGACATTTACCTAATCAATACTAGGGTAATTGAAATCACCCATTATCACTATGTTGCTAATTTTATTACCTTCCCTAATATCTGTTAGTATTTCAAAGTCTGACCGTTTAGGGCTAAAGAGGGAGAGTGAAAGTTATAGAAAAACATAGAAATGACAGCAGAAGAAGACCAAACGGCCCATCCAGTCTGCCCAGCAAGCTTCACACATTTTTTTCTCATACTTATCTGTTTCTCTTAGCTCTTTGGTTCTATTTCCCTTCCACCCCCGCCATTAATGTAGAGAGCAGTGATGGAGCTGATTAGTTAGGGGTAGTAGGGGTAGTAACCGCCGCAATAAGCAAGTTACACCCATGCTTATTTGTTTTACCCAGACTATGTTATTCAGCCCTTATTGGTTGTTTTTCTTCTCCCCTGCCGTTGAAGCAGAGAGCTATGCTGGATATGCGTACATGGTTTATGCATACAAAGATATAGTAGCATGACAAACTGAAGCACTATTTTTAAAAAAAGTATGAAATAAAAGTAAGATAATAAAGAAGGTCTACAACCAAGACAAAGAGGTGGAAAAAAATAAGGAAGCAGACATTTTACAGGTCTTTCTGTAATTATTCCTGCTGGTTTACTTTGATATATGAAATACTCACTTGGCAATAAAAACCCACACTTGTTCACTGTAATAAAAACTGTAGATTCAGCAGAACTGAAAATACCACAAGAAAAAAACTGTTCAAAAATCTTACCACCATCTGCCAGGTATTTACAACAACCTCAAGACAATCTGCAGTCAGAGTCAGCAGAAACAGTGATTTTTTGATTATGATTATCAAAACCACAACACTCATTCCGCCTTATACAGTAGAATTCTAAGATTTGTTTCCATTTTCAATTGTTTTTAATTATATATTTTATTCTTAGTTAGTTCTAGTCAAAGTACCACTGTTGGCCCTGAAAATTATTTCATGATGCTGTTCTTACAGTGTAAAGTAAAAAGTTTATTATGATCTCTTTAAGGTGGTCACCATTTTTCTCTTAACATTGCTGGGACTGGACTGTAGATTATGCAGATTTTTACTGATCATCATCCAGTCATGATTTTCTTACTAATGTTATTAATTTCTGAAGCACTACTAGACATACACAGCACTTTACAGATAGAAACACATGACAAACAATTTATGGAAAGTACTTATTGTAGATTAGTGGTTAAGTTTTAAAAGCAGCTTCAAAAATGAGTTTTTAAACTAGATTTGAATATGGCCAGAGAGGGAGCATGATGCATCAACTCAGGAAGTTTATTACACTGGTAAACAAAGTTTTTGTTTCCTTCAGGCTTTTTGGTGTTCCAAATAGATTTTGATGTTGATCACAGATATTACTTCGAAATTTGTACATCACGTAAGGTTTCTGAGAAATGGCCAATTTTGTGTTACAATAATTGTGAAATTTTAAAACAATCTCGCATACATATATTTTCTTGCTGGACAGTAGTTTGATTTTTAAAATTCATGTCGAATTTTTGACAGCCATAAGCAACATAACATGTAACAGACTAATTTTTTTTTTTTTTTTAAATACACCAAGAAACTGATAATGCCAGAACTTGCTTGGGCAAGCCCCAGCTCGGCTGCAAGATTCCAAATTGTTTCCATGACGAGTCAGCCTTATATAAGCAGCAGCAATGAGTAGTCTCTTATGCAACGTCTATGTGAATGAGCGAATCGTATCACTAAAACTGCTGAGTTTAAAGCTTGTGGATTTAATTTCATATACTTTATGAAATGTTGCACCAATGTTGTAATAGCCATGACAAGTTTTGTTACATCTGTGATGAGTTTACTCTGAAAGTACAGAAAAGGAGTATGAATGCAATCATTAAGGCGGCACATGAG
This sequence comes from Rhinatrema bivittatum, assembly GCF_901001135.1. Classification (NCBI taxonomy): domain Eukaryota; kingdom Metazoa; phylum Chordata; class Amphibia; order Gymnophiona; family Rhinatrematidae; genus Rhinatrema; species Rhinatrema bivittatum. The sequence goes on along the minus strand of NC_042618.1, from coordinate 458,591,594 downwards.
TTATACTTCGGGTGCAAAACTGGTGACCAGTACAGAGCATGGGCTCCTCATATATGTTGCGCATCTTGTGCCAGTAGTCTGCGAGCTTGGTTGAAAGGTGTGTGACCCTCCAAGCCGTTTGCCATCCCAATGATATGGAGGGTACAGAAAGATTACATAACTGTTACTTCTGCATGACACTCAAAGAACAGGAAGTTTGAGTACCCTAACCTTGCACTGGCAATGAGACCACATGACAACAGACTTCCTGTTCCAAAACCGCCAGAGGTGTGGACACTTGATGACGAGGATCAGGAGGTAGGCGATGACGAGCCATCATAGATGGAAGCTGCGGCTGGATCCTGACTTTTGCTATCAACGTCCAGCGATCCTCTTTAATATCTGAGTTAGAGCTGAATGATCTGGTCAGAGATTTGGCTTTATCAAAGAGTGAGGCAGAGCTGCTTGGGTCAAGGCTGCAAGGATGGAATCTTTTGTCATCTGATAACCACTGGTGGATCCAAGTAAGAATATTTCTTCTACCTTTGCACTAAACTTGGGCTGATGAAAAACTTCATTAAGGCAATGAACAAGCAAAGTAAAGCCTTTGATTATTTGAGGCAAATATTTCCATGCATAAGTGACGCCAAGATAAAAGAAGGTGTTTTCGTTAGCCCACAAAGCCGAGCTGTGATGGACAGCCACTTTGATGGTCTTCTGCAAGGTACAGAACGTGTTGCGTGGACAGCCTTCAAGAACGTCATTTGTAACTTCCTAGGCAACTATAAGGCAGCAGACTATGCTGAACAGGTTGAAAATCTGCTTCAGGATTACAAATTGATGAAGTGCAACATATCATTGAAGATATTCTTCATTTCCACTTAGACTTCTTCCCAGACAACCTTGGCGCTGTGACGAACATGGTGAAAGGTTTCATCAAGACATTGTCAAAATGGAGAAACGGTATCAAGGCAAGTAGAACCCCTCCATGCTGGGTGACTATTGTTGGACTCTCATCCGTGAAGTGTTGGAGAGTGACTACAAACGAAAATCTGCAGCAACACATTTTTAGTTTTGTTTTCTGGTACCAACATTGCCATTATAGCTTATGCCGCTAGACACGTAATAATGCTTAATGTATAACGCACTTTTCTGGCAAATGGTATGTGTGATACAGACATAAATGCATATTTGTGGAGAGGAAGTGACGTCAGCCGCTTTGATGGCTGCCTAACTCTCGAGCTCCCGACATCAACCCGCAAAAACAGATATTAAATAGGAGTTAACCGACCTTAAACATTAATTTCTTGTAGCAGACACAGATAGGACTACATCGAGATGGCAGCGAAACGCAAAACGGTGGACTTTCAATGCTATTCTTATCAAAAAGGAGGAGATGCCGCGATGGAGTCCAGGGAGCCGGGTGCAGACGCGCCGATGGCTGCACAGCAGGAACCCGACGACGATTTCAACATTGCGGAGGAGGGGGCGCCCTCGAGATCGGAATTCCGATCGTGGTTCTGCAGCATCCGCCAAGATTTAAAAAATTATAAAAAGGAAATTCATGAGATGATGGAGGATTTTCGTGAAGAGCTGCACTCGGTCGGCAGGAGAGTGGATGAGCTGGATGGCAAAATGGACGGTCAAACTATGCTTACCAATCAGTTACAAGAGGTCTGTAGTGAACTGCAGGAAGAAAATGCTGCCATGCGGGCCAAGATGGCCGACCTTGAAAACAGAGCACGGCGAGGGAACCTCCGCTTTAGGGGTTTCCTGGAGAATGCAGAGAACACTGATTGTGAGAAACTGGTGGCTCGATTTTGTGCCCATCTATTATCACAGGAGGGCAGCGATTCTCCAATACTACCGGAGGACATTAAAATTGACAGGGCGCATCGCGCGTTGCGAGCGGCCCGCGCTAATCTCCCTAGAGATGTCATTGTATGTTTCCATAATTATACGCAAAAAGAAAAAATAGCAGCGGCAGCGAGGCAGCATAATAAATGGCCATGGGAGGCCCAGGAAGTATCTATTTACGCTGACCTTTCCCAGGCGACTATGCAAAGCCGCTTTGAATTGAGGGAAGTTACGCAATTCCTACGAGACAAAAATGTAAAATATCGCTGGCTCCATCCGTTTGGGCTCACCTACACATGGGACGGAGTATCTACCCAGCTGCGCACGGTGGAAGAAGCAGTGAGCATGCTGAAGGAGAAGGGGTTTCATCCCCTAGCCCGGATGGAACGGAAAGCGCGCGTATCTCTGCTCAAGGAGCCACAACCCAGATGGCGGAGAGCCACTTCCAGGAACAGCAGGCTCAAAAGAAATTCCGATAATGCCAAATCAGTGCAGGAAAAAACCTGAGGGAAGTGACTGCCAGTTAACCTCCAGCATTAATTTACTATTAATTCTGCACAACTTATGTGCCCAGGTTGCAATGTTTCTGCTGTCTATACTATGGTTGGCCAAGGTTCTTGGCATTTCAGTTTTATTGTAGTCCTATGGTTACAAAAGGTCGGTTTCCTATGTTTATTTTTCTATTTGTTTGGGGGGGTGGGGGAGCATTGATAGTTATTGATTTCCTCTTCAGGTTGTGGTTTGATGGATCTGCAGGGAACTATCAGCAGATCAGTGACGGGGGAGGGGAAGAGGGTGGGGAGGGAGGAGAGAAGACTAAGGGAAACGGCAAACCTTGGAAACCCTATATATGTATGTATTAGACAGGTGGTGAGAGTGTGTGTGTGTCTGATAATGGAGTCATTTGACGGGGAGGAGATGAGACCTGGTTCCGAAGCCCGAGTCATATACCTACACGATAGTGGTCTTGTTAAATTGCTACTATGACGTCTATTCGCATTACGTCCCTTAATGTGAAGGGCCTTAACACTCCGCAGAAGAGGCGTCATTTATATCAGGAATTGGGTCAGCTCCGAACGGACATAGCTTTCATACAGGAGACCCACCTGAAAGCCCGGTATGAATCCCTCATGTCGTCCAATGCCTATCCCCACCAATACTATGCAGCCTGCTCCCGCAACTCCAAATACACAGGGGTGGGCATCCTGCTGGCGCGGTCGCTGGTTTTTGAATGTAAGGGCTGTGTCAGAGACCCTATGGGCCGTTATCTTATTCTCACTATTGTTGTTAATGGGGTTGTATACACATTGTTTAACATCTATGCCCCTAACAAGGACCAGGGCCTCTTTTTTGAGCGAATGAATACTTTACTCACTACCCATGGCCAGGGCTATCTACTGGTGGGCGGGGATTTTAATTTGGTGAGGAGTCCGTCCCTGGATGCTTCCCGGGGTTATGTATCAGCCTTGGGCTCGCATAGAGCACGTTTGCATGAGCTGATGGAGAATTGGATGTTATTGGATGTCTGGAGGACAATTTATCCAAGATCACGCTCCTATACCTTTTACTCCACACCTCACGCATCATACAGTAGAATTGATTATTTCCTATCAGATAGGGGACTTTTTAATCACATTAAAAAAGCTGAGATTAATCCCATAGTATGGTCTGATCATGCAGCTGTTTGCTTGGAGATTGAGCTTAGTGGGTACGATGCTGGCCTCAGATTCTGGCGACTGAATGAGGCTTTACTGGGAGATGAGGATTACAATAAGACTCTTACTACTCAGATTCAGTCCTTTTTTTGCCCTCAATGATACCGGAGGGGTTTCATCTCCAATGGTTTGGGACACCTTTAAGGCGTATCTTAGGGGGTTACTGATCTCACGGGGGGCGTATATAAAAAAAAGGGACTCCAGGGTTGCTCAAGAGCTACGGGATGATATAGCCAAACTGACCCGGCAACATCAGACCACTGGTGCAGGGAAAATACTAACGAGACTCACTAAGGCAAGGGAGGATCTCCTTAGATTGGAATCCCACAAAATTAACCACCAGATGATATTAACGAAGCAAGCATATTTCGAGGGTGGAAATAAAGCGGGGAAGCAATTGGCCAACCAGTTAAAAAAGCTCCAGTATCAGAATAATATTGCCAAAATTAAAACTGAACATGATGTCATACTTACCACCAACACTGACATTCGCAAGCGGTTTCTGGAGTTTTACTCACAACTTTACGGACCCAATAGGGATATCCACCAGACAAATGTGGATGCCTATTTGCACGGCACGCCCCTGCCGTGCTTATCTGGGGAAGCGCAGAGGGAGCTAGAAGCCGAGATCACGACGGTTGAGATCTTGGAAAGTATTCATTCAATGAAAGCAGGAAAATCACCTGGTCCTGACGGCCTGACAGCCAAATTTTATAAGCAATTTGGTCCCTATCTGGTGGCCCATTTACAAAAAGTGTATAATTCATTACGGGCTGGAGAGTCACTAGGGACTCAAGCGAATTTGGCAGGCATAACGGTGTTACCCAAACCGGGGCGCGACCCCACGAATTGTGGTTCATATCGCCCAATTTCTCTAATCAATTTGGACCTTAAAATTTTAGCGAGAATTCTCGCAGGACGTATGAACAAACATATACTCACTATTATACACCAAGATCAAGCAGGTTTTATGCCTGGGAGGATGGCCGGCGACAACATTCGCAAATTGGTTAATTTATTATGGTTGGCCCATGAGCGAAAGGATGAATCTCTGCTTCTCTCCATGGACGCAGAGAAAGCTTTCGACATGGTCCATTGGCCCTTTTTGTTCGGGGTTCTAAGGCAGATGGGATTTGGCCCCTATTTTTGTCAATGGCTTAACAAGTTATATGAACATCCCCGAGCGTGTCTCAAGATAAATGGTGGGTACTCAGACAGCTTTGAAGTTGGAAGGGGTACTAGACAGGGCTGTCCACTTTCTCCGCTGCTCTTCGCTATTTTTTTAGAACCCCTGGCGATTCGAATACGTAACAATGCACACATTAAGGGTTACGAGGTGGGTGGGCAATGTTACAAACTTTGCCTCTTCGCTGACGATATTATTTTCTCAGTCCGGGACCCTCATAATTCTTTATTAACTATTGAACAGGAAATTCGAGAGTTTAGTGCGGCTTCGGGCTATAAAGTAAATTGGGATAAATCCGAGATACTGAATGTTTCTTGTTCCCAGGGGACGGAACATTTTTTGAAGCCTTTGCACCCCTTTAGATGGGCGAATCAGAAACTTAAATATTTAGGAGTCTACTTAACCGCTCACCCTAAGGATTTATACGATTCTAATTATTCCCCATTACTTAAAAAGATTTTTTTTGATCTAGACAAATGGCATCGGCTACCGATCTCCTGGTTGGGTAGAATAGCTACAATTAAAATGAATATCCTGCCTAAGCTATTATATTTGTTCCAGTCCCTGCCCATACCTGTCCCTGAAGCTGCTATCAAGTATTGGCAACGGAGGTTCTTCGGGTTTATCTGGAAGAGGCGCCCTCCCCGAGTAAGCAAACATGTACTATATCAATTTAAGCTAGAGGGGGGACTAAGCGTACCTAACATTCTCCATTATTATATAGCAGGGCAACTGCGACCGATTGTTGTTTGGCATGCCGGGCAGGACTCTCGGCATTGGGTACTGATGGAACAACACCAGATGGGGCGAATGAGTCTTGCGGCCTTACCATGGCAGCCTGTAGCCACTTGGAGGGATTGCTCAGGAATGTTGCCCACCACCAGGCATACATTGTCATTATGGAAGAAGTGGAAAGCTAGAGTAGTAGGCGCTAAATCCTATTATTATCTTACCAGTCTGTATCACAATACCTCCTTCCCGATAGGTCTTCCGGGGCTGGCATTTCAACCTTGGAAATTGCGGGGTATCCTTCGGATGGAACATTTATGGGGGGTTGATGACTTTTTAACATTTGTGCAACTTAGGGAAAGATATCATCTACCAGTTACAGAGTTTCTAGCCTATAGGCAACTCTCACATTTTTGCCAGTCACAGGCAGTCTCAGCGGATTTGAGGGGGGGGAAGACACTTTTTGAGGGTTATTGCACTGATCCGCACAAGCATAAAGGTTTGCTCTCTAAAATATATAAACTCTTAAATGCCAAAAGGGCGGAATTACCCACACATATTAAGGCCTGGCATACTGATTTAGGAAGACAGGTAGATGAGACTGAATGGGAACAGATATATCTCAATATAAGCAAGGCCTCAGTCTCGTCGATGGTGACAGAGAATGGGTATAAAATGTTGTACCGCTGGTATATGACCCCGGAACGACTGAGGAAAATGCTACCTGATTCCGAGGGATTCTGCTGGAGGGGTTGCAATGTACGAGGGACTTTTTTGCATATGTGGTGGGCGGGTGATTGTATTAAACCATTATGGCAACAGCTGGAACACTGGCTGGCGAAGGTTTTGGACTCTTCAGTGAACCTTTCAATGCTGGGCGCTTTGTTGAACACTATTGTGGATGGTGAATCGTCATCACTATCGGAGTTCTGTGTCCAAGCGTGCACAGCTACACGGATGGAAATTGCGAGGATGTGGAAGGATAAACAAGGACCATCATTTGCATCAGTACTACATCGATTGGACCATCTCTGCACTATGTATCGCATCACAGCTGATAAGCATAAAAGGACAGAGAAATATCACCAGATCTGGGACTCCTACCTCAGATGGAGGCAGGCTTGGGTTTCCTAGCTTACTGATACATGTTGCACGAGGCTTACTCATGACACACACACTCTAGAACGTTTCTCAGTATTTTTATTGATTTTCAAATTCTGCTATTCAGGTTTCTGTTACATTGAACTGCTGTTGGTATTGTTGCCTAGCTCCTGGTCTGGGAGGGAGGGGGGGTTCAAGGGGAGATAAGAAAAAAAAACTATGGTGGTATCTATGTATATGGAGATACAGCATGTTTCTTGTATTGTGAGTCATGTTCACCAATAAAATTATAAAATGAAAAAAAAAAATGCATATTTGTGTTCAGCTTGTTAAAATCTACTTGTTTCACCGAAGGTTGTGGAAGAAACAAAATGTTGCCAGAAATTTGCTTACCAGTGTTACAGGCATGCAGCACAGCAAAGTAGAAAGTGCAGAGTCTGAGATAGCAGTGGAGGAGAAGGGCACAGGTAACAGCAACTTGCTTGATGAATGTGGTTCATGAGGAAAGGTGTAAGGAAAGAAGATAGGTAATGAGGAGCTGCAGAAGGAATGCATTTAAAAGGCAAGTAAAAAAAAATCTAACTATGCAAAAGCAGAAAGGGAGTAAATATAGTGACGTGAAAAAAAAGAGGGGTTTACATGGTCATAGCAACACTGAAGTTAGATAAGTCATGCAGCTGATGTTTGGTCTTTCTCCACTACAATTTATTCATTCAACAAGTCCTCGAAATAAATCGTAGTGGAGAAAGATAGTTCAACAACAGGCCTGTGAAAATACAAATTATAGTATTCTAAGCAGGAGCTGGTAAAAGTGGATGAACATTTTAGTAGCATGATCAGAAAGGAAGGGATGGATTTTAGGATTATTATACAGGAAGGAACAATACATTTAACAGTGTTTTGGATGAGTGTAAAGAAGGAAAAGAAGGCAAACATGACTCCATGGTTATGGGAGGATTAAAGTACCAGAAATAGAAGGAAGCAGGGAACACAATAGTGTCAGGTGTGTACTTACCTCCTCCCTTCAATCCTACGGAGGTCCCTCTAAATCCACCCTCCCTTCCACCTCCACATGATTCCCATCAACTTACAGTTCATTTATTGCCATGAAACAAACTCTGGCAGAAAATTATTCACACATGAAGATCTTTATTGAATGAATATGGCTACAGCATAGATCAATTTACAATACTAAATTCAACCATTGATTAAACTCAAGAACATTATGAAATCCCTATAGGGTGACCTTGCCCTCGGCTTGAGTTGCGGTTCATAAAATTTCATTACGTATCATGCTAATGCAATATTCTGGCATTGGGGACTGTCAGCCGTCGTCCAGCTGATGGACTCCACTGCTCTTTTTCCCCCGGCTGGTCACCTGGCTAAGAACACTCCCAGGCATGTCAAAAAGTCCAAAGGCATTCAATTATAAATTTCTCCACTGGTTCTCCTGATGGGACTCAAACCCACAGTGGCTGGCTGGGAAGCAGGTGCTCTCCCTGGTGAGCCACCAGGCCCAGCCAGTGGATGCTCAGCTTGACTTCTGCCCTTGAAGCTCACTTTATATTCTAGTCCTCTGCATCCAAACAAAATGGTCCCACCAACAAAATTATCCAAAAATAAGTCCCCAAGAAACAAGTTCAGACCTATGAGCCTAACTGCCACCTCCCTCGTACCTCTGGGTTCTTGCAATTTTTCCCCAGAGATAACTCCACCGACTTGGCAGTTTTGGCAATGGGTTCTCATCAAAAAGAGAACAAAACAAATTAAAACACAAAGGGAAGGTTTTGAATCTGCACGCTCACCTTACTTGGAGCTGTCCTTTTTTCTCCTGCAGAGGCAGCTTCCAGTAACAAAGTCCTCCAAAGCGACAGGTAGCAAGGTCCCAATTCGTTCTCCTCAGTCCCCGGAAACAGACAGCTCTGGCTCCTTTTTATAGGATGGAGACTCCTCCCCTGGTAGGCAGGGATTGGTTCCTGGGGCTCTACCCTCTGCTTCGCCCTCCCCTAGTAGCCAGGGATTGGCTCCCGGGTCTCCACCCTCCTTTTCCCACACCTGGGTCTCTGGTTTCTCTGATGCTACAGAGGGAAGGAACCAGCATGACTGTCTCGTCTGGTTTTTCTTCCCCCTTCCCTGGGGTTTTTGGTTCCGGGGAGTTTTTGTTTCTGGGGTTTTGACCTACCTCCCTGGGCTGGTATACAGACCCCATCACAGGGACACTGGGCCGAAGCCTTGCTCCTCCGACAATGTCCTGGTCCGTAGCAAGGGCAAGACTCACTCGTTCAGGATGCAGGATGTATTTGAGGGTCATCATCAGACCAATCCCGGCCGTCAAAGCCAAAGATATACCTGGCAACTTGTCTACACTCTTTCCCACCCATGCAACAGAGACAGGAGATATCAGCAAGGAATTCCTTGCCTGATCAGCTTTCAGGTTGCACATGCCAAGCACAAGGTTGCAGCAGTAGTACCCACTTGGTACTTTTGTGCCTGAACAAGTTAAAATAGGGCATGGTCAACCTCACCTCCCCCTATGATGCAACTGTTTAGCACCCCACCACACAGCATCGAGACCACTATATCTGTCTCGCAATGGGTGGGCTGGATGGGAAAACTGCAGAAAGAAGAGGCTGGTGGGAGGACTGCTCCTAGCTTAAATTGAGCTCAACAGCCCTCCCCATAGGCAGAGCACCTCCACATATGTGGTCTCCCCCCATTACCTGGAAAGGAGGTTGGATTCTGAGAGGGTCAAAGAGCTCCAATTTTTGCCATATTATATTTAAGATGGTTATTAGACAGCCAATCGGTGATGTCAGACAAGCAGGCTGAAACTGGAGACTGAATTCATAGTAAAATTTATGTTGCAGAGGTGTATATATGGGAATCAGTATAATAGTCGTTCTGAAAGTAATGGGAGGCGATGACAGCATCAAAGGAAGAAATTAGAGAGAAAATAGAAGAGGGCCAGGACAAAGCTATGAGACACACCAACCGAAAACAAGAGAGGAGGAAGAATCACCAGAAGATACAGTAAAATTACAATGGGAGATAGAGCAGTCCCAAAATCCAATGGAGTACAACATACCAAAGAGTACAACATTTATTTTATTTATTAAAATTTCTATACCGATATCTGGCAAAGCCATCATATCGGTTTACATCATGTCATGTTACAATTAAAACATATAGAAAGTAACATTACAAACAATAAAACAATGTTGCTAAAAAAAATTTAACTTCCAATACACTTTATAATAAAAATGTCCTAAACATGCAAACACAATGCTGGACATTCGATAGACAGTCTTACTCATCTTCACTTCCCAAGGAGTACAACATACCAAGGAATACAACACAGCAAAGAGTAATCAATGGCGTTAGCAGCAGCGAATAGGTAAAGTAAGATGAGGCTAGAGTAAAGGCCCTTGGCCAGAAAAAAAGTTATTGGAGACGTTTGGCAATTTCTGTGGAATGTTGAGAGTAAGAGCCAGACTGATGAAGATCCAGACGGGCTGGAGATGAAAAAGTCAATTTAAAGGATGTTAAAGGAAGGAGGATGGATGATAATTCGCAAGACACACAGGATCCAGTCAATTTTTTTTTTTTGGAGTAGTGTGATCACAGAATGATAATGAAAGGGGGGGGGGGGGGGCGAGAACAGTCACACGATAACACAGAGGGGACAAAGAACTAAGGAGCCGGGGGAGGGATGGGGCTGGAGAAACAAAACTAAACCCGAGCTGCAGGCTATGTATAGCACTGATCATATTTAGGACTTACATTTGACCCCGATTGTTGCGATTGTTCTTATGTGATCTAAGACCAAGATCTAATAAAGTACTATTAAAAACACACTCACTCACTTTGTTTCTATCTAGTCAAAATAAATTAGTGGGTATAAGGTGGTTTAGTAAACAAAAGATTTTTGTCATAATTGTAGTGGAAAAATGCAGAACATTGTTGTGGGTTAGAAATTTTTAAAGAGGACAGTTAAAATGCAACCAATAATCACTAAATTCCAAGCCCATAGCCAAAGTTTCAACTCTCCCATAAGCTCATTTAAACTCTCAGAGGAATGTAGAATGTTTCTGTCAAGTGGTTTTCACAGTGATGGGTGCAAGGTTTCCTTCAGAACGTACATTCTTTCCAATAAAGCCTTGCCTTTCAGAGCTCATCAATGCATTTTATAGTGTGACTGCAATCATACATTTGAGAATTAAACAGGATTCAGTGAATCCTGTTTATGTACACATGGCACAAATATATACACAGTGAGTTTTCCCACCTCAATAGTTCATTTAAGTCACCTGGAAATTTTCAATAACCTCTTCTTCATATTTCAGAATTATTATATATTAAGAAAAGATTTTTAGGAGCATGAGCATAGAAGTACATTCAGAATTAAAAACAAAAAAAACACCACATATGGTTGAAATTAGTGGATTTTTATCAAATTGTCAAATAGTATTTTTTTTTTTTTTATCTTCCTCAGACTCTATATGAATTTTTTTTTGCACATTTGGGCGAGAGGAAGAAATTTGTTCAACTACCAGAAACAAGCATTTCTTATGACAAGACTTGTGAATGTGTATTTTTTTTAAGTTTTTGCATCCTAAACACTATTTATAGATACACAATGGTGTGAATTTGTATGCATACACATATATATATTCTGACTGAGATAGGTATTAAAAAACTATTTCAGATGTTAACATTACAGAACTGTAGGTGACATCTTTTTATTAGGTTAACTCTGTGCATCTGTGACTAGCTTTGAAGCCTACGCACCCCTTCATTAGGTTAGTGAAGAACCAGTGCAGTCCCACTGGGTTTAAATGGCACAGCATCAGCCAGACATGAAGCAAAGTTAGCATGGCAGTAGCAGTGTTCACTTCCTCCCCAGGCTTAATTATACCACCTTCAACTAATGCAGGCTTAACGGGCACTAATGGATAGAGGATCTGCTGGATCCTCAGCAACCATGGAGCCAGCCCCTTGTAAATAATTTTGCTACATCCCTCAACCTTATTCTGTTTTGTTTTTTAGCAATAAATTTAGCTTTCTAGCAACACGATGCAGATAGCTTGTGGGTTGCAATCCAGCAGGATTTCCCCCCTCCCCAGCATGTTAGTTCTTTGTTCAGCTTCAAAAACATGATTTGTTACAGACCAAAGTCCTTGCTTAAGCAAGAGGAATTTTCCCTTCAACATCATGTATTGTTACCTCAACTGAACTCGTTAGGAATGTTTTGGTTTTTTTTTTTTTGCTTTACATGTTTGTCTTTCTTCCTCCCTCTTTGTTAAGAGGAATAGACAGAGAAGGCACTGCCAAATTCGATTTTTAAACGGCAGGAGGGGAAGGAATTGTTTAAAAAGCTCTTTAAAATTCCTCCTCAATTTGCAACACCAAGTTCCTGTTTTCAAGTAATGGGGGTCTGGACACAGCATTCTTTTAAGAGAGGCCAAAAGGGAAAGTGTAAAATTAAAAAAAAAAACAAGAGTTGTCAGCTAACCCCCCTCCCCCTCCCTCTGTGGAGATTCACAGTAACCAATACATAAGCATATATTCTATGCCGATGTCTTCCTCCAAAAGAAGTCTGGAATCAACCCTTACCCACAAATAAAGGAAAGGTGGGGAGGAAGCTACCGATAAGCTACAAACAAATATCTAACAATTCTATTTCTCTATATATTTCTTTTACATCATACTTGCTGGTAAAAATCATCTTGAACCAACACCAAACAATGATTGCCATCATTTCAGTAATACAGGATCCTTGAAATATTTAGAGTAAAAACAATTTCTACATAAAAATGTTTAGTGGGCAGACTGAGTGGACCAAGTGGTCCTTACCTGTCAACAGCAGAAAATGAAAACAGTAAGATGCTGAAAGGAAAAGCACAGTTCCCCAAACCATAAAAGTGATATCATCATTATCCTATACAAGACCAAGACAGATAGGTGCAACTGTGACAAGCATCATGGAAACCTCCCTCTCTGAAGCATGTCTGGCAAACTATTTGCACTAAGCAAACATCAAATCCTTGCTGATAAGAGTCTATCCCAAGGCTCAGTGTGGTTTTTGAGCTAAGAGGTCAATCATCAACAAACCTTTTCTTGAAGAAGCTGCAGAAGTTTAGGGAGCAAAGAAAACTGCTATACATTGCCTTTTATTGATCTCACTAAGATCTTTGAATATGAGCCAAGAGGGTCTGTTCCATTTTCTGTCCTCCCAACTTTAAGAACATAAGAAATGGCCATGCTGGGTCAGACCAAGGGTCCATCAAGCCCAGCATCCTGTTTCCAACAGAGGCAAAACCAGGCCACAAGAACCTGGAAACTTTATCTTGAGTCTTTCCATTATAATATGAAAAGCACCATCCAATGTGGTGGTTCAACCTCAACGTCTCAAAAATACATAGCAGAGACAAACAGGAATGTGTTGTCACCATCTTGTTAAAGGTCTTCTTTGTACTCCTGTTAAAGCATGTCTTTGGGTCAACAACTGAGGGAATAAGATTAGACGTGAAACTGTTCAACCACTCTCAAAGCAAAAATCAAGGTGTGTGAAGTCCTCGTTAGAGAACTGTTAAACATAGCAATTACATTACTATGATAAATCATACTGAAGAGCATCTGTAGACATCTCAATTTATCCCAAGCATGCCAGGAGTTCAAGCTCACCATTATTCTGAAAACAAACATGAAAGGACAAAATGTTGATAAAGCCATTGCCTGCTGTCCAGGCTTACATAAAGAGTATACAAGAACAGCAGATTTACAGAACAAAAATCAGTCTACTACACCTATGTTGCAAGTACTCATTTCATTTCTTTCTTATATACCACCAAATCAGATATATGACCTACTCAAGGCAGTGTACAGCAATGCTCAAACATAATACAAAACCCCCCCCCCAGACAACACTGCATATACAGAAAAATGGACAAATTAGCATGTTTGAAACTGGTGAACAGTCATAACTATAGTCAAGGCTTTTGGCCTTGTTGCTGAACAGCCTTAATGTTTAGCAATTCAGTATCTCGCATCATTTTTCCTACTGGCACAACTTTGCTTATTTCTCAGCTCATATCACCAGTTCCATCCCAGTTTTATGGATTTCAACCCTAGCAAAAAAAAAAAAAAAAAGTGTCTTCAGGAACAAAAAAAAAAAAAAAAATTATTTTGACATAGTTAAGACCGAGAAAAACATTTTGAAACAAACTCATGAAAATAAAGATCTAAACTAGAGGAGTACTTCAAGTAAACAGACAAATGTAAGACAAGCAGCTTTGAACCATTAATAGTCTGGGCTTAATTTGTAGATAAAAAGGAAGTGGTATTGTGGAGCAGGATGGGGAGAAAACAGGCACCAGATATGGATCTGGGTGTCAGGAGGAGGAGGGAGCAGGTGCGAACTCTCCTTTTCCACCTATGATAGAAGGAAGGAAGGAAGGCTGAGATGTTAAAACTTTGACGACAACGCTCCCAAATAAAAATAGCATATCGGGTTCGTTCAGCATTTTCAGACTTATTTGTACAAGCAAACCTTTTGCGTCCTCGATACGATCATACTGCCAGAAATAAACCTGCCATCAATGGCTCGGCTCCATTTCTGCAGGGAACTAAACTGGTTTACACTAGCAATTCTGTTCTATTTCCATGGGGGAGCCAAAACTGATTTGCACTGCTGGCTCTACTTAAGTCTCCTTATGACCTGGAAAAGGGATGGCAGAACACCACTCTGGGTTGTTCCAGAAAATATGCCCTGAGTGACAGACAAAAAAAATAGGGTGGAATTAGCACACGTTGGAAACTTATGTGCTGTAGTGCTTATCAAGGCCAGGGTTGAAGCCTTGACTGCCACCATTGCACATAAGTTTCAAACACTTTCTAATTCAACTCCTTTTTGTAATTTTTTTTTTTTTGCTCTGCATCTCCCATTCCCAACAGAAGAGGAGAGTAGGAAAAGATAGTGGGAGGGAACAGGAGGGAAGGGGCTGAATTAGGGAGCAGAGTCACTGATCTCTGCTCTCACTCTTTCCCCTTCTCCCTACAGGATGTAAGAAGGGAAGGGGCTGGAGCAGAACACCCCTGTAGCTCTGCCTCAAGTCTGAAGAGAAGAGGCAGAACTGTGCCCCATGCCATCTCCCCACAAATTAAGCCAATAGTGAATATGCTGTGACCTCACATCAAAAAGGCAAACAGACTGTACTTCTCGATATGAGCTACAAGACAGTTTGAAACTTCAATGTTTCATATTATTCTAACTCTTCTACATCACTATGGAAGTTGGACCTGTTCATCCAATAGCTCAATAACAGTGCTATATTTTACCACGAGGAGGACACATCGAATCCCAGATCAGGATTCTCACACTGAGCCACTAGATATACAAAGGTACAGGGTTTGGGAAGGAGCCCTGGTGTGTGATCCCCTGGGTTGAGGATTCTCACTCCAGTGACTGGGAGGAGAGCAATATTAAAAAAAAGAAACCCAAGTGATTGTAAATGAAGGCTAGTGGTATTGTAGCCCAAGAAGCTATGTACTGAAAGTCCAAAGGAGCAGGAACAAAAAAAAAAAAAAAAGTTACCAGGCCAAAAAGACTACCACCACAGAAAACACTGCACACAAACAATGACAGACATTAAAGATGACAAAATTTGGCCACCTTCCTCTGTGCAAGAACCACCAAAACTTTTGGTATTTCCAAAAACGCAAGTTAAAAATGCATATACCTTACATTTCCAAAACTATGGATAAGAATTGATTTTAAAAAAACTATACACATACTACTATTTTTATTTTCTTAATAAGGTGACTGATCAAAATGGGAAAAAAAAAGTTTGCTAGGTAATTGTTTTTAGTTTTAGTGCAGAAATTGACTTGCATGCTCTGAAAATTGGTTCTTCTGCCTTTCATATCCAGGCTGCATATAATGCAAGACCTTAAAATACCATCACAGATATGATGAGGGATCAGTCGAGAGAAATATGAAGCAAGCATTCTACCTTGTAGCTCCCAACAGGCTGGGAGCTTTTGGCCCATCCTAGACCTGGAGACATTTAACAAATTTGTAAGGCAGAAGTCTTTCAAGATGAAAGAGTCCATTGCTTCCTTGCTTCAAAACAAACCAGCACAGAAAATTTCTTGGCCTGATTATCTCCACATTCTGAAAACTAAAGACCATTAAAACCACATCAGATATATGGTGGAATACTATTATAACTTCAATGTGTAGCATTCACAAGGATAGGTGATACTCTGATAAGAACTCTGGAAAAACAGTGGCAAGGCAAAGTGACAGAGTTATAGATCCATAGCTAAGTCATCAACAGGGACAAGTTCTTCCTGACCCCTACACAAAACCCTGCGTCACCTGGCAACACATTTCCATACCTTGATGGGGATAGTCAGACTCCCCATGACAAGATTCCTGCTTGGACTGTTAGTAGCTCAAGAGAAAAAACAGACATAAAACAAGGTCTACATTTTCTGGGACCAATAGCTACACAGTACCTATATCTTGGTATCGCCCCTGCTTCTAGAAGACTCTCAGGGCGAAATTGCTTTGTGTGCTCCCCCTCCATAGTTGAACAAGTATTTTATATGCAATAAAAAAATAGAAAAAGTACTCTATACAAGCTCTATATATAGTAATGGTTATTAAGACCTGACCTAAATATATGATTAAACTATGCCAAGAACGTCATGCATTAGTGTGATTTTATACCTTGTGGTTTGACAACTTTTAGCACATTTATTATAACAGGCAAGAGATAGCAACTATTTGCTTTAAAGTCCACCTATTATATCTGGAGTTTGAAAAAAAGAAAAATTAACAAGCATAGCCCGTGGTTTTTAATAATAATTATTTCTACCATAATGTTCCTGGGCTGAACAAAAACCATAGAAAATCTTTATAAAATGCCTTTCCAGTTATGGTGTCAAAAATGCATGTAATCTAAAGATGTGCATATTAAATGTATAACGTATTTGCAAAAGAAGTACATAAGTCCAATGCAAACATGAGAATACTTCACAGAAAGTACCTCATCGTCTGAAACAACATCTCTGACCTTTCTGTATCCTTGATCCTGCAAAGAAAAGCTCCGCAAGCTACCATGGTTCATTTGTTTCTACATGAACCAGCAAAAATACACATAATGCACTAAAATTAGAGTATCAAAACTCTCACTGCACAATATATAAAAATGATTCTATGAAATATTTACCTGCATAACACTTATTACCTGACAGATAAATTAACAAGTTTATTGACTTTGCTTAAAGCAGTACAGATTTGATTTAAATCTAGGACATGACTGCACATCAAGGCTTTATTTCCTGAATTAGCCAGTGTGATTAGTCAACACTTTCTAGTAAATTAAATCCAATTACATAGACAGTTGCACACAGGGCTTTGAATCTAGATCTCACATGTTTAGAAATTCTGGGGCCCGATATAAGCAGCTGAGCATTAAAATGGCACTGAAAGTCAGCACACAGTTTAATACCCACACTTAAAAAAAAAGTTAACTCCTAAGCTAAAATATGCTAATGCATCAGGATTAAAAAAAAAAAAACAAAAAAAAAAAGGATGCTAACCCAAAAATGTGCATTAAAAAAAATATATATTAAGCAAACATAAAACACAACTTATGCAATTAAACCATGTTTTCTGCATATTTATTTATTTAATAGTTTTATATACCGGCGTTCATCCAAGGATATCGCGTCGGTTTACAGTGAACAAAAAACAAAACGTCAAGCGTTGTACATAGAACAAAGTAGTATAAATATGAACTAATAAAAATAGCTATGAATATAGTAACGTAATACATAAAACAAGATTATAATGATTATGAACTAGTATATAAAATTTAACAGGGACAGATTAAGTAGCTTAAATGGAGGGGTAAAGCTTAGAGGGAAAGGGGAGGGGGAAGGAGAGGGAGGGAAGGAAGGGGAGGAGGAGGAGGGAGAGTCGGGCATGGGGAGGGAGTTAGAGGAGATGCATCATGGGTAATGAAAGGCAGCTTGAATAAAGTTTAAAAGTGCATGTAAGGTAGGTCGAAGGTGTTGAGATGAAACAAGATGAAACATAAATCCCAAGTATAGGTAACAGCACCAAAAATCAAATCCTGGAAACTTTATTCCACCTCTGACTAGGAGTTAAAATTTCCAGTGCTTAGAAAATGTATATTAAGCCCCAGCATACCTCTCTGCTGGGGGGGGGGGGGGTGGAGGAGGTAATAGCTAATGCCTTCATTACCATTACATTTACATCACAGGGCACTAGTCTGTGTGTGCATATTTTTTTGCACAGAACTCTTTGCTGTATTGGGCATAAAGCATTTGTAAACAAAAAAAAAAAAAAGGGTCCACACACAACTGCTGGTAACTGTGCGTGCCTTAATACATTGATCATTCAACTAGTTAGCTCGCTCAATCATCATTTTTCAAACTAAACTATATTACTAGGATTTCCTTGGTGATCAGTTTAGGAAATAAAGGAAAGAGATTCAGAATGCATGTTATTACAGAGAGAAATTAATTGTCACCACTTCTGCCTCTTACAGAAAGCTGTCATTACTTTTTCTTCCTTTCAGAAGGCTAGGCTTAGCAGTTAAAAATACAAAACATTATAGCTGTATCAGTCTTCTACGATGCATCACCAGATATTTTGCAATAGGACATCTAATCTCTCATATGAGAAATGGAAAGCACTAGTTATCCTTTGCATATCTTCCAGTATGGCATTCCCAGTTGGCACATATAAGATCTTATTCAAAATGACACTTTCCCATTCTGTGCCTATGAAAAAGAAATCTTTACTGAACGATACAATTTTTTAGAATTCAATGGGTATCTCCTTTGTAGACAGCAGAAGGTACAAAATTATTAGCAATTGAAAACCACGCGTTTAACTTAAGGAATTAAACCGTGAAAGAGGAAATGGAGGAGTAAGCCGTTTCTTATCTCAACAGTATTTATCTACCTATGAGTTTTCCCTGCATTAGCAAATAGTTTCACCAAGACATCCAATGAATGCAGGTTCTTGACAAGGAATTAGTTTTTCTAGGAAAATCTTACTTGGCCTTTTAATTACCCTGATCATATTTTATTTGCAATCTAACATGTCACAATTATTTCACAGATGTAGCTTTTTATCTGTGGAATTAAAATATCCACTGATACATAGTAGTTTAAGTCCTTAAACTAGTGTCATGTGTCAGATTGATAGAGACTAATATATTTTAATATTGATGTTATGAAAATTTGCAGTATATTAGCTCTTTCCTATGATCAGGGCTTCTTTTTTTTCTGCATCTGCATCAACCCCTGGGAAGGGGTTGTTCTTTTAGAGGGCACTGGCCAATAAAGCTGGAGCACCAGCCCTCTATGCTGTGAACAGGGATAATATAGAACAGTACCAGAACCTAACAATTCCTGTTATTAGCATTTTTATATATATTTTTTCTTCTCTTTTTAACCACTCCATTAATTACTTTGACAACACATGTACAAATTGTGTCATAAGAGAGTTTCCTAAATTTAAAACTATGAAAGCAGCAGTGGTACCAAAGCAGAGCTATATCGACTCTATGCATCAATGTCTAATTGTTTTTAGCTACAATATATATATATATATATATATATTGTTACGGTATCAATGAAACAAATCCTAAAATAACACTCACATGGATACAGTCTTGAGTAGCGGTTTATTTTATTAATTTAAAAAACAAAAGGTGATGGTACTCAGATGCAGGGCCATTTTTCTTTTTCTGAGAGAGGTGAGGGAATGAATAAGTAGAAGAAATCAGGGCAAGTGTCCAGTGCCCTGCCTCCCCCCCCCCCCACCATCCCTCCCCCAAGGTATCCCAGCTTCCTGTAACTGGCTGCAAGGTTCAGTCATAGCATGATCCTTACCCCCTTTTCCTCCTGCAAGCACAGCATGTATAAATGAGCAAGGCTTTTACCTACTGAACACCTCTGCCACCACAGTGGCATAAGAAAAGCAACAGTCGGGGGAAGGAAGTTTTGAGATTCCGCCACTGCTACCGTTCATGCCATGATGGTGGTAGAAGAAGAAGTAAAGCAGTGAAAGCTGGAGGTTTTTTTTATATGCATTCTGTTCACTTTTTTTTTTACCCCATTTTTAGCTTGGGGGGGCTTCTCCTGAACTCCATGAATTGCTGGTCAGTCCTCTGTAACCCAAATGTACTTATTTAGTAAGAGACACAAACACGAGTTTGGTCAATATTTTGTTCTTGGATGTGATAAGTGGTAATAGTTTTCTTTGGAGTGGTATTTACATTATGTTGAGTAGACATCTTTACAGTCAAAACACACAGCTTTCAAACTCCAGTGGTTCAGAACACTGTCTTTGGAAAGTGTGTCCATGAATGGAAGTACATTTTGCAACTGGTTAAAAAAAAAAAATAAAAAAAAACTCATAATTGTGCGTTTTCCTAAAATGGAAATTTTTCACATTATAAAAAATTCATGCTGCACTATAAGGAATGTCCCAGAAATATAAAAGCTTGGGTTTTGTTTTTCTCTTTTATACTTTTGCCTATAAAACTTTACACTATCTTAACAGCAATGGTATGGTTGCAACAGGCTTCCAAGGCAGCACGGATATAAGCCATAGTTAAAAAAAAAATAAACTTCAATGAACATGGAGAGGCCAGATATTTTGGACAATGGCTTTGCTAATTTTGGTAGTTGTGCATCTTATTAGGAATCTTAGTAATAAGTCATGGAAGGGGACCTGGTATTTGATATAGCATTGGTCTTATAAGAATCATAGAACGAGATGGCAAGACCCGAAAAGGCCTACGAGTGCAGATGGTGGAGGCCAGTACTTAACAGATTTTGTGTATGCCTAGGACTGTTATGGAGAGCAGTGGTAGAAAAGGGGTTGAAAGTTCAGGTAAAAAAAAAAGTAATGGGGGATAGGCAGATGGTGCTGGGTTGAATATAGTAAATTCACATGTTCAGAGACTGGTGAACAAAATCCTAAGGTAAGTAAAATGTTAAATACTTGTATAGAAATGGAAAAAAAGGGTCATATATGAAAAGCTATGTACATTAATGCTCATAGTTTAGAGGAAGTCATGGAAGAAGGTGATTTATCTGTAGTGGCTGTCATGGGACCAGGTACACAGAAAACTATGACTGGAATATAAGTTATAACAGGTTACAATCTATTCAGGAAGGACCAGGTAGGAAAGAAGGGAGGAGGCATGGTACTATATGGGAAAAAATAGTTATCTAACAGAATTAGAGAGCTTATGAGGTAAGGAGGCAGCACTCTAGACTAATCTGGAAAGCGAGAATGGAACATTATTTATGTTACTATAATGTACAGATCTCCAACACAGACAAGAAATGGATAGAGATTTAATGGAGGATATTCACAAATCTGCAAAGGGGAGATGCTAGGGAATTTCAATCTGTCTGATTCTGACAGACATCCCAGCTGTGGAGAAGCAAGGAGATTCTGGATTCTCTGCAAAAATGTTTCTGTCAATTGGTAATGGAACCTATACGAGATGGTCGATACAGGACCAACAGGGACTATTCTCTAATGAGTAGGTGGTGATCATCTGGGATCCAGTGATCACCAGATGGTTCAGCAGTATAGCAGAGGAGATGAAGGTTCATTCAAAAGGAGAGGGTCCTAGACTCCTGACAAACTAAATTTGTTAAAATGGGGGGGGGGGGGGGGGGGGGGGGGGGGGGGGTGTACCTCAAGGAGTTAGCCAGAGGGGAAAATCTAGGGGGAAGTAGAATAGCAGAGGGCAAAACTAAAAAATATATATATATAATAATTTTTAAGGGCAACTAAACTTTTTCTTTAAGTAAATAAAGGAATTAGGAAAAAGATTGCTATGGTTTTCTAAAAAAAAAAAATGGCTGAAAAGGTAAGAGAAAAGGTTAGCATTCATTAACTACAAGACACTGCAAAAAAAGGAAGAAAGGCTAAAAGAAGCTAGGAAAGTAGTGAAGAATGCAAAAATTCAAATGGAATAAAAAATAGAAAACAGTAAAACAGAGGGGACAGTCTTTTTTTTTTTTTTTTTTTTTTACATATACTGTGTTAGTGATATAAGGAAGTGCAAAAGTGGCATTGTGAGACTCAGAGGTGATGTAGAGGATGAGGAAAAAGCAAAATTTAAATATTTGTTTGATGTTCACTGTAGAAGGGCCAGAAGCAGGGCCACACAAAAATACAAATAAGACTGGACATAAAAGTTAAACCTCAAATCAATTTTCAGAAAATTGAGTTCACGAGGAGCTAACCAAACTTTAAAATAGAGGCAATGAGGCTGGACGGGATACATCCCAGGGTACTAAAGGAGCTTAGAAAAGTCCTGGAAGCTGCACTGGCTGAACTTTTCATTGCTTCTTTAGAATCAGGAGTAGTTCTGGAGGACTGGAGATGGGTGGATGTGATTTCTATTCATAAAACAAAAGTGGAAATAATTAGGAGGCTGGGAAGTACAGGCCAGTAAGTCTGACTTCTGTGATGATGGAATGGCTGCTAAAACAGAATAGTGCAGTTTCTGGAATCCAATAGAGGCAACTTTTATTTTTCCTTCTGTTAAACTTTGACTCTTTACTTCACAGGAGAGAGAGAGAGATCTGGTCAATTTCTTTGACTGGGTGACCAGAACTGAATGAAGGGAGAGTACTAGATGTAATGGATTTCAGTAAGGCTTTTGATATGGTTCTGCATAGGTGACTTATAAATTGAGCAGCCTTAGTATGGTACCTAGAGTGACTGACTGGGTTAGAAACCGGCTTAGCGAGAAGTGACAGAGTAGTGGTAAATTGAGTTTACTTAGAGGGGAGAGCTGTTAGTGGTGTGACTCAGGGATCAGTCTTTGGACCAGTCCTTTTCAACATTTTTGTGAGCAACATAGCAGAAGGGTTGCCAGGAAAGGTTCGTCTTTTTGCCAGCGATACCCACATCTGCAGCAGGGTAGACTGCCAAGAAGGGATAGAAAACATGAGCAGAGATCTAGTTAAGCTGAAGGAATGGTCTGGGGTCTGGCAGCTAAGACCGAACGCTAAAAACAAAAAATGCGGAGTAATGCATTTAGGTTGCAAAAACCCAAGGGAGAGGTACAGTATTTGAAGTGAAATTAAGCACAAAAGGAGTGGGATTGAGGGGGTGATTGCCCCTGATCATCTTAAGGTGAACAAACAGGTAGATAAGGTGATAACAAAAACCAGAAAGATGCTTGGCTGCACAGAGAGAATAGAATAGTCAGCAGAAAAACGGAGGTGGTGATGTCACTGTATAGATCCCTGGTGAGTCCTCAATTGGTATTACTGTGTACAATTCTGGAGACTAGGTCAGTCAGTCCAGAGGGTGGCTACTAAAATGGTCAATGGTCTTCATTGTTAAAAGGAGTAACCTGACTAATTAAATCAATTAATACCAGTTTCAAATGGTTCAAATAGGATTTAATAATGAAGGAAGGCATTAGTTCCTTCATGGAGAAGCAACACAAAAGAAGTGGAAAATGAATCTAAGCTTGCTCAAAGATCTGACATGCGTGCTCAGCCTTATAAAGGAATTCCATCAGCCCATCCCAGAATGTCTGCAAAAGCCAACCCATTTACCTTATAGCCAATCAGTACATTTTAGCATGTGTCGTGCTCTTACTGTGGGGGCCCTCTTGTTATCAGTAAAATAGACCAAGTTAGTTTCGTTTTCCTAGGAATTATGTCATCTATGCTGGCTAATTCTCTGGTAAGGTTAGTTATCATAGTGCTTCATAGTGCTATCAATCCACTAGGTGTAATCCAGCACTGGGTATTCTTACACATTCTAAAGTATATGGGGACAGACAAAGATCTAAACATGTATAAACCTACAGGAAAGGCGAGATAGGGGAGATATTATACAGACATTTACATCTCTCAATGGTTTCAAAGCACGAGAGGTGAGCCTCTCAATGAATAGGAGGAGGAGGATCTAGAATAAGGGTTCACGGGATGAGGGTGAAAGGGGGTAGGCTCGGGAGTAATCTTAGGAAATAATTCTTTACAGAGAGGATGGTATATATATATATGGAACAACCTCCCCACTGGAGGTGGAGGAGAAAAACCCCCAAACGGTATTTGAATTCAAGAAATCATGGGATAAATATAGGGGATCTCTGAGGGAGTGATGGGAAATCTAAAGCTAAATTAGTTGGGTGGACAGGCAGACTAGATAAGCCAAACGGCCTTTCTGCCATGCTTTATGCTAAGTGGAAGACTCACAATGTGGTCAATTTGGCCTTTTCCTGCTGTCATTTACTATCTTGTGTTTTTTGTGCTAGTATGCTGAAAAGATGGCTTTTTTTTTTTTTTTTTGCAACTTTATGTACATGCATAGATACAAAGTAGCTCCAGACATATTGGCATTATAAGTTGATCGTGGTGGTTATACATTCTTAATAAATTAATACTTCAAGCCTTCCACCAAATTCTTATATCCCAAAACAAGAGCCAAAATCAGGCTTGATCCAAAGATAAATGTTAAGTATGCTCAGTGTTTCTAATTACATCTACATATAAAAGTTAAATTGAGGAGGACTGATTACATGTTGGGCTACTTGAAAGAAAAAAAGTAATCTTTTTAGCTGCAAAGACATAAGAAGCCCTGGAGTGCATGGTCCTTAAAAACTGTATACTTATATAAGATTTTGGTGGCAAGGCTACTTCAGTTAGATGACATTATTATTTATCCTCTGACACAGACTAAACTGTCTAGCATGGTTATACATTCCTGACATCAAGCATGTGTTTTATAAATAAAAGAGGTTTTCATTCCAGATAATGTATGTGTTGTGGAGTTGTACATGTTGATGGGGGCAAGCGACTGATGTGCGTAGACTGGGAGAGAGGTCTCAGGTTGATAGTGTAATGATCTGAAGGTAATGAAGCTATGTGACCAGGCAGTGATTAAGGCCAGAGAGATTTTGGGTTCCATAGAGGGAGAGAGAGGCATAACCAGAAGAACAAAAGGAAGTGATAACACCCCTGCACAGTGAGACCTCACCTGGAGTACTATGTTCAGTTCTGGAGACCTTATCACAAAAAAAGACAGCAACAGAACAGATGTAGTACAGAGAGAGGCACGGGGTCTGCATTGAAAGACATGAGATGAGAATGGAGGACCTAAATTTGTATATCCTGGAGGAGAGGAGAAACAGCAGAGATGATGCAGACTTTTAAATACCTGAAAGATATTAATTCACAGGAATAAAACCTCTGATGGAAAAGAAGCTGTAGAACTAGGGTCATGATAAGAAATTCCAAGGAGGTAGGCTCAGGAGCAAGGTAAGGAAGTATTTCTTCATAGAAAAAGTGGTGGTTGCAGGGAATGCCCTCCTGTTAGAAAAGGTGAAAACAAGAACAGTAATGGGTAATCGCTAAAGAATGGAAATGACGAAACAGGGTAATCTGTGGTAGCTTTAGGTGTGACATTTCTGCATGGGGCTAACCTGCACAGAGCGGCGATTACAACCCATTTGGGTCTTTATCTGCCATCATTTACTATGTCACTAGTAAATGTTTCTAACACTATTTTATTGCATAAGTTTATTTATAGGTTTGTCACTACAGACAATCTCTAAACTTTCAAGATGATCATGTCTATGTAATATTACAGCAGCTAATAAACAAAAGACTATCTAGGGACCGTCATTTTCATGTTTTATTTTTGTTTTAATTTTTCTAGGGAATTTATCAGGTTTTATTATGACAAGAACAAAAACGATAAAATCCGTGGAAAAATGAGACTCATTTTTCTTGGTAAATGAAGTATTTTGGTGGACAGAAGCCAGTACAAAAAAACACAAAAAAAAATAAAATTTTAAAACAGATTTCCCTACTCACCCATTCAGCAGCATCCCTCTCTCTACTATCATCCCCTAGCACGTCCCTTTCTCTCCCCTGAGAATCTCCCTCTCCCAACCCCTCCCAAAGTGCAAACAGCATTCCTCCTTACTCGTGGTGACTGTAGCCTTTCCTCTCTCCTTTGGCAGCATGTTTACTGAGGCTCCCGTGCTATGCGGCAGTGCGCTTGCTCCTTACTGCAGGGCCAGGAAGCCTGCCGGGAAGTGCGTCTAGTGGGCATGGAAGGCTTCAAATGCTGCACTGGTGGCGTCAAGCAGCAGGCACTTTGGCTGCTTGGGGGATGGGAAAGGCAGGAGCTCGCTCTCTAGTGCATACGACAGCACTTGAGGGCAGTAACTGCCGCTGACCACAGGCTATAGTTACTGAATGCAGTCATGCAGATATTCTGGTGAGTAGAGCTCCTAGCTGTAAGCATGGAGCTCTGAAATGCTTTCTTTCCAAAATTGTCTAATAGCCTGTGCTCTTTCCCAGGAAGCAAATTTGAATGAATTGTCTTTTTCACCTTTTTCAGTCTGGACTTGACAGACTGATGAAGCAGTTTGACTCCCATGCCTGGTGATTTTTGAACTCTATACTTCAGATCTAGCTTCCGGGCTGTAGGAACACTAGAAACAGGAGTTTCCCCATATTCTAATCTGTAACTGGTTCAAAATATCATGGACTGGAAGAGCCACTGGTTCTGATGGAGTGTCCAGTATTTAGGAGTCCAAAGACTTCCAACAGAATCTTTATCCTTGGCACACACACACTGACACCAAGTCTCTCTCTCTCATATTTATCCCACAAGCTTTAAATAGTTAAGGTCCTCCAAGGTTAATGTATGGTCAGAAAGATCCAAAGTGAGTCACAGAAGGTATACCTGTAAAACTTTCGTCTGAATCTAATGACATGGGATCACTAACCCAGGACCCCAATGACAAGGAAGGCAAACCAGGGAGTTTACCCAATTGCTCCTGAGGGAAATGCCCTGGTCAACCACCTCTGATCGACTTGACTCCACCGCAATTGAGTGGAATGATGAAGAACACCACAGCAAGATTACACTGGGACTCCAGTCTGAGGGCCTGATGTAGCAATGCTGGAGAGAAGAGGCTAGATCATTCCATCTGTCTCCTTAAAGAGGTAAAGGAACTTTTAACCAAACCTGTAATCTGGTTGAGTGACTGATGTGTCCTCCAACTTGGTGACGGTGCTGGGACATCCTCTTTGGAGACAAGAATAAGTGTGTGCTCAACAGGAGGTCTATTCAAGGTGAGTGGTACTATGAACATACTGGATCTGGAGTCTCCAATTGGAAACCCTCCATTACTAATCTTAAAGAAGTGAGAGCTCTTGTAATTGGAGGGGGCAGAAGCAACAAATTCCCTTCTGCACCTGCTTGAGGGTGCTTAGCATATAGCTGTGTAGGTAATGTAGCATGAGGAAGTGTCCAGGGCTCAATCTGTTGACTGGGGCACTACAAGAGTCTTGCGCTTTGATGAAGTCAAATACCTGGAAGCTGCAGAAGATTGTTGCTTTAAGGGGCCTCCCTTCAGCTGTGGAGCGGGGATTTTTTACTGATGCATGTGTCAGCTGCATCGGGGTTGTTGGTCTTGAAGGGGCACCGATGCTGTGTTTTTATACTGTGCAATGGGTCAATGTGATAGTGGAACTGCTGCACCATGTGAATGGTGCATCGGTGTATTGAGATATGAAGGAGTGCACTTGGGGCACCAGGGCCTGCACTGATGCACTGAGTGCATCAATGCATTATTCAACACAGCGCATCTTGCGCAGATGGTGCTGATGCCTGTTGCATTGAAGACAATCTGCTGTGTAGATACAGTGCTGATGCATCGAGCTTCAAGGCCCCAGAGAGTAATGCCACTTCTTCGACGCAGTATGGCTTGCACTGTTCAAACCCCATGGCATCGGCCTGGGCTGATAGGGGAGATGTTGAAGAGCTCCTGCTCAACTCTTTCCCTGGCAAGGTAGATTATGCTGAACTGCAAGAAAAGGATCTATTGCGATCCAAAGAGTTTTATGTATCTTCTCAATCCTACACAACTAGAACACTGGGAATGCAGATGCATCCATCCACACACATAGCAGCTTGCCTGATCGTGGTGCAGCCCAAGGCATAGATAAAGTTCGTGCCCAACCATGAGAGACACTACCTTGCCACCTTGAATCCACTCAAAATAGGCTTCTTTTTGCCAGACCTGTTATGGAGGCAAGTCCTTTTGTTTTGATATTTTTATTTATTTATTTATTTATTTTTAAATTAGCACTGAAAAGTGCTGTTTTGGGTGCTGCAGAGGCAGAGAGGCAACTAAAGCTACACATTGAAAATATGATTTTAGACAAAAAATATCTGGAGAGATAGAGTACACCTCTGTCCTTGTGCTCCGACAAAAAATGAATGAGGAGGCTCACGATACAATGTCCATGTAGGAACACCCACACATGCTCAGTAGAACTATTAGCTCTGCTAGCTAAGAGACGAATCCATTCAGGACCCCTAGATGACATCAACCATGTCATGGCTATTTCAGCCTGCTTATCAATTAAAAAAAAAACACTTTTGACAATTTTTGCATTGAGAGAGATGTTAAAAACTTTATGCAGATATGCCATAACTGCCACAGAATTTTTAAAAATCTGCTTCAAGAAACCAGGGGTTGTACTTATAAATATTCTGCCTTTTAAGACATCATTAATTTTAATACACACCACAGCTAATATAAAGGAAAGCAGAGGAACACCCCCCAGTAGTTCAGTCTGTTGAACTACTGATCAAAACCTGTCTCTTAAATACATTAGTGGTAATTTTCTGCCAGGGATGCAGACCTGGAAATTTTGAATTAGCTTTTTCCCCCACTGGGAAAAAGTAGAAGCTGAAGGTTGCCACTGATTCTGACAGATGCTTTTTCACTTTTTTTTTTTTTTTTTTAAAGAAAAAAAATATTTAGTTTTGTAGATTTCAGGTGTTGTGTTCCCATATATATATTAAAAAAAAAAAGCCTTCCTGACTGTATGTGCAAATAAATAAATATATATTTATATATTTATTTTTTTTTTAAGATTACATTTTTGGGATTTTTAGACAGCAGGCAATAAATAAGCATAAAAAAATTCTCAGGGTTAAACTTCAAAAGGAGGTCAGCTGGCCTCATCAACAAAAGCACAATGTTTCAATTGCTCAGAGGAAAACAACATTGTATAATGAACTCGCAAACGTTATTAAAAGGAACATGGACTGTGAAAAAGTTTTTCAACTAGGAAAAGAATAAGATAAGAAGTGGACTGAAAAGGCATAAAAATAAAATTTGCAAAGGGTGCATATTCCTACTTAGTACTGTTGCTGGTCGCAAACTTGTTTGAAATTAACATTTGACTATGTAGCTATTACTGCTTTGATTTTGAGTTAAGTATAAACAAAACAAAACCAGCTACATTAATCCTGCAGTTTTGCTCTCATTAATACATAAACTCATATTAACCAACAGCAAACCATGTGTGTGTGATACATTTGAAAGTATTGATAGAGTTTAGTATTTGTGTGTGGTTTCTAATAACTTGGTACAAACCATCTTCTTAAAACTGATCTTTTTTTTTTTTTCAGAATGAGAGCTTAAAAACATGTTTTGTTTCACATACAACCAAATTTTGCAGACCCAAAACAACCTGGTCTTACCAAATCTTGACCTCTTTTGAAGCAAAATAGAACATGCTATGTACCGATGCCTTCTTTATGTATAACAAAATGCTTTTCTCTATTTTATTTTATTTTTTTTTTAAAGGATGTGATATGTCCAATTATTAGGAGCACAGACTATTTCTGACACAATCAAAATTGTCAGACATCCAACATAAACATGTAAATCAGTGACATGAACTTTCACCATCTGTTACGTAATGTTAGCTGAAGCTTCCAAAAAAGGTAAACACTAAGCCTGCTAGATTCCCGAAAGAAAGACGGCCAGTACTGAACATCTCTAATAAAACAAACATTCACCACGTTGCCTGTGTGTGCTCTCCACCTTTCAGTTTTCCTTCTTTGGGAAAATTTACCTTTGCTCGTGTGTACTGTTCCCATCTGTCAAAGCTCAAGAAACAGCTCAAGCAATACCTTTTTCCCTCTAATCCCCTCTAATCTAAAATTTCTAATCTTCTCTTTTCCTACTACTAATGGATTCTTGCTTGATATTTACACTGGGGTAGATTTTATAAATTTGCGCGAGCAAAAGTAAGCTGGATTTTATAAGATACGCGCGTATCTTATAAAATCCGGGGTTGGCGCGCACAAGGGGGTGCACATTTGTGCAACTTGCGCGCACCGAGCCCGGCGCGCACTGCCTGTTCCCTTCGAGGCCGCTCCGAAATCGGAGCGGCCTCGAAGGGAATTTTCTTTCCACCCCCCCCCCCCCTCGCACCTTCCCCTCCCGGCCCTATCTAAACCCCCCCACCTTTGTTGCCAGATTTACGCCTGCCAAAAGCAGGCGTAAATCTGCACGCGCCAGCGGGCTGCTGGTGTGCCATCACCCGACCCGGGGGCTGGTCCGGAGGCCTCAACCACGCCCCCGGGGCCGGCACCACGCACCCGGTCCTGCCCCCTGACACGCCCCTCCTCACCCCTTTTACGAAGCCCCGGGACTTGCGCGCGCCAGCGGCCTATGTAAAATAGGCGCGCGAGTGCCCTGCGCACATAAATCCGGCCGGATTTACGCGGGCAGGGCTTTTAAAATCCGGCCCTTAGTGTCCAACAATGAAATTTTCTTAGACAAAGGCACCATGAGATGAGCAATATAATTAAAAAGAAAAGACAAAAAAGTTTTAAAAATAAATTCAACCATTCAAGCCTATAAATTATCCAACATAAAAAGTAGCAATGACAATTTTATCAACTGAAACTATGAAACAGAATTTTTTTTTTTTTTTGGAAGTAGATGTTTCCTCCTGCATATTTCGGCTTATACCTCAAATTAGAACCAGTGCTGAGATCTGGCATCATGATTTGCAACGACAGGGATTCCCCCGCCTGCACCTCAACGCTTTATATCACTTCTGAAATTACTTTAGTGAAAATCCTCTGCCCATGGTCACCTACCAAAGCTCCTGCTAGAGCTCCGAAATAAATCATGGACCCTAATCCTGGCAGTTAAATGTTGCTGTTGTCCAATGATCACCTCTCGCCTAACTTTCTCTCCCCAGGGATTGCAAATGCCACCTGCACAACAGGCCCAGCAGACGCATGGAGAAGACAACCTGAAATGGGAATAAACCCAGGTCCCTTTGCATGTCCGTGCTCAGCACGCCTCCGAACCACTGGACGAGCCCAAACTGAATTATATTTTTAAAGTGAATATGCCAGGAGATGAGTGATGTCTCCAGGTTGTAGGTTTAAATATGAAGTAACATTAAAATAAGCAAACATGCTTCATGTCAAAAACAGCGGATCCTTATTTTTAAACAAGCAGTAACTACTACAGCCAAACAGTAAAAAAAAAAAAAAAAGGAATGAAAAAAAGCCAATCTCAACTCTGCGCCTCTTCACCTGTCACAAACCCAAAAAAAACTTCAAAAGAAAGGTCATGACAGAACCTCAAAATCATACATCTAAAATAATTTTCCAACACAGCTATACCTAACTATGAGATCTCATTTATATATTTTAAATGCATTCACTTATACCAGAGAACAGGGATCAGGAGCTGACTATGTTAACAGAAGGTCACACAGTTTGACATATTACCATAAAAAAAAAAGCAAGCAACAAAAATAGTAACACAACAACATACCAAAAATAAAATGTATTAGAAAGGTACCTAATAAAGAGGTTTGGCAGAGAAGATAAAATGTTTTTCTAATAAAAATTAAGATGAACTTTTGGAAGAGCCACCCTTCCTTGGGGAAATTAGAAAGCTGCAAATGGAGTTACTTATATGGGCAGAGGAATGTACCATGATGCATTTACCAAATTTCCTGTACATGATATTAAAGGGATTAACTAAGATAGCAAATTCAAAAAGTGCTACCAGGTGCTAACCCTTCATAGTTCCCAGATGAGAGATCAAAGAAAACATAGTGCTCATTGTATGGAATTAAAATGTCTTGACTGTTGTCTCAATAAATGAAAGCTGGCAGACACTGTTTTTGGTTAGTCCTGTGTGCAGCACAGCAAGTGTGTAAACCTGAAATTCCCTCTGTGATTTTAAGTTGGCAGGAACAACACATTCTAACTAGGCTTCAACTTTGTAATTCGTACACAGATTCCGACCCACACAAGCAACTATCTTAATTTCTTCTCCTAAAATGTTTATGCTATATTCATACTTTGGACATATTGAAAAGATGGTATGAAAACTTGGGTTTTCCTTAAATTAACGGCCATAGGAATGGCTAAGTAGCCTTGAAAAATTTCAACACAAGAATTTCTTCTCAAAAATCAAAATAAAAAGCACCAGCCCAACAGCTCAATGGCACTGCTCCATTGCAGTGCCACATAGAAGTTCCCCGGTTCAATTCCCGAGCTGGTCTTTTAGTCTCTGGGTCACTTGGAGCAGAGAATGCTGCGGAGGCAGCACTGACGGCCTCCAAGGACAGAGGGAATCATGGTCATTGACTAATGTTGACACCTAGTGGCTGGATTCAGGACTAATGATTGCAGGGTTCAAGAAAAAGCCCTGGTGCATGGACCCTGGCCAAAGATTGACCATGCAAATACTAGACTTAGGGCCTCATTTTCCAAAGCTATCGCAGGCCTGCGCTACTGAAATCGGGGCGGAGTCGGCCCCGGAAGAGGAGGAGTCGGGGGAGTCGCCGGGGCAGACTCCGCGATGACGGCGTGCACAGCGGAAAGGTAAGGCCCTTTTCGCTGGCTATTTCGCACCCAATAACTACACCTTCTATGGTGTAGTTATTGGGCGCGATGCCGGCAGCGATCGCATAGCGGAGGTGCGATCGCTGCCGGACTGCCCCCCTGCTTCGGCCCCCGCCCCCCGTTAGCGCGATTTTCTAAAGTATCGCAGGCCTCCGATACTTTAGAAAATGAGGCCCTAAGGTACATTGGGGGGGGGGGGAGAGTTGATATAAAATAAGGGAAAAATCTTCAGATAGTTCCAAATGAAGATTCCTAGCCTTAGTTCCAATTGAGCTGAAGTACAAAAAAGAAGAAGAAACTACTAGTTCAATTGTATTTAGATAGCCAATAAGAACATAAGAAATTGCCATGCTGGGTCAGACCAAGGGTCCATCAAGCCCAGCATCCTGTTTCCAACAGAGGCCAAAACCAGGCCACAAGAACCTGGCAATTACCCAAACACTAAGAAGATCCTATGCCACTGATGCAATTAATAGCAGTGGCTATTCCCTAGGTAAACTTTATTAATAGCCATTAATGGACTTCTCCTCCAAGAACTTATCCAAACCTTTTTTGTCTTAAATGTGCTACTTGCTAATTTCATGGAGTACCCCCTAGTCGTCCTATTATCTGAAAGTGTAAATAACCGATTCATATCTACTCATTCAAGACCTTTCATGATCTTAAAGACCTCTATCATATCCCCCCTCAGCTGTCTCTTCTCCAAGTTGAACAGCCCTAACCTCTTCAGCCTTTCCTCATAGGGAAGCTGTTCCATCCCCTTTATCATTTTGGTTACCCTTCTCCATCACAACTATATCTTTTTTGAGATGCAGCGACCAGAATTCTACACAGTATTCAAGGTGCGGTCTCACCACGGAGCGATAGAGGCATTATGACATTTTCTGTTTTATTAACCTTTCCCTTCCTAATAGTTCCTAACATTCTTTGCTTTTTTGACTGCTGCAGCACACTGAACCAATACATCTGGTATCTTTGAAATTACCAGAAGAGGTGTTGCTGCAAATACTGTCTTTTAAAAGAGTAGTAAGGATGTTTTTCTTGTCCTGCAACTGAGCTTTTTGCCAAAAAGGTGATCACCTTGTTGTGGGACATCCGCCATCTTGTTGTGAACCATCACAGAGTCTACTGACTCTCAACCAAGCCATGCAGTGTGCGCCAAAAAAAAAAACAAACAATCGACAGTCAAAGTATATGCTATGGTGTTGAACATCTCACAAATGGAGCAAATGAGATAGTGTATACATTCTTCAGCATCCAAGAGTGGGTAAGAGTAGGCAGCTTCATCTTGTAGAAGAAAAGGCTTTAGTTTCTGAAGACAATCATGTAAGTACTGAACAATATAGAATTGGTGGGCTGATATCCATGCAATTAGAATGCAGCTTTGAAATACCTTTTTACTAAAATTGCCCAATAATTTATGATCTTTTCCTGGCAAAGTATTTAAGAATATTCATGGTTTCTTTGCTCTTTTAAGAGCTGATTCTACAACTGATTGATGAGGCAATTGCACTATCCCAAATCCCAAGGATTTTTGCACTCTGTATTTGAGGTCTAATCTTCTTGCATCTGGACACAGAAAATTGGATTTTTCCACATTCTTGTAGGATGGCATGGATGGGGATAACTGCTAGTTCTGCCCGAGTGTCCAAAATCTGGAGGAGATCAAAGACCTTTACATAGAGATCTTTATCCTTGCACACACTGACTGTTAGTGCTTTTCTTAACTTGTCCAGAAACCTTGCATAACAAAGGTCTTCTGGTTGAGAGAAGCATTCTGGAGCCACTGAGAGGGGGGTTGGAGAGGATTCTTGTCAACACCTCTTCTGAGTCTGGAGGTGAGAGAACAATCCAGGACACCAATGATGAGAGGGGTATACTCTGGGTACATCCTCAGATTGGCTGGATTCCATTACAAGCGAGTGTCGTGAGCTAGAAGCAGCTAGGAGAGGTTTTGATGAAGGATCTACCTGAAACTGAGATACTGGGACTCCTCCTTGTGGGAGCAGATCAGATATCCTGGAAAGGAGAGATTGAAAAAAAATACTCTCCTTTTCTTTAGACACCATAGAGGTAAAGACAGTCATCATCAACTGCACTATTTGATCGATAGACTGATGTGCCCTTTGTCCCGGCACAGGTAGTTAAACATCCTCTCCTGATACAAGTATGGAATCCTGCACATCTTATGGGCTCCTCAAATTCCATTAATTTTGGTAATGAAATGGCTCTAATAATTGGTGGGGGTAAAGGTATCTTATCCCCCTCTACTCTTGTTAAAATCGTATGTAAGCCGACATACAGTTATGTTGTAAGCACTGCTGTATAACTCAGTAGTAAGATTTATGTCAAATGCCAATAAGAACATAAGAAATTTGCCATGCTGGGTCAGACCAAGGGTCCATCAAGCCCAGCATCCTGTTTCCAACAGAGGCCAAACCAGGCCACAAGAACCTGGCAATTACCCAAACACTAAGATGATCCCATGCTACTGATGTAATTAATAGCAGTGGCTATTCCCTAAGTAAACTTGATTAATAGCCGTTAATGGACTTCTCCTCCAAGAACTTTTCCAAACCTTTTTTGAACCCAGCTACATTAACTGCACTAACCACATCCTCTGGCAACAAATTCCAGAGCTTTATTGTGCGTTGAGTGAAAAAGAATTTTCTCCGATTAGTCTTAAATGTGCTACTTGCTAACTTTATGGCATGCCCCCTATCTATGTGTGCCAATTTACACTATTTTTATACCACATTAACCAAAAATCTAGACGGCTTACAAGTAAACATTCATGAAAAGATAGTATTAAAACAAAATGCATACATAACACAGTTAAAACAGCTTCGATAGTGCCAACGCACTTCGGTGCTTTTTGTGCACTGGCTGCTCCAGAGGCTCCACAGAGCAACATTTCCCATCCCCCCCAATGCCCGATACTTACTTGACCAAGGATTTGGCCTACCCTGCAATGGGGGAAATACTTTTGAGAAGCTCCTGCTCAACTCAATTCAGAGGCAACGACCCCACACTTTGAGGGTAGAATTCACTGCAGATTTTAAGACTTGCACAGTTCCTCCATTTTCTAGACCTTGGACTTCTGAGTATGTGGGGATATCTGTCTGCAGTTGTAACAACTGGCCTGGTAGTGGGCTGGTCCAAAACCGCAGTAGCAGAGTTTGCACCCTTTGGTAATGGACTCTCTCCTAACACAGAGTCCTTAAATCCACTGATTGTGGATCTCTTCTTTCCAGACATTCAGGCCGATAATATCGGCGCATGTTAAACTGGTAGTCATGATGGAACACCTACTCATCTCGTGCCAATCCACCTCTCCCGGACACCCAATTTAATATGTAAGTGGGCATCAGGTGCCTAGGAGAGGTGGCTGTCAGTAGGTTAGGAAAATGGACTCAACTTTACGAGCATCCATTTTCCTAACCTGACCGCCAGCGACTTTTTATTTTTTTGCCTGGTTTTTTTTTTTCTGGTTCCTCTGACTTAATATCACCACGAAATTAAATTGGAGGAAGTAAAGAAAAGCAGTATTTTCTGCTTTTCTGATTACTTTTGCGGCTCCTCAAGAATTAATGCCTGCTCTGGGGCAGGCATTAATTTTTGAGAGTAAAAATGTGCATGTTGGGTGCACTTTTTTTTTTTTTTTTTTTTTTGCATCAAGGGGCAATAGCTAATAGCCTTAACATGAATGTGTGTGTGTGTGATGAGTGCTATTAGCTACAAGCTGGTTTGGACGCACATGTCCCCTTATTGCATGAGAGGTTTTGGACGCATGTACAAAGAAAGGTAAAGCCATGTGCTCGGCCAAGCAAATAGCAAATGTTGCTTACCTGATGTAACAGGTGTTCTCACAGGACAGCAGGATGTTAGTCCTCACAAATGGGTGACATCGAGGATGGAGCCCACCACGGAAAACTTCTGTCAAAGTTTAAACAGAACTTTGACTGGCCCCTACTGGGCATGCCCAGCAAGGCACTGACCCTGCAGCCAGCAGGGGTCTCCCTTCAGTCTGATTTTCAAAGCTACAGGCAGTGCCTAGAAAGTAAAAATAAAACGAACCCAACACCGCGGGGAGGCGGGCGGGTTTCGTGAGGACTAACATCCTGCTGTCCTGTGAGAACACCTGTTACATCAGGTAAGCAACATTTGCTTTCTCACAGGACAAGCAGGATGGTTGTCCTCACAAATGGGTGAGTACCGAGCTGAGGATGTCCCGACCTGCACCAAATGTACCCAACGGTGTGCAGCAGGCACAACAACTGAGGAGAAATTTGGGAAAGGGCATCCGCACCCTACCGGGTAGGTGGAAGGGTGTTGGTACATCAGGTTGGAAAAAGGTTACGCAAGACAGACTGGCCGAAGATGGAGTCCTGACTTCCAGCCTTGTCCAAACAATAATGGGCTGCAAAAGTATGGAGAGAACTCCAGGTTGCAGCTTTGCAGATGTCAGGAAGCGGCACCGAAGGTGTGCCACTGACGTCGCCATGGCCCTCACAGAGTGTGCTTTAACACGGTCTTGAAAAGGAATGCCAGCTTGCTCATAGCAAAAAGAAATGCAGTCCGCCAACCAGGAAGAAAGAGCCTGCTTACCCACAGGTTGTCCCAACTTATTAGGATGGAAAGAGACGAATAATTGAGTGCTCTTCCTGTGGGAAACTGTACGGTCTAGGTAAAAAGCTAGAGCCCGTTTACAGTCTAGGGTATGCAGGGTCTGCTCTCCAGAGTTTGAGTGGGGCCTGGGAAAAAAGATAGGTAGTACGATAGATTGATTGATATGAAACTCCGAAACTACCTTAGGTAAAAATTTAGGGTGAGTGCGGAGTACCGCCCGGTCCTGCAGGAGCTTAGTGTAAGGCGGATAGGTAACTAGGGCCTGTAATTCACTAACCCTGCGAGCTGAAGTAACAGCCAAAAGGAATAACACTTTCCAAGTGAGATATTTCAAGTCACAGGAGTGCAGAGGTTCGAAAGGAGGTTTCATTAGACGACCAAGAACCAGGTTAAGGTCCCAGGATGGGGCCGGAGGACGCAAGGGTGGCTTTAGATGGAGTAAGCCCTTAAGAAAGCGTGTTACTAGGGGTTGCACTGAAATAGAATTACCCCCAATACCCTTATGGAAGGCGGCTACCGCACTGACATGCATTCTGATAGAAGAGGTTTTAAGACCTGATTCAGAGAGATGCCATAAATAGTCCAAGAATTTGGAGATTGGACAGGAAAGGGGATCAAGGGACTGAGAAGTGCACCATGATGTGTACCTTTTCCATTTGTATGAGTAAGACTTTCTTGTGGAAGG
Organism: Rhinatrema bivittatum; assembly: GCF_901001135.1. Lineage (NCBI taxonomy): Eukaryota > Metazoa > Chordata > Amphibia > Gymnophiona > Rhinatrematidae > Rhinatrema > Rhinatrema bivittatum. The sequence goes on along the minus strand of NC_042618.1, from coordinate 458,553,921 downwards.
CTTTCGTGAAGCTATCAGGACCCGAGAAACGGAATCTGAAAGGTTAAATGGTTGAAGGACTAACCTTTCAACATCCATGCCGTCAGGGACAAGGCTTGGAGGTTGGGATGGAGGAGGCATCCGTCGTTTTGAGTGAGCAGATGCGGGTCCTTTCCCAGAGGAATGTGCCTGCGGATGGAGAGATCCTGGAGTATTGGAAACCATACTTGGCGTGGCCAGTAAGGTGCTATCAGGATCATGGTTCCTCTGGCCTGGCGTAGCTTCACTAGAGTCTTTGACACAAGAGGGAGTGGAGGGAATGCATAGAGCAGACCGGTTGTCCACTTGAGGGAGAATGCATCCCTCGGCTGAGAGTGCTGGCTCCGAATGAGAGAGCAGTAATCGTCCACTTTGTGGTTCTGAGGGGACGCAAAGAGGTCTATGCGGGGAGAACCCCACTTGTGAAACAGAGAGGTCGCTACCAGAGGATCGAGTGACCACTCGTGTGGGTGGAAGACACGGCTCAGCTGGTCTGCCAATACATTGTCTACTCCCGGCAGGTAAGTGGCCCTGAGGTACATGGAGTGGGAGAGGGCTTCCGCCCAGATCTGCGCAGCTTCCTGACACAGAAGGAAGGAGCCTGTGCCTCCCTGCTTGTTTATGTACCACATGGCCACTTGGTTGTCCGTCTGGATTAAGATTATCTGATGAAAGAGATGATCTTTGAAAGTGCGGAGCGCATAGCGGATTGCTCGAAGTTCCAGGAAATTGATCTGGTGTTCGGCTTCCTCTTTGGACCATAACCCTTGGGTTTGAAAGTCGTCCACATGGGCTCCCCAACCGATGTGAGAAGCGTCGGTGGTTAGGATTACTTGCGGATCCGGTGGAAGAAAAGGTAAGCCCTGAAGGAGGTTGATCTGAGTCGTCCACCAGGTTAAGGATAGGCGCAGCGCTTGTGTGACTGTGACTATGGAGGACAGAGGCTGAAAAGCTTGAATCCATTGGTGTCGTAGAGTCCATTGTGTTACTCTCATGGCTAGTCGGGTCATGGGAGTGACTTGAACCGAGGATGCCATGTGTCCTAGGAGAATGAGGAACTGGCGAGCCGTGGCAGTGTTCTGAGACTGGAGCTGGCGAGCCAGGGACATTAGGGTGTGGACCCTCTGAAGAGGAAGGTAAGCCTTTGCCTGTAAGGTGTCCAAGTCTGCTCCAATGAAGAATAAGGTTTGAGACGGGACTAAGCAAGATTTCTCGTAATTGACAAGAAACCCTAAGGAAAGGAGTGTTTGAATTGTCAATTTTAGGGAGGATTGAGCTATCTGTTGGGTGGAGGCCCTGATTAGCCAATCGTCCAAGTAGGGGTAGACGTGGACACCTTCCTTCCTTAAGAATGCTGCTACCACTACGAGACATTTGGTAAAGACTCGTGGGGCAGAAGCCAGACCGAAAGGTAGGACACTGTATTGATAATGGTCGTGGCCTACGAGAAACCGCAGATATTTGCGATGGGATTGTGTGATCGCAATGTGGGTATAAGCGTCCTTGAGGTCGAGAGAGCACAGCCAATCCTCTCTTTGTAGCAGAGGGAGCAGCGCGCCTAGGGTTACCATTTTGAACTTCTCTTTTTGAAGGTATTTGTTGAGGGCTCGAAGGTCCAAAATGGGACGTAGTCCCCCTGATTTCTTTGGTATTAGGAAGTATCTGGAATAGAATCCCTTGCCTCGTTGAGAGGGAGGAACGGGTTCTATAGCATTTGATTGCAGAAGAAGAGACACTTCCTGTTGTAATTGAGCCAAATGGGTGGATAGACTCCACGCTTGAAGAGGTGGGGAGTCTGCCGGAAGAGTTATGAAGTTGAGGTGGTAACCCTGTGCGATAATTGTTAGCACCCACTGATCTGAGGTGATCTGCAACCAAGGTTGTAGAAAATGGTACAGTCGACCTCCTACAGGAATGTCTGGAAGAGGGGTTTGGCATGTGTTCCCTACAGGGGAGTCAAAGGCCAACCGCAGGCCCAGGAGGAGGGGCTACAGTAGGCCTTTGTTTCCTAGGCTGACGCGGCTGAGGCCTAGTAGAGGATCGAGCTGGACGAGGCCTGGCCGATGGAGGGTAGTAACGGCGTGGCCGAAAGAACGACTTCTTAGAGTCCTTCTTAAGTGGTTGTTTGGAGGAAACCTCAGACGGAACAGAAGAAAGTTGTTTCAACGTCTCGTGGTGATCTTTCAATTCAGCTACTATTTGCTGAATTTGTTCTCCAAACAAATTGTCCCCTAAGCAGGGTAAATCCGCTAAACGATCCTGGACCTCTGGGCGAAGGTTGGATGACTTTAACCAAGCCCAACGTCTGGCCGAGATGGCAGTAGCTGAAACCTTTGTGGAGGCATCGAAGATGTCATAAGCCGTTCTGATCTCGTGCTTCCCCGCTTCAAACCCTTTGTTAAGAAGGGCCTGAAGCTGTGGCTGGTATTGGTCAGGTAATGTGTCAGCAAAATCTTGCATCTGTTTAAGGATGGCTCTGTTATATTGCGTCATGTAGAGTTGATATGAGGCTATGCGAGAAATCAGCATAGCTCCATGGTACACTTTCCGTCCCACACTGTCTAGGAATTTATTGTCCTTGACCGGCGGAGTGGAGGAGTGTGGCTTGAGACGCTTGGCTTTTCTTTGTGCGGACTCCACCACAACAGAGCGATGATCCAGTTGAGGCTTTTGAAAGCCTGGTGCTGACTGGACGAGGTATGTGGAGTCAGCCTTCTTGTTAACTGGTGATACAGATGAAGGAGATTCCCAGTTTTTCTTTAAGAGATCGAGAAACACCTGGTGAATGGGGATGGAAGCGATGATTTTTGGAGCGTCCAAAAATTGAAGCAGTTCCATCATCTGGTGTCTGTCATCGGTCTCAGATTGCAGCTGAAAAGGTACAATTTCGGACATCTCCTTTACAAAATTAATAAAGGAGAGATCCTCTGGAGGAGATCTTTTTCTACTCTCTGTAGGAGAAGGCAGTGATGGTAAATCTGTGTCAGAAGATGTATCATCACCCCAGGTATCATAGGGATCACTTGGGGGTTGAAGCCCCGATGGACCTGGTTGAGGATCCGAAGGCATCGAAGGAAACCTTGGAGGAACCGGTGGTACAATCGGTACTGGGAACGGCATCGAGGGTTTCGGTGCTGCCGATGGAGTCGGTGCCGGTCTTGGAACCGATGGAGCCAAAGGATAAATCGGTGGAGATATACGAGAAGGCACCGATGGGACCACCCCGGAAGGGGGAATCAGGAACGGTGTTTCTCCCGCCGATGAAAATCCAGTCGGAGACGATGGCGCTGTCTGTGCTACTGGAATTATCGATGGGAGGGCATGTACAAGTGCCTCCATACGTTGTAGTAGCGGTGCCAGCGCTTCCACCAAAGGTTCGGTGGTCGGTTCCTTCCTCGGTGGCGGAGTCGGTGCCGGGGTCGATGCCGGTGGCGGTGCCGGAATCGGTGCCGGAGACGGTGCCAATGGAGGTTGGAATCTTTGCATCGCTTTCTCGATGGCCTCCTGGACCAGCCGGTCCAGTTCTGCCTGGAGACCAGGGGTAACAATACCCGGCTCGACGGGAGAGGGAGGCTGAGGCAGAGCCGGAGGGACCACCGTAACCGGTGGGATCACGGCTCCCACACCCCGAGAGGGTTAGGGTTTCCTCGATGCCTGCGAACGAGACGTGGACGGTGCCAAGTCTGAACGAGGCCTCTTAGTCGGTGGCTCGGCTTGTTCAGAGGTCGATGACTGTGGATCCTCGACAGGCCGAGACTTGTGCCGTCGATGGCGATGCTTGTCCTTCCGGTCTCCTCGCCCATCCGGGGAGGGGACAGGAGTCGACGGCCGAGAAGTCATCGATGGTGGACGGTCACCGGAGGGTTGACGATGGTGGTGCAACTTCGACGGTGCCGGTTCCGATGACGTCGATGCTATCGATGGCGTTGGGGTGGGTGCATGGAAGAAGAGCCCCATCTTCTCCATCCTGGCTTTGCGACCCTTAGGTGTCATTAGGGCACATTTGGTGCAAGTCAGGACATCATGCTCACTACCCAAACACAAAACACAAACCCTATGGGGGTCTGTGATTGACATAGTCCGGGTACAATCCGGGCATCGACGGAACCCTGTCGCCATGGCTTAAGGCCAAATTTAGTCGTGGGCTCGGTAATTGCCAACAGGCCTCGAGGGCCAAATTCGACGGTAGTCAAAGAAAAAAGGCAAAAAACTTACCGGTTTCCGCGGAGGTGACAAAGATTTGTCGAAGGGAGACCCCTGAGGGGCAAACTTTCTTCGGAAAGAAAAAAACCGAATTCCTGTCAGGAACGTGGTAAGAGAGCTCCTTTCACCGCGTGGCAACTGCTGCGCGGAAAAAAGAAGACTGAAGGGAGACCCCTGCTGGCTGCAGGGTCAGTGCCTTGCTGGGCATGCCCAGTAGGGGCCAGTCAAAGTTCT